>NW_006399843.1:9765886-9833576 GCF_000299155.1 Elephantulus edwardii | reverse complement strand
CTCTGATGCATAACAAGTGATTGCAAAGACCATGGCCTGTATCAGGTGGACCTTAGTGTCCAGAGAGACACCGTTGCTCTTGAGTACTTTAGAGAGGTCCGTAACAGCACTTTCCCATCGCAATACGTTTTTTTTTATTTCCTGACTGCTGGGGCCAAGAGTGTTGACTGTGGAGCCGAGCAAACTGAAGCTGTGAACAATCTCAATCTCTTCGCCATCTATCCTGATGCTACCAATTGGTGCAGTGGTGAGAATCTTTGTCTTCTTGACATTGAGCCTCTCAGTCCATACTGAAGGCTGCAGTCCTTGACCCTCTGCAGCAAATGCATGAGGTCCTCCTCAGTTTCGGCAAGCAAGGTTGTGTCATCTACATAACGCAGATTGTTAATAGATCTTCCACCAATCCTGATGCCACAATTCTCCTCATAGAGCCCAGCCTCTCGGATAATCTGCTCTGCATACAGAACCACTGACTGGATTTGCTCATTAGTTTAACCGCACCCCTAACGGGAACCTCTGGTATTATACAGTCACCATGAGTAGGAGCCAACACCATGGTCTCTAATGACAGAAATAATAAAATATCTCTGAGTCACTCTAAGAGGTTGGAGTGTAGGGCACGGGTCTGGTGATAGCACCAGAGACCTGGCTCCTGTACCAGGGTTGCTGTTACCAGGCCAGTAGTATAGCCTTGCACAAATCTCCTAACTTGGCTGGGCCTCAGTTGCTCATTAAGACCCATGGATATAAGGAGTATGAATGCATCTTGTAGACTGTAGCCTATGCTGCCTATCATGGATTATTATATTTTCACAAGAAAGGATTCTATAAAACTGTAGCTATTCCAAAGTGACAGTGAGGTGTGCTCAGCTGAGCTCTGGAGAAATCTGGAGACCAGGGTCTACAGCTCTATTTTCAACTGGCTGTGGAATCTGGAGACATCTTTGTTTATCAACCCTAATAAAGGTGGAGGGAGCTCTGATTGCATAGTTCGGAGTGAGTTGTGCTGCTAACTTGAAGGTTGTGCTTTTCTGGTGATTCAAATGCACCAGCCGCTCAGCAGGAGTAAGATGGACAGTCTCTAATTTGTTGCCTGAGAAAGTCCAGTGAAGGGACAGGTAAGAGTCAAAGGGACTGAATGGCAATGAGAGACATACAGGTGGCATGGGTGGGGGTGGGGTGGGGATTGGAGGGAGAAGGAAGACACAGGGTTGGGAGAAGATGGGGGAGGAATAGGGAGGCAGACACAGAGAAATAGGTGTGTGTGGGGAGAGAAATATTAAAGGGGAAGAAGAGGCTAGTAATAACCAGATTTCTCCCAGCTGTATGTCTTAATTTATGACTTACAGGGCATTTATTGGAGGGCAAAGGCCATACTTGTAGAAAATCGTATGGGGAAAATCAGGACTTGCTTTGAACTCAGGTTTGTGGCCTTCAGTGCTTGGCTCTGACCTGGAGAATGACCAGGGGTGTAGATGAGTACAGAGTCTCTGGAAAACGGGGGAGGCAAACCCTGAGAGATTTAAGAAGTGGTACTCAGGTCAAAGCAGCATCAGTATTTGTAGAGCCTGCTGTTCCTGTCCCTTCAACAACTCTGAAAAGTAGGTGTGAGCTGTCTCCTCCATGGAGCCTTCCTGGGCTTCTGCAGCAAGCAGGGACGCATAGTTGCATGCATTTAGTTGAGTCTTGTACCCTCTTTCTCCCCTCCCCCCGCCCCATTTTGTTCTGTTCCGTACAGGACCCCGCAGAGGGAGTGGGGCTGGGAAGGGTTTGGCAACTGGGGTCTCCCGGCTGGGCCACTGCGGCACAGTCTAGCGAGGGGGCGCACTGCGCTTCCTGCTCTGTACAGGAAGCACATCGGGACCGGGCTAATGATAATTAACACTTGGGGCGCGTTTTGTCTTCGAAGTGCTTTACAAACACGACCTAATTAGCCCGCGGGGAGGAGCGGCGCCACTGAAACGCTCGCTTTATTATTCATTTTTTTACCGCCTGCACAAGTGGAGTGCGGCGAGGAGGATGCGCGAGCTGCAGCCCTTCCTTCAGCCCCTTGGCTGTCGCTGGGCGGCTGAGTTTTTGGACCACTCTCAAGCATCCCAACGAATCTTTTTTTTTTTTTTAATTAAATTTTTTAAAATAATTTTAATGAGCATTTACAGAGATTTTGGATTTCCATTCATTCATTGCTGCACTTCTCTCCCCGCCCATCCCTACCCCCTCCCCCCAGTTCGCTCCTCTGTTTCTTGTACTTTTGAAAGAGAGGACCAACGAATCTTAAAGGCAATGTAGACAGATGGACTATTTCGGAGAGATTAAATGATATGTCCAAGACCACAAAGTTTATAAGAGGGGCCAACACTCAATCCCTGCCTTAGAGCTGGAAGCCCTAACCCTTGCATATCTCCTGGGCGCCTCCGGGCAAGGCTAGTTATGGGCAATCTGCTCCCCGCAGCTCTGGGCTGGAGAAGGCGGGCGGGAGCCAGAGAAAGCAGGCTGCGGGAGGCAATTCTTGAGCTCTCCCGGGCGGGCCGAAACTGTTGCCAGCGAAAAGCTCCCCGCTACACCTGAGCTGGGGACAGATGTGCATCAATATTTATTCGGAACTCCCAGGAAACCTGGATGAAGTGTAATTATCTCAGCTCAATCAACTCGGATTAGCATAACATCAAGTCACCCATCAGACGGAGGGTTTGATTTGGGGGATCAAAGCGCCGCGCTGTAGCCGCTGATTAATCGGGGAGAAGAGAGCCGCGAGAAGAAAGCGGCGGCGGCTCCGCGAGCCACAGCTGCTCCGCTTTGATGCGCCGATTGTGTCAAGTTAACGTTCCCGGCCGCTCGCCGCCTGCCCCCTCCGGGAGCGCCGGGCTTCAGTGCGGCTGCCGAGCGCGATGGCCCACTCCGAATAGGCCCCTGTAAGCGCTGTGCTGGGACGCGGGGAACTTGCGGGAGGATTTTCTGCTCCAAAGGAGAAGTGGCCTCCAGGGACTCGCTGGGCTTGGGAGCCTGATGGTGAGGCCTTGTCCTCCTTGCCTCTCCAGCGAGTGCGCCTCAGTGAATGTACTTCGCAGGCTGTCTCTTCCATCTCCACCCCAGGCTGAATGGAAGGGACAAACTGTCCACTTTTAAGGCCCCAGGCCAGCCCTAGCCAAACTGGCCCTCCCACATGTTCGCTTCCAACCACACAGAAATAGCTCAGGTTCCTTTAACTCGTTCTGCTTCCTTGATTTGGGACCCTTGCGCAAACTGTTTCCTTTACCTGGATTTCCTTCTGTCTCTTGCTTTCCACCATCAGCTTCAATCAGAAGGCTTGATAACCTGATGTGGCTTCCACAGGCTGTCTTTCCCACTTAGAGGGACCCCACCGTGACTCACCTGCATTCTGTTGTCTTATTTTAATAGTCCTCTCTTAGAAGAAACTGCTGTTGCAGGCCAAGGTTCCGGGAGTCCCTGGAGTTCTGGTTTGGCTCTGAAGAAAAATATTTTGTAGAAGGGATCACAGCATGGTTAGATTTGTATCCATAGTCAACAAAGCTGTTCTGCAGACTTGACACTCTTCTGAATTTGTACTGGCCATTTCTTCTTCCCCTTGGGTTATGCTGAGTGAGGGCAGGAACCCTGTCTGACTCATAGCTGATGGTCAGTCTTCTCCCCTGCGACTTATAGCCTCCGAATTGTGCTGAAGGCTTAGCTCTGAGTTCTAGTTCCATGGCACACAGCAGTGCTTCAGGAGGAGGTTCTGGTGAGCTGGTCTGTAGGGAGTTACCCTTCTAAACCAAAGGCTGCACCTTTCTGGGGTTGGAATCCACCAGCGTCTCCCACGGAAAAAGATAAGCAATCTCTTCCCCTGGCATTTGCAGCCCAGAAAGCCTAATAGAAAAAAAAAAAAAAAGAAAGAAAGAAAAAAAAGAAAGCCTAATAGAAAGTGAGCTATGAGTCAGTAATGAATTTCAATTTAAATGCTAACTGTCCTTGGTATAAGCTGACATAGATTCTAGTTTTGCTCTTGCTCGCTTTCCGTTTACCCAACCAAGTCACCTGGCCTCCCAAGAGCTCAGGCAGCTGGTTTGCAGAGGTCTTTGCGACTAGACTCTTCTGAATTCTGTGATCTTCTCCTAAGCCACACTGTTCAGATAAGCTAGCTCTGAGGGATAGTGCCCCAATGGCTTTGGGAATCTTAAAGTCTTAGCTGAAGGGAAGCTTACAGACCTTTTCTCTGCCTCCTGCCCACTAGTCTCCATTCTATAGCTGAGAGGGGGAGGCTTCCTGAGAGTTGGCCCCAGAGTGGAGCCTACCTGGAGACATGTCAAGCACAGTGAGACTAGGCAGACTGTGGAGAAACAGCATGATTACTCTTCACAAGGTTCTCTTTGGCCATCCAGATGACGTTCTCAGAGTCCTTTTCTCAGCTTCACTCAGGAAATCAGATTATTGACTACCCACGTGGATGTCCAAGTGGAAGGATAATAATTCTTCTCTATGCTCCTGCCCAAGAAGTTGACCTGGCAAAAAAGGAAAAGAATCTGAATTCCTACGCTTCTGCTTTGCAGTCAATCTTTTCATTTCACACCTCAGTTTCCTTGTAATTACTAGAAAAGTGTTTATGCCTATAACCTTGGTGGTTTTCCTGAGAAGACCCTTGGGGTTCATCATGAAAAAGAACATGCATGTGTATACCATGGGGCTGCATGCAAAGCCCCTACTGTCAACATCACATTTCTCTTAAAAACAAACTTTAAAAGACAGAAAGCAAAGATAACGATCTCCATTGGGGGGATGAGAGAACAAAACAGTGAGATGTGTCCAAGGTCACAGAGCCAGGTGAAGTTAAGATTGAATATGACGATACAGGCTAGGGGATGAAACAACATGGGGGGTGGGGTGGGTTGGAGGTGTTGAATGAGGCTCCAAGAAGGGAAATGACTTGTCTAAGGTCTCAGGCCAACTCGATTGTCCATTGATGTGGTGTCTAAACCATTATTCTGCCATTTGCCCCCTTTCTCCTCAATGCCAAGGCATCACCTACAGTGTCTTGTCACTAACATCTCCCTCACTGGTGGTCTCAAAATGGAGGTATTTATGCATCTGTTGGCCTAACTCTCTGAAGTGAAAGCACCATGAGAAGAGGGACCCTCTCTATTTTATTTCCTGCTGTGTGCCAGAATCGAAGCTCAAAGCCTGGCACGTAGTTATTGTTGTTGTTTTGGACCATCAAGTTGGAACCACAGCTGACCTTCCAGTGGGTTTTCAGAGGCAGTAAATCGCACAGGAGGAGATTGCCCATCTTTCTTCCACAGAGCGGCTGGTGGATTTGAACTGCATGCCTTCAGGTTGGCAATGCCGTTCCCTACCACTAGGCCACCAGTGCTTATAAACTGATAGAAGATGCATACATGAAGAGATTAAGTGGAGAGAGGAAGGAAGATGGCAAGGCCTGGCAGGGGGGGCTGCATTTTGAGAGTGGGTGGGCATGTGCCCAGTATACTGGCAGAAGGAAGATTTATCTCCATTCCAAATCTCCGCTACGCAACATCGTGGATTTTTCTCTCCCCTTTAATTAAGAACTAAATATAGATCTTAATTAAGACACTGATGAATTTAATTTAGAGTGGCATTAGGGCCTTAACTTGCAGAGCTCAATGCTGTGTTTGTATAATGTGGGATATAAGCTAAATGAGTGCTTGCTTGTTACCGCCATAAATAATTCCCTTGCAAATCCCTTCCAAAGCATTGCTAACATTAATCCTCCCCCATTCAGAGGCTCCCTGAATTGGACTCCCATTGCCGAGCCTCTCTTCATCTATCTGTAGTACAAGATGGCCCTCTCTTGTTCCCCACAAGCTCTGGCCTGACTGGAGTCCTCATTCCCCCACAACAGCTGCCTGGCCCACTTCTGGGTCTTTGTTGACACAGGGACCTCTGCTGAAATTGCCTTTTCTTTGCTCCTCATTCTAAGTCTGCCAGGGAGCACATCTTGTTCCTTTAAATTCCACCTGAGATGCTTGGATTTGATGAAACCCTCTCTGCTTCTATCTTTCTGTCTCCTGATCCCTATCCATATTTGATGTGAACTCCAGCTCCCAAAGGGCATTGTTGTCATCAAGCACGCATTGTGCCATGTGCTGTTATTATTTTCGGAATACCTTTAATCAGGCTGTGGGACTAAGCCCAGGGCTGTGCTTTAGAGATCAGGACGAGGAGATCACTTTTATTGATCACCTACTATACACCAGGCCCTGTGCTAGAGCCTTACAGTTATTATAGTGGATCAGGGCTCTGCACACATGGTAAGGGCAGACACCCCATGCCATTTTGTTCATTGCCCAGGCCCGTAACAGTTTTGGAGTCTGGCAGTCTAGGTCTGGATGCAGTTACCACATATGAAAGATGGGTTGTTACAAGGCCAAGTGAGATGTTGCCCTTAATGTGGTGACCGACACATTGTAAGCACTCAGTGGATGGTGGTGATCTGATGGTGGAGTTCAGTTGACATGCTAACCTAGTTTGAGATTGAGCATCTGGCAGTTGATGGAGAGCAGAAGAAAATATTCACACTTTATACAAAGGAAAATAGAGGTACAGAGAGCTGATGCTTTTGATTATCTGTGACTCGGGCCTCTCCCACTGCCCTTTATGCTTCTCAGCTATGAAATAAAGAGCGGGCTGGGGTGATTTAGTCCCCCCATCCCTATGGTCATTCTGCTAGTCCTGGATATCAGCCCTCTGGCTGCTTCTCCTCTTCTTTTAACCTCACATCAGGGCATTTTCATCACAAGTGGAACGTTTTCATCCGTTTCTCAAGTACCACCACCTCCCCCCCGCCACCCTGCCCCACCCTGCCCCACCAGCCCAACTGTATTTTGCTGTTCTAGGTGCCACTCAGGCTATAGGTTCAGATCTCCCCTTTTTCTTTCTTTCTAAAAAACACTGTCCGTGAGTTATAGGCCAGAATTTCTGAACTTCAGCAGTATTGACATTTTGGGATGAATAATTCTTCGTGGAGGAGGGCAGTGCAGGGAAGACTGTCTTGTGTGGTACAGAATGTTTACCAGCATCCCTGGTTTCTACCTGTTAATAGTGCTCACTCCTTCCAGCTGGGATGACAAAAAATGTCTTTAGAAATTGTCAAATATTCCTGCTTTGTTTGTTTGGTTTTTGAGGGAAGAATTGCCCCATTTTGGAACCATTGCTGTAATATTATGATAAGCCACACGCATATTCAACTACCCCGAAACTTGTGATATGAATACTATTCTAATGCTAGCTTTGGAGGTGAAAAGGTATATTGAGAAGGCTCTGGAATCAGCTGATCCTTGGTTCAAATCTGGATGCCGCCAGTGAGTGATTAAATTGTTTTAGACAACTCAATGCTATTTAGCCTCAGTTCTCACCTTTAGCATCTCCATGATGGTATATCCTTAGAGAAAGGAGTTGTTACCCATCCTGCTACTTTCTTGCTCAACTTTCTGGCTCCACATTCTTCTAGGTTAAGATGTTTGCCAAGTGTTTGTTATTACAGCATACTGTCAAGTTCTCAGCAGAGTACTTAGTACTTGGTAAGGATTCAAGAAATACGGATGAATGCTCTTTTGTAGATACAAATTCATACTCAATAAACATCTTTTATTACAATTTCCTTTAATCATTCATGCACATTCAAAAAAACATGCAAAAATACCTGTTAAAAGACAGTCGTAACAGTTAATTATTATTTAATGAATGTTCATTGGAGATTGCTCCATCTTTTCCCCAAGTCTCTGCTGGAGATTTGAACCACCAGAGAAGTGTCACCTTTGGATTAGTGTGCAACATTCTGTGAACTATGGTACCAGGACTCTAGGCTGAGGTAATGGACAACTAATTCTATCCAAGTTAAATTAGAGGGTGCTCTGTGGAGGAGAGGACCTTGAAGGATACATATCTGAAAGTGAGGTATTTGAGCTTGCAGATGAGGCAAAGCTCTCTGTGTCTTGGAGATGCCCTAACTCTCTGAGCCTGGAAGTTGTGTAGAAACTTGCAACAAAGAAGGTTGTTCTTATACTTAGGTGTTGTTGAATTGACCATAACTCATTGCAACTCTATGAACAGTAGCGCTGAACCCTTCTGTATCTTGCACCATCCTCACTATTCCTGTTAAACTCCAGTCCAGTGCTCTAGCCACTGAGTCAATTTATCTCATTGTGGGTTTTCCTCTCTTTTGTTGACCTTCCACCTTTTCACACATGAAGTCCTTCTCTAAGACCTGGCCTTCTCTGACCACATACCCAAAACACGCAAGATGAGGTTTCGTTATCCCTCCAAGTAGAACCCAGGCTGTACATCTAAAAGACATATATGGTTTTAGCAGTCTATGGGATATTTAACAATCTTCTTCAACACCATAACCCAAAGACATCACTTCTTCTACTGTCAGTCTTAGTCATTGTCCAGCTTTCTTATGCACAGGAAGCACTTTAAAAGACTACCTTAGCTCTCAAACTAATGTCACTGCTTCTTAGTACCTCAGAGAGGTCCTGGGTCACAGACATTCCCAATGCTATACATGTTTTGATTTCTTGTCTGTTTTTGCCAAGTGTATTTGTTGTAGATACAAGTGAGATTGGTACAGGATAGGACAGAGTTCAGATCTGTTGTTCATCGGGTCATGATACATTGTACTTGATGGAACCTAACAACAACTATAAGCAAGACAAATTGTTCTTTCTCTCCATCTATCAAGATGTTGCCTATTACTCCAGTGGGGAGGATTTCTGTTTTCTTAATGTTGAGATATAATACATTTTGAAGCTGAGGATAGGTCAGTTTTGTTTAAAGAAGATTTTTTCAATTGGTAAAGTACATTCCAGGTGAACCCAGAGGCAAAGACAGTGACTGGGTAGGCAACACAGAGATAAAAAATATTAGGGTGTCACTTCCAGAGACCCTCAACTTCCTTCTTTCCTAATTCCAAGCAGAATTTTTCTTTCTGCCTCCTTGGAATTTTCAATTCTCTGTTCCTTGTTATCACGTCAGCTGACCCTGCCCAATTGCCCATCTTCCTGCTTCAATTCAGCACTCCCTTAACTTATAAATTGCTTGGTGATATTGGGAACAATGAGGCCTGACTCTGTTAGTTCAGAGCAAAACTGGTTTTTCATCAGGGTATTTCATTCTCAGTGATGTATCTAGTCAAGATCAGGAAGCAGAAGGAGAGATAGGGTAGGAGGGGAAGGTGAGGTGTCAGCACCCCAGGCTTTTGGGAAGTGGAAGTGGCTACTAGTTATGATTATGGGCTTTTCCTTCTGCAGAGCCAGCTCCTGGCCAAATGTTAGAGAAAACACGCTGGGTGTGTTTCTGTGAGAAGTCAATGGATGAAGCCATTAGGGCTTTGCCAATGAGCCAGGCACAGTGAAGAGTTTATTCCTTGTCAAAAGGCAGGAAAAAGATAAAATTTAGCATCTTTCTTGTCCTTTTTGTCGTAAGCCAAGAGCAAAGCTGTACCATGAACGGAAATGAGACTGTTTCTTCATTTCATAGGAGACAACACCAAGACCCAGAGATTGCAAGTAATCGATCTAAGGCATTTGTGGGTCATAATAAATTATATATAACAGTGTAAAAAGCTAGAATCTCAGAACATTTACTTGTGCTCATGTGGAACCTGTGCATAGACCAAGAAATAGTCCTTCAGACAGGACAAGGGTTACCTCATGGTTTAAGAATCAGGAAGGTTCATATCAGAGTGTATTTTTACCACACTTACTCACTCTGTGTGCTCATCAAAAAATCCAAGTATATGAAAACTATAGAGGAAGAACAGAGAGTCAGGATTGGAGGAAAACTCTTTAACAACCAGCAATATGCAACGATACACCCTGTTCGCTGAAAACAAAGAAGACTTGAAATACTTATTGATGAAGCTCAAAGATTATGTCCTTCAATATGGATTACACCTCAATATAAAGAAAAGAAAAGCCCTCACAACTGTACCAATAAACAGTATAAAAATAAAGACATTGACAAGGAATTCGTTTTACTTTGCGCCACAGTCAATGCCTATAGAAGCAACAGTGAGAAAGTCAAATGATGCATTTCATTTGTCATATCTGCTGCCATAAAACTCTATAGTGCTAACAAGCAAGGATGTCACTTTGATGACTGAGGTGTGCCTGACCCAAATAATGGTATTTTCAATTGCTACAGATGCATGTAAAGGTTGAATAATGAATAAGGAAGATTGAAGAATTAAAGGTTTTGATTTATAGCTTTAGCAAAAAATGTTGAATTTACTACGGTCTGCCAAAAGAACAAATGAAACTGTCTTGAAAGAAGTACAGATGGAGTTATCAGGCGAGTCCAGTCCTCACAGAAAAGCATTATGCTTGGTAAGTCGAAGGTCGGTGAATATGGGGAAGACTCTTAATGAGATGCGTCAGTGACGTCAACAAAGGGCTCAGGCCCAGCAGCAATAGTGAGGATAGCGCAGGACTGTGTGGTATTTTGTTTTGTTGTAGGTAAGATTGCTATGAGCAGGAGCTGACTTAGAAGCACCTAATACATGTGCTAGGTTAATGCATCTGCACCTGGACTCGAGTCTTTTCTCTTTGAATCTTTTCAGAATTTTCTAGATTTTTTTCCTTCTTGCATCTGTAGGTCCAACCACAGATAGCAATAGAGTCTTCTAAGAAAACCTAGGTCCCATGGGAAGATTGTAGGAGCAGCCTGCAGGTGAAGTTGAACACTCAAGTGCAATCAGAAGGTTGACAGTTCAAACTTACCTAGCTGTTTCACTTGAAAAAGACTCACTGTACTGCTTCTGTGATGATTACAGCCAATACCCTATAGGACAGGTCGACAGTACAACACATGGGGCTGCTGTGAGCCAGAATTACCTCCGTGAGAGGAAGAGCAGCTATTGCTGGAGCTGGTAAGAAAGGGCTCATCCCAGGCTGTGGTAAAGACTGAGGGAGAGCAGAGGAGGGAAGACTGTAACCTTCTCAACTAGAAGACCAATTCAGAGCCCTTTGCCAGCCCCAAGGTCCTCTGAGAGCCCAAGTGTTCTACTCCTTTACATCTCCGCTTAGAAGCCAGCTGCTGGGATCTCCCCCTCCCGGTGCTGCTGGCTCAGCCTGGGGCTGCCTCCCGGCGTGCAGGCTCCCCCTCTAAGTCCCACTTTCATTTCTAAACTGACAGGAAAATAAGCAATTGATTTTTGGATATTACATAAGCTGGGCAAGGGAAACTTTAATAAGGAAAAGAGCAGAAGGCGGGGCCTGAAGATCTTAAAATCAAAACTACAAAAAGCCTACTTTTCCAACTCAGACTGAGACAGTTACACGCATTCTATTATCAGAGACACCATGCAGGTGGCCCCAGGCCCCTGGGAGAAGGCAGGCTCAGCCACTCAGCACTGTTTTGGTTTTTCTTTTTTACAGAAAATTTTTATTTTGTACTGGTTTAATTACAAAGTTTGTATATGTTGTTTTTTCACACCAGACCTTTCCCCTTTCATTTTCCCACCCCTCCCTCTACTCATCAAATTGAGCAACTCTATGATTAAGGTCCCTCTCCACCCACCCTCACCCCTCTGCTCCTCTCCCTGCCTCACACACATTCTATAATAATGGTCTTATACAGAATTTGTACTTACGGGACTGAATTAGTTCACTCAGCATAATACTCTCCAGTCCTTCCCAACCTAGGTAGTAATTTATAAAATCATTGCTTTTGCGTGCTGTGTAGTATTCCATTGTGTGAATGTGCCATAATTTCTCAATCCACTCAATTGTAGTTGGAAATTCCATGTTCTTGCCATGGTGAATAGTGCTGTTATGAACATTGGTGTACAGGTAGGATTGTAAAATGGTACAACCATTCTGGGAGGCAGTTTGGCATTTCCTCAAAAAGCTGAATATAGCTCTTTATCGTGGCACCGCTAGGGTCGTCGGCTGCTTCACCATGAAGCTGAATATCTCTTTCCCAGCCACTGGCTGCCAAAAACTCATTGATGTGGAGGATGAATGCAAACTTCATACATTTTATGAGAAATGAATGGCCACAGAAGTTGCTGGTGACTCTCTCGGTGATGAGTGGAAAGGGATATGTTGTCTGGATCAGCGGTGGAAACGATAAGCAAGGTTTTCCTATGAAGCAGGGTGTTTTGACCCATGGCTGAGTTCACCTGCTGCTGAGTAAGGGGCATTCTTGTTACAGACCGTGGAGAACTGGAGAGGGAAAGCGCAAATCTGTCCGGGGTTGCATTGTGGATGCCAATCTGAGTGTTTCAACTTAATCATTGTCAAGAAAGGGCAGAAGGCTATCCCAGGATTGACTGATACCACTGTGCCCCGGCGCCTGGGGCCCAAGAGAGCCAGCAGAATTCGCAAACTCTTCAACCTCTCCAAGGAAGATGATGTCCGTCAATATGTTGTGAGAAGGCCACTGAACAAAGAAGGCAAGAAACCCAGGACCAAAGCGCCCAAGATTCAGTGTCTTGTTACTCCACATGTCCTGCAGCACAAGCGCCGGTGCATTTCACTGAAGAAACAGCGCACTAAGAAGAATAAGGAAGAGACTGCAGAGTACCCTAAGCTTTTGGCCAAGAGAATGAAGGAGGCCAAAGAGAATCGCCAGGAGCAGATCACCAAGAGACGGAGGCTGTCCTCTCTGAAAGCTTCTACCTCCAAATCCAGTCAGAAATAGAATTTTCTATGTGTGGCAAATAAATAAGCTCACGTATTAAAAAAAAAACACTGAATATAGAAATTCTATATGACCCAGCTACTTCACTGCTTGGAATATAACCCGAGAAAATGAAAACTGAGGTACAAACAGCCTCTGTTGTCTTGCTTGGAGGTGGAACCCCAGAGAGTCTGTTCTCCTGCCACCTAGGCTCCCAAAGTCCTGCTTCTATCCCCCCAGATTGTTCTGCACTGTCATATTCACACTTTCAAAGAATCCCCCACCAACTTCTCCCTGGTACACACTGGGCCTTCAGCCAGGAAGAGACATGATGAGAGGGTGAGAAGATGATTAAAGTCAAGTCTCCTTGTTTTGCAGAAAAGGGAGCTGAGAATGAGGACAGGCTGTTTGTAGTAGCTGCAGCTCAGATTTCTGGACTGTGTTAACCCAGGGCAGTGTTAGCTCCATTACTGTTAAGTGAGATAATGATTGTGGTGTTGCTGCAGGGTCTCTGTGATCAAGGAGTGGTAGCTATTTTATAGTATGAGAACACAGTGAGGAGGCTGAGAGTTGGAGAAGTGGCTCTCCTTGCCCAGGCCTTTGGCTCCTGGCCCAGGGCCCAACGTTCTTAATTGCTCCATGTTGCCTCTATGCTGTTGCTCATCTTCCGTTAGCTCATTGAAGGTTGAGCAGGTTGTCTGGACCTTGTTACTGGAATATGTGCATACACATATTTGCATTTGTGTTATGCATGCTTGGGTATGTTTATGCATGCATTTGTGCATGTGTATGTATGTGTGCATGTATGTAAGGTGGGAGGATACTAGGGTTAGGGGTATCAATTGTAGGAAGGGGTGGCTGGGCTTTGTAGAAGGATAGAAGGTTAGGAAGGTCCTCATGAATCTCGCCATATCCTTGACCTTATTTTTCCTTGACCCCTCAGACTTGGAAGAGACTTGTATAGAACCTGTGACCCTATGTTTCCACAAGGATCCTGAGTAGCCTTTCCTCTCACACCCCCTCCACCTCCATCCATTTCTCCTGTCCCTCCTTCCTGCACCCTTTTCTTCTGTACCTCTTCCTCCTGCATCCTTCCCTCCTACACATCTACCGCTTATTGTGCTTCTTCTTCTTAAACCTCCTCAACTCCAAAGTTCAAAGAATGTTGATCGATAGACCTATGAATCCCATATCTCCATGAATCTGAAATCTGTTTTTAAACAAGAGTACTAGAAGGCTTGGAAGGCTTCCTCATGGCCCATTGCTGACCTGCTTTGTAGTCCTTGTCTGGGTTGGGATTTGGAGTAAAAACTGAGAGGTACTCTCCTTCTGTGGCCACAGCCAGGGACCATTCATCCTGCATCTGAGCTAAATCTTCAAGGAGCTCTAGTGACTTCGGGATAAGAAATTACACTGCCGGTGGAAAGTTGCGTGGTTTGAACTTGTCAGCGACTCTGCAGGAGGAAAGTGGGAAGTTCCCTCAGGTATGATTAACTGCCTTTGAAAACCTGCTTGAAGGTCAGCTGTGTGTTGGTTCTGACTTGACTATACACGATGACAACAACAACCAAACTTCACCTAGACTCTTGGGCCCTTTGTAAAAAAAGTTTGAACGTGTGGCTAAGTGATAGGACTTGATGACCTTTTATTGAGCTGTGGAGATGCTTGGTGGTCCTTGTCCCCACTTGTTTGCACTCACAGAGGGTGACACAACAGTGTATAGGAAGACACTGTGGTAAAAGTAGTTCATGGTTACAGACCTCAAGGGAGGCACCAAGTGTTGTGTGAGTGCAGGGATGAGAGAGACCTCCTCTTGGTGTGGACCTGAGTGGAGACAATGAACATATGAGCTGGATATTAAAGGAAGAACAGGAACTTAAGTATGTGTAGATGTAGAAAAGGGAGCTTAGATAAATATTAAGTAGACTTTTAGAGAACTGATGGAGAATTTTGTATACAAAGCAAAGCAAATGCGAACTTTATTGAGTAGTCAGTAAGGCGCTGTGAGACATTTGTGCTGGGAAGGGCATGATCAGGTGTTTCTTAAGAATTAATTTAGCAGAGCTGCGTAGGTAGGGCTGAGAAGCAAGCAGGCGATGGCAGTGGTCTAGGCGGAGGTAGTGAAGGCCTGAGCTAGAGAGTGGCCATGTGGACACATGCAGGGATACACTGGGGAACCTGAGAGAAGGGAAAGACCTGACTTGCGCTTGTAAGCTTAGCTTATATGTGACCAAATGGGGAAAAAAATGTAAGAAGATTTTCAATGAGTTATCAAATTGTGGATGGTCAAGGATCAAATGCCATGAGGAAGATAAAAGTCCAATGTGAACTACATTTCAACATAAAACAAGCAAAACTCAACTAAAAAGAAATGAAAAAACCCAACTGGACCAGAATGCAGCAAAAATATTAAAGTGGACAAGGATTTAATTTGAGTTGAACCTGTGTCAAAAGAACAAACAGATATGTCTTGGAGAAAGTACAGTTGGGGTCCTCCTTGGAGGCAAGGATGGCAAGCTTTGTCTCTCATACTTTGGACATGCTGCTAGGAGAGCCTGTTCTTTGGAAAGGGACACCATGCTTGGAGCGGTGGAGGGTCAGCAAACGAAAGGAATACCCTCAATGAGACAATTGACACAATGACTCCAGCAATGGGCTCAAGTATATCAGAGATGGTGAGCATGGCACAGGATAGGATGGGATTCAGGTCTGTTGCTCACAGGGTTGCTCTGAGTCGTACTCAACTCGATGGCTCCTAACAACAACAACAACAGCAACAACAACAACAACAGTGAATATCTATGGTAGCAGCAGTCAAAAAGTAAAATGACATATTGGGCACATCTACTGCAAGGAACCTCTTGAAGGTGTTAATAAGCAAACAGGTTATTTTGAGGACTGAGGTATTTCACTGTCTGTTCGTCAGTAATGAACAGCAACATCCTGATGGGGGTAAAGCACGATGGAGACACACCACTCTGGGAGATGTTCAGAGAGTCAATCCAGCTCAACTCTATTGGGGTCTGAGCAAGTAAACAGGAAGACAGGATAAGATGGGCTTGCAGATGTGGGACATGTGGATTGGATAGGAGAACCTCAGCCTCGTGTGGACCACTCCCAGCTCAACAGATGCGGCAGCCATCTTCCCAGGTGGTGAGCTTTCTCGAGCCAGTACAGCCAAACACAGGGGAGCTTTCTCTACCACGTATTAAAGGCCATTGAGAGGCTTGCCCTTATCTGGTGCTAGGCGATTTGTCCTGGTCATAGGTCCTCCTTTCTCCCAACATTCCTCAATAGAGGTATGCTTGACACAGTCCATGACATATTTTTATCACCTCAGAGGCATGTGAAAATTGGACAACGAATAAAGAAGAGTAAAGAGGAATGAATACATTTACATTATGGTGCTGGTGAGGATTATTGAATATACCAGGGGCTGCAAAAAGAACAAACAAACCTGTCGCAGAAGAAGTATAGCCTGATGCTCTTTAGAAGCAAGGCTGGTGAGACTTCATCTGTTTGGACATGCTACCAGGAGGCATCTGCCTAGAGAACATTGTACTAACAAAGAGTTATGGAAAAAGAAGATGACCTTTAACGAGATGATTGACACAATGAGTACAGTATTGGGTTCAGACATAGTAGTGAAAACAGGGATGGCTCAGGACTAGGCCGTGTTTAATTCTGTTGTATACAAAGTTGCTATGAGTTAGAACCTCCTTGATGGCATGTCACAACAACAAAGACACAAATATGTATTTTAGGGCTGGTGAGAAGGGATATTTAAAGATAGGCTGAAGTAGAAGGGAGAAAAGGACTTCTTGAGCCGGAAGAACTTAAGCAGATTCTTGAAGACCAGGAGATGTTTGCAGGGGAAAGGGACTGAGGAGAATAAAGACAATGATGCTGGCAAGGAAAACTATGAGTAAGAAGTAACTAGCTAATCATGTTATCTCTGGATAAGGTGTGATTTTGAGCGCTGTATTATTGGAGTACTTGGGAAGGTCCAGCTGAGAGTCTTTATCACCTGCTGTTCGGTAAGCTCCAGATCTGGAAACCCTTCAGGTCAGATCCTCCACAAAGTCTTCTCTGACTGGTCAGAATGTAGAATATTCATCTCATCAAGATCAGACTTCTAGAGGTCTCTCCTCTTGCATCTCTGGGTCCAACTATTCGGGGAAAATATAGAGGCTTTAAGAAAACAGGTTGGGTTATAGAAGTCAATCAAAGAGCTATGCTTTTCGCCTCCCTCCCCTGGAACTGCTATGCTTAGAAGGTGGACCCCAAGATTTCTATGGAGACATTTATACTCTGAGATCCATGGGTTCCTGGTGTCATTACCTCCCATTCCACTGTACCTTTGGTTGCCTCACTAGATTTCTTTTTTGAGGTTCCCCTTACCTATTTCTGAAACAGGACTTTGTGGAAGAGAAGAACAAGACTCCACACACTGGACAAGGAGGTAAAAACTGTCCCTGCTGGGTACCCATTTCCTCCTCCACCTGGTCAATCGGCACCCATTTCCTCCTCCACCTTCCTTCAGCTGTTCTCCTCCTTTTGAGACAATGATATATTGTCTACAAATGTATATTGAAGATTCCAGTTTTGATCTTAAGGTGGTACAAAGCTCTGTGAAGATGGATCCAGGTGAGGTGGAGGATGACGTGTTTTGAACAAGGCATCTTGACTCTAGAACTGCTTTTCCCAAGCCCTGCATTTATCCAGATGATGGTGAAGGATGCATTATTGGGGCTGCATCTTGGAAGGGAACTTGAGTGACTGAAGAGGCACTTGTAGACTGAACAGAGAAGACAAGAGCAATGCCAAGGCCATCATATGGTGTCTTCTGAGAGAGGCCTCTGCCTTTACAGTCTGCTATCTGTGTAGGCCATCTAAATACGAGTCAGTGAATGACCCCTGGAATTGGTTCTAGTCTTGGCTTTAAGTATGGCATGGATATTGGCATTACTTCGTAATGGATCTTTCTCCCTCTGCCCAGGGATTTGCCAAAGATTTTATTGTCCCATCAACCCAAAGCACATTCTCAGGTGACTCTCATGCTATTTACATAATAGTCAATCAAGTCTTGCCATTAGCCAGTTATAAAGAGCTGGCAATGGAACTCACACACACTGGGATCAAATCCCAATCCTTCCACTTGAAAGCGGGAAAAGGGAATTGTGGGTTCGTTCTTGGTCCCTCAGGGTGTGACGGGAGTGGGGTGGGGGGTAAATCTCAGGATGGCTGTGCCCTGCCTGAATAGTAGTTCTGATGGGACAGCCCTGCCATGTGAAGAGTGGACCCAGAGCTTCAAGCACGAGGACTCCTCAGACGTGGGCTGAGAGTCT
Organism: Elephantulus edwardii; assembly: GCF_000299155.1. Lineage (NCBI taxonomy): Eukaryota > Metazoa > Chordata > Mammalia > Macroscelidea > Macroscelididae > Elephantulus > Elephantulus edwardii. The sequence goes on along the minus strand of NW_006399843.1, from coordinate 9,815,571 downwards.
GCAGTTCACATCCTGGACACCAGCCCAGTGTTTCTGTATTCTCTGCGCAACCTGGGAGATGAAAGAGCGCACAGCCTGCCAACCCTCTGGCCCCTGCGCCTCTGAACTGAGGAAATAACTGAATAATGAATGAGGCCAGAGCACTTCAGAGAGGTGGCCCTGGGGACTGTGCGGGCAGGGGGAGGGACATGGGCAGGATAGGGGGTGGGCCTGGCTCATGGAGAGATGTCAGGAGTCATGATGAGTTTGTGGCTGAAACTTCCACTATGGGTCAGAGCTCGGACTTCCACGCAAGAAAGTGCCCATGAGAGCTCAGGTATGGCTTGTGTTGTAAATCCCTGACTTTTTGCATATCTATCTAACAGCAGTCCCTAATGTATTAACTCCTCAGAACCCCAATCAAGAAAAACCCCTTCTGAACTTTGCTGAGCTGGTATGTGTAGCTGGATTCAAGTTAGATCTGATGAGCACTTCTCCAGCCGAGGCCTGTAGGTCACAAGTCTACCACCCAGGGCGGCATCCTGGGAAGGGATGGCTATGAGGGTGGCTTGGTACATATGATTCAGACAAGGACTGTGTTACAGATGGAATGGTGTCTTCCAAAAAGTTATGCTGAAGCCCTAACTCCTCTACCTGGGAACCTGACCTTGTATAGAAATAGGGTGTTTGTTTGTTTTTTTAATTTAATAAGACCTTACCAAAGTAGGCAATCTAATTTTTGTCTGATATAGTTTATCAGGTGAAGTCCAAGAGTATAGATTCCATCTGTGTTTCTTAAAAAAAGGTATTGCTATGAATAAATCATTAAATGCGCAAAATCCAATCATTTGATTTCCAGTCTCATTTCTTTCCCTAAGTCCGTAATTTCCAACTACCGATACTTCTACTTTGTTTCCAACTTTTGCATTCCAGTCACCAATTATTATTAATGCATCTTGACTCAATATTTGGTTAATTTCAGACTGCAAAAGTTGGTAGAATTCCTCAATTTCCTGCTCTTTGGCTTTAGTTATTGGTGAGTATATTTGAGTAACAGTTGTATTAACAGCTCTTCCTTGTCTGGATGTGGATAATAGCCCATCACTCTCAGCATTGTACTTTAGAATAGATCCTGAAATGGCCTTTTTTGTGTATAATGTGACACCATTCTTAATTTTTCATTGACATCATACATATGATTGTCCAATTTAAAGTGTCAAGGGCAGTTCATCTCAGTTCAATTTCAATATTCCTACATTCATACTTAGTACATTCTATATTCTAATTATTAATGGATGTTTACAGTTGTTTCTCCTCATTTTTAATATCTTCTACTCTAGGGGTCACAGTGTTCCTCTGAATTGTTCATAGGGTTTGAAAAGGCCTGTTATTTCAGAAGTGGACGGCCAATTCTTCTTAGTCTGTCTTAATCTGGAAAGTCTGCTGAAACTTGTCCACCATGGGATACTTGCTGGTATACCAGTGGCACAGCCTCTGGCATTACAGCGGCCAACAAGCTACCTTAGTACAGTAAACTAATAGACAAGTACTGTACTCAGGGACTTCTCTAAAGTCTGTAAGAGCTATTATGTCAGTTTAAAGATGAAGATGTGACTGATTCAAGCACAGCTGATGTTGTGCATCAGAGAGCTGGGCAATAAATAAGGATGACAGGCGAAGAATTGATACATTTGAGTTGTGGTGTGGCAGAAGAATGCTGAATAACCAAAGGACTGCTAAAAGAAAAACATAGATATGTCTTGGAGAAAGTGCAACAAGAGTGTTCCTTGGAGGCAAAGATGATGAAGCTTCCTCTCACATATGTTATTGTGTTATGCTGTGTTGTTGTTATGTGCCATTCAGTTCACTATGACTCATAGCCCATGAACAACAGCTTTGAATTTTGCTCTATCCCAAGATAACTTCACTGCTTCTGACAAACCTGTCCTCATTGCCACAGTCACTGTGTCAATCCATATAATCCAGGATCTTCCTCTCCTGTGCTGACCCTCCACTCCTCCAAGAATGATGCCCTTTCCCAAGGACCATCCCCTCCTGAAAAAATGCCCAACGTACGTGAGACAGAGCTTCAAAGTTCTTGCCTAAGGAGCAACCTGGTCTCACCTTCTCCAAGACAGATCTGTTTTTTCTCTCAGCAGTCCTTAGTATGTTCAATACTCTTCTTCAGCACCACAACTCAAAGGCATCAGTTTTTCTCCTACCTTCCTTATTCATTTCCAGCTTTCCCATGTTGTTAGAAGATGTTATTACTTAGAAAGGGATCATGCTTGGAAAGTGGAGGGTCAGCAAAGGAAAGGAAGACACTTAATGAGATGGATTGGTACAATGTCTTCAGCAATAGACTCAAGAGTTCAGATCTGTTATTCACTATGAGTCATTCTTGACTTAAAGGCACTTAACAACAACAACCATCGAAGTAGAGTGGATTAGAAACCTGATCATGTCCTAGAGGGTTTTATTTTAAAAAAGCAGAACATATGGAGGACCAGCAACACATAAGATGATGAAGGCAGATGGATCTACAAGTCCAGAAATGGCAAAGAAGGCAGTAGAACCTGAAAGAAATAAAGAAAGCCCTCTCTTCCTAGGGCTCTATTCTTCTGCTAACCCATAGACACATTGTTCAAATTCACCAGGAGCTCTGAGGGAAGAAGATGGGCAATCCTCCTGTGTGATGTTGCTGGAGGGGCAGCGATGACTTGGTTTCCACTTGGTGGCCATGAGTAATTGAGTGAGTCTCCCAAATGCTGAGAAAAGTACATGTCTGTTCTTTAAGTCAACTTTTAGTGGAATTTTTTGTTACAGCAGCTGTAGGTAACTGAGACAGGTGATTTGTAGGATAGCTGCTAGAGGACTTGGAGAGTTTTCAGTGGCATCTGTATTGGATATTTGGTTGCTTCTGGTGATGATAAGCTCTCTTGTTTTGAGGGTACTCTCTTATTGGGGCAGTCCTACTATGCATATGGCCTATGAGTCATCTTTCCCCCCTCACTATCAACTCAAACTGTTCACAAACTGCAAGACGGGGCGGCCTCAGCCTGCAGATATAAGGGGGAAAAAAACCATCATTTAGTGTTGTCTGTGTGTCAAGAGCTCTTCACCAATAAGTCCACACAAGAGTTTAAAGATTGAAGTACTAGTATCTCCTGTGAAGGGGAAGAAACAGAGAGGTTGAGTTACATGGGCCAAATTGCATAGCTAATTGAGTGTATAGCTGAGATCTAAATTTATGTGGACATGCTGGAATTTGAACCTTAGTCTATCAAATGAATGTAATGGATGTGCTCATTCTTCTGCTGAGTGTATTAAAGGCCTTTCCCCCAGACTCTTTACTGGGATTTTCTGCTGCTTTAGATTCCAGATTTCTCACAGAGTAACTGGCATAAAACAACTACCAGAGCACATGGGGGCACTGCCAACACGGAGGCAATCAGTTCAAATCCACCAGCTGCTTCCTGGGAGAAATAGGGTCAATCTTCTCCACCTTGTGAATTATAGCTTCTGAAAACTCCCTGGAGGGTCAGCTATGAGTTAGTTCCAACTCAACAGCTCACAACAACAACAAAAGCAAAACAACATACCTGATTCTGGATCCTCTTCCCTGGAAGCCTTTTCTCCTTTACAAAGTCTGATTGCGGGGAGCTCTGGAGGCCTAATGGCAAGAAGCTGCACTGTAATCCCAGAGGCACACGGTTCGAATCCACCAGATGCTTTGCGGGGGAACGGGGGACCACAAAGTCTGATTGCATGAAGGAGGTGGGAATGGCCCCTGCTTATGAGCTTTCCCCCTTACTACCTTGTAGTCCTGCTTCCTGATCTTATTGCAGGAACTCTCTCTTAATTATCTGGTCAAAGTCATTGCTGCTGAGTCAGTACCAACTCATAGCTGACCCTCCAGTGGGTTTTCCAAGACTAAATCAAACGAGAAGAGATTGTCCATCTTTCTTTCATGGAGTCACTAGTGCATCCAAACTACCAGAGGAGCCTTTCAACTAACAATGCAGTCCTCTATGAGCTAGGAATATCCCAAATGGATGAGTTTAACAAACATAAATTTATTTTTTCACAGTTTAGGAGACTAGAAATAAAAATTCAGCATGCTGCTTAGTGGGCTTATTTGTAAGAAGTTGCACTATACACTCAAAAGCCACACATCTTTGGTAGTTCAAATCTACCAGGACTCTCAAGGAGAAAGATGAGCAATCTCCTCCTGTGTGATTTACAGCCTTGGGAAACCCTGATGGGGAATCAACTCTTAGTTGACAACCTAAGAACAATGAAGAAGAGTGAGTGAATTCTAGGACTCTCATCCTTCGAACAGGATGGGCTCATGGGCTCTGATTGGCCTAGTACTTTTCTATACACTTCTCTACAATTAGTCCAACTCTATGCACTGTACTTCCTCATGCCTTTGGGGCTGTGTGTAGTGCACATTGGCCAAGAGCAAAGCCCAGCCAAAGTCCCTTTGCTGAAAAGCTGGGCATGATGCCTCCGGCTGCCCTGGGCACCTGTGTAATTGAGTTGAAGAGCTGGAGTGAGGGAATCCCAAACACTGGCTCTGGGAATGATACTTTGGCCAAAAGATGTTTAGATATGGTGTTTTGCCAGTTTGAATTGCTAGAGGCTGTGGCAGTCTTGGGAAGCACTTTTCTATGTGGACAACACACATGGGTTGAAAGGTGAAGGAAAATGGGGAAGGCGAAGCAGGGGCATCATCCACCATTGAAGCTCTACTCAAGAATGTATTATTGGATGTTTGTGGCATCCTATCCTCACTACCCTGTCCCAAATCAGGAGTTGTGCTGGAAGCACAGCCAAGTTACGACCCTCAATAGCTACTCTTGGCTGATTCCTTAACCCTGTGGTTTCAAAGGACACATTGAAAAGACAAAGCAAAATATTATAATGGAATGTTCAGAGAGCTGGATTTGGAGGATTAAAAAAAGAAGATCTTGCTCTGCATTTCTCAAACTGAGAGAATTGCAAAACAAATTCAAGCCTTGAGTCACAATATTAAAAGATGGCATCTGATATAGGCTACGGTCTTTGCAATCACTTGTTATGCATCAGAGAGTTGGACAATGACTAGGGAAGATAGAAGGAGAATTGATGCCTTTGAGCTGTGGTGCTGGAGAAGAGCATGGAATGTACCATGGACTGCCACGAAAACAAACAGATTCAACCTGGAGAGGGTTAAACCAGGCTGCTCCTTGGAGGCAAGGATTCTGGGGCTTCGTCTGACATACTTTGGACATGTTATAAGGAGGGACAGGTCCTTGGAGAGGGACATCATGCTGGGTAGGGTGGAGGGATGGCGTAGGAGGGAAAGACCCTCTATGATGTGGATTGATTCAGTAACTGGGGTAATCGTGTTGGGTGTGTCAGGGGCAGTGCAATTGGCACAGAATAGAGCAGTGTTTAGGACTGTTTTACATAGGATCGCTATGAGTCACAAGTGACTCGATGGCATGTAACAACAACAACAACATGGACAATATATTGAATGACCCAGGAAGCAGCAAAAGAAGATGGAGGGAATACACAGAGTCACTGTACCAGAAAGAACTGACTGACACTGAAAATTTCATGAGGTGCCCTATGATTAGGAGCCAATGGTAATGAAGGAGGAAGGTGAAGCTACACTGAAGGCACTGGGGGGAAAAAATAAGACCCCAGGAATTGGTGGGATATCTATTGACTTGTTTCAGTTAACAGATGCAGCTTGGATGCGCTCACCCATGTGTGACAGTAAATTTAGAGGACAGCTGTCTGGCCAATGGATTGGAAGAAATCCATATTTATTTCCATTACCAAAAAAGGTGATCCAGCTGAAGGTGGAAACTATCAAACAATATCATTAATACACATGCAAGCAAAATATTGCCAAAGATCATTTAAAACCAATGGCTAGAACAGTATGTAGATAGGGAACTGCCAGGCGTTCAATCAGGATTAGAAGAGGCTATAACACTAGATCGATTACAGGTATCAGAAGGATTCCTGGCTGAAAGTGGAGAATACTAGAAGAAAGTCTGTTATGCTTTATTGACTATGCAAAGGCATTTGACACTGTGTATCATAACAAGTTATGGCTAGCACTGTGAATAATGAGAATCTCAGAGCACTTGTTTGTGCTTATGTGAAACCTATACCTAGAGCAAGAGCCTGTTGTGTGAACAGAGTAAGAGAACACTGTTGTTTACCGTTGGGTCAGAACCAATGCATAGCTGACCCTCCAGTGAGTTTTCAGAGGCAGTTAATTGCACAGGAAGAGATTGCCTATCCTTCTCCCATAGAGCAGCTGGTGGCCCTGAACTGCATGTCTTTGAGATTGCAGCACAGCTTCTTGCTACCAGAACACCAGAGCTCCCTAAGAGAATACTATATGGTTAAAAATTAAGAAGGGAATGTGTCAACATTGTATTCTCTCTCCATACCTATTCAATCTGTATGCTGAGCAAATGATTTGAGAAGCTGGAATCTATGAAGAAGAATGTGGCATCAAGATCGGAGGAAGACTCATCAATAACCTATGTTATGAAGATGACACAATCTTGCTTGGTTAAAGTGAGGAGGAGTTGAAGCACTTGTTGCAGAAGATTAAAAATACAGCTTTCTATATGGATTGCATCTCAATGTTAAGAAAACAAAAATTCCTACCACTGGACCTATAGGCAACATCATGATATGGAAAAAAGATTGAAACTGTCAACATCTTCATCTTACTTGGATGACAATCAGTACCTTTGGTACCAGCCATCAGGAAATCAGGATATGTATTGTATTGGGGAAATCTGTAGTTAGGGAGCTCTCCAAGGTACTGAGGAGTGATGATGTCAGTTTGAGGACTAAAGATGTGTCTGATTCAGGCCATGGTTTTGATCACTTGCTTTGCATTTGGGAGCTGGACAATGAATAGGGATAACAGAAGAAGAATGGATTCCTTTGAGCTGTGGTGTTGGAGAAGATTACTGAATATCCCATGGACTGCAAAAAGAACAAATATTTCTTGGAGAAAGTGCAGCTAGAGTGCTCCTTGAAGGCAAAGATAATAAAGCTTCAGTCTCACATACTGTGGACCTGTGACTAGCAAGAGTTATTCCTTGTCATGATAGTTGGAAAGGTCGAAGGTCTGTGAAGGAGAGGAATGCCCTTACTCAGGTGAATTGACACAGTGACTACCACAATGGGATCTAGTATATCAGGAAAGTTGAGGATGGTGCAGAATAGGACAGATCTGTTGTTGACAGAGTCACTATGGGTTACAATTGACTCAATGGCACCTAACAACAGCAGCAACAACAACAACTACAACAGTGCTCTTCACCAACAAATTGATAGATTGCACAGACCAGAGGAACCTCAGGGCAAGGTCATGTTTGAACAGTCTGCCACGCCTAGAGATTCCTTTCAACCCAAATGCACATGTCACCCCATCTCACAACAAATTTCACTGTCGTTCATGTTTTATTAGTATAAGTGCCTTAAAAGCAGATCAGAGACTCAACTAATTTGCTCATTAGTAAAAGGAAATTAGCCACTTGAGATCTGTTCTAATAAAATTAGCTTGGTGACAAACGCTTTGTTGCCATGTTTATTAGATTACCATACTCCCTGCATTTTAAAGGCCAGAGCAGTCATCAGCAACTCTTCAGGGTGTTCTCAGAGCATCTCTCTTCTTCCTTTTTGTTACTCCTTTCAGGTCTATGTAGAGTTTTCTCCTTTCAAGGCTAATTGGGAAGGTCTGACCCAAATCTGTGTTCTAGTCACACAATCCCACAAGCCCCATTCTCGCCTTTAAGAACGCACCATCCCTCTCTCCTCTCTTCCCCTCCCTCTTCACTCGCTTTTCCATCTGCCCTACTCTCTTTCATGCTGTCTATGCTCCTGGTCCTTTAAATGAGCCAGCATCTCCCTGACATGCCCACCCAAGCCCAACCACAGGTGGGCATCAGCTGACCCCTTCTAAAACCCTGATTTCTAGACAAGCCCTGTTGTCCACTATTAGCTTCCCTAACTAATTATTTAAACTCCAGCTTAAGACTCCCCACAGGACACATGCCTGACCCAGTTGTTTGCTTTTTTTCTGCCTCAAATGACTCAAGTGGTCAAGTTGCACATTGGATTTTATCCATTGTATACATGGCTTTCTAGAGCTTCACTGGTGTGTATGGAAACTCCCTGAAGTGTTGCATTAAACCTGTGTTGCACAGAGAGGTCTCAGGTGTGTCCAAGACAGCAAAGAGATGTGTGGATTCTGGGGAATTTCTAAGTAACCCTGGCTTGCATGTTTTAGGGAGAAGGGCTCCCTGATATCTTGATTAGTACTTTTCTTGCAACAACACACCATCCTGCCTGGTGTGTTATTGTCACAACTGCTGTGAGTGCTTACTTCAACCAGATACTAGGGTTGGGTATGAAATTTCTATGGCTGCTGTCACAGAATACCAGGACTTGAAGTGTTTGCTGCATAAGGTCAAGAACTGTAGCTTTAAATATGTATTAAAGCTCAACATCAAGAAAATAAAGACCTTCATTCCTAGGCCAATAGGCAGTATCATGATATATGGAGAAAGGATTTAGGTTGTTAACAATTTCTTCTTGCTTGGATCCAAAATCAACACTCTTGGCACCAGAAGTCAGGAAATAAAAAGACAAGTTTTATTGGGCAAATCTACTGTTAAGGATCTCTCCAGTGTGCTAAAGAACAACAATGTCAGCCTAGATATTAAGGTGTGCCTGACCCAGGTGGTGGTCTTCTCAATTGCTTGCTGTGTACAATGAATAAGGATGACAGACAAATTGATGTCTTTGAGTTGTGGTGCTGGAGAAGAGTATTGAACATACCATGAACTGCCAGAGAACAAGCAGGTATGTCCTGGAGAGGGTGAAACCAGATTGGTCCTTGGAGCAAGGATTTTGAAACTCCATCTCAAATACTTTGGGCATGCTGCCAGGATGGCCCAGTCCTTGGACAAGGATATTATGCTTGGAAGGGTAAAGGGTCAGTAAGGTGAGGAAGACCCTGGATGAGATGAGATGGATTGATACAGTGACTGTGGCAATAGTGTCAGATGTGTTGGAGATGGTAAATTTTGCTCAGGATATGGTAAGATTCAAAGCCATTGTTCATAGGATCATAATGAATCATAGTTGACAGCACATAATAATGACAACAATGGTAACTTTAAAGTATAGATATTTAGTTTCTTCCAGTTCTAGGGGCTGCAGGTATGAGTTCAGGGTGTCAGCAGGGCTCTTTTGTCTGTCCAGTCTCAGGAAACCCCTGTCTTGTCTCTTACAGCTTCTGGCAGCCTGGATTTCTTGTCATTCTTTGGCTTGTAGACAGATTTGCAACATGGTGTCTCTCCCATGTGACCCTATTTCCAAGCCTGTTCTCTTTTAAAAGACACCACTACATTTTCTTGGGGTATATTCCAAGCAGTAGAATAGTTGGATCATATAAAATTTCTACGTTCAGCTTTTTGAGGAGGCATCAAACTGCCTTCCAGAGTGATTAAACCATTGTACAATCCCACCAACAATATATAAGAGTTCCTATCTCACCACATCCTCTCCAGCATTTATTACTTGCTGTTCTACTAAACTTTGCCACTGCTACTGGAGCGAGATGGTATCTCACTATGGTTTTGATTTGCATCTCTCTTATTGCTATTGATTTTGGGCATTTCTTCATGTGTTTGTTGGTCATTTGAATATCTTCCTTTGTGAAAATTCTTTATATGTCTTTTGCCCATTTTATAATTGGGTTATCAGTTTTTTCTTGTGGAGGCTCAGGAGTATTCTGTGAAAACTGAGGTACAAATGGAGACTTGTATATCAATGTTCATGGCAGCATTATTCACCATCACAAGAACATGGAAATAGTCCATATGTCCAACTACAAGTGAATGGATTGAGAAATTATGGTACTTATGATGGAATACTATGCAGCATGCAGGGGCAATAATTTTGTAAATTATTACTGCCTTGGGAGGAACTGGAAAGCATTATACAGATTGAATAAGTTCGTCCTGAAGAGGGTGGAGCCAGGCTGCTCCTTGGAGGCAAGGATTCTGAAGCTTTGTCTAACATACTCAAGGAGGGACCAGTCCTTGGAGAGGGATGTCATACTTGGGAGGGTGGAGGAACAACACAGGAGAGGACGACTCTCAATGAGATGGATTGATTCCACCCCTGGGGTAGTGGGGGTAGGCATGTCAGAGACAGTGAGATTAGCACAGGATAAAGCAGGGTTTAGGGCTGTTGTACATAGGGTCACTATGAGTCGCAAGTGACTCCATGGCACGTAACAACAGCAACAACAACAACAACAACCCCCACCCTGGAAGGAACTGGAAAGCATTATGCAGAGTGAACTCAGTCCCATAAAGACAAATACTGTATAAAACCATTATTTTGTAGAATGAGTATGAGGCTCTGAGACAGGGGGAGGGTGGAAGCAGAGGGGTGAGGATGTGCAGGGGCGGGGAGGATTAATCATGGGGTTGTACAATTTGATGGGTGGGAGGTGAGGGAAATGCAAAGGAACTGGTGTGAAAAAGAATGTATTTGAACTTTGTAAATAAACTAGTATAATTTTTTAAAAAGTCAACTTACTCCAAAAAAAAAAAAATGTAAATGACACCACTACACAAAGGCTACACTTAGGACCCTTCCTCCACTGGTCTGACCTAAAAACCAACCAACCAAACAAAAAACCAAAACAAAAAAAAACCCGCCTTATTTTCAAATAAGGTCGCATCCACCAGGACAGAGAGGTTAGGATGTTTTTTGGGAGACACAGTTGAATCTATTGCAGTTTGGCTATTACTTTGTGTGCTCTGTCCTATTTCTTGTTCAGATGACATAGGAAGTAGACCATTGTTATTCCCATTTAACGATGTAGGAACTGACCTTTGGAAGGAAGGTCAAGGCAACCCTTCTAGTGAGCTGCAGAACCAAAGACTGTGAGTCTCCAAAGCCCCTGCCTCTAACCATTAGACCACAGGAGTGCTCAGGTTGATGTCAGCTGTCCATTCTGGAGTGTGTGGTTTGAGCTTCCTGGAGGAGGTGTGAGACTTAGTCACCTCCATATCTCTCAGGGGGTCTGGCATGGATCCCGGCATATAGTCAGTGCTCAGAGATGCCTGTTGAGCTGACAGGTAGGCAGAGAGGAAGGACAGTCAGGCTGACCCAGTGACTCTAGCTCAGGAGCCTGTGGAGGGTGAGGAGCAATCTGCAGAGCTAGAGCGTTAGTCCTCCTCTCCCTTTGCAGCCAGCAGCCGCAAGCCCAGCCCCTCCCTGCCCTTCCTGGCTTCCTCCTATCCTGGTACAAATCATTGGCTCAGACAACAGCGAAGTGTTTATCCCACAGGATGTGACTCTGAATATTAGAATGTCAGAAGCGACTGCCTTCGCAATAAGTTGCTGTCAGAGAAGAAATAAAAGGAGAGTTGCAGTTATTTAATTTGGGAGCACGCAGACGACAGGCTGGTCTTGAAGACTTGCTGTCTCCCCAGCAGCTGGTGCATTAAACCCCGGAGGACTTTGCCCTTGATTCTCAGCCTTCTTGGCCCAACACTCTTTTCCACAGCCCCTTTGCACTAAAGCCCCATATGCCCCACATTAAATTCTAATTACTTGTCTTTGTGCTGCTCCCTAATTTTGAGTGCTCTCTTCTCTCCCTCCACCCCAAAGACCTTCCCAGTCTACCTTGTCCATTTGTTATCAGGTCATTCCCAACCAAGTCACTCCTCACAATCCTCTCCCCATCCCCTTCCCTCACCCCTGCTTACCTGCCCTGGTCTGCTCTTGCCCTGGAACTTTGACCCCATCTGTGTTGTTGCGAACTGACCCCATAGATAATTGGCCATATGCTAGAATCTAAGACCATCTAGATGAAGGAGATGCGAAGACTGCCCTTGAGTGGTACAAGGACTGTGCTCTCCAGAGCCCTTGTTCTCCATGCGAGGGAGTCCTGAGAAGAAGGGTTGAGGACTTGGTCTGAGGAGGCCATGAGTGGAGCCCACCTGAGTGACAAATATTTGGTATCTGAATCTTCTATCATGATGACAATTAAATCTCTTTTCTCTGGTTCTGGACTCAGCTATATTCTGGACTGAGGACACAGAATCGATGTGGAAGAGAGTACCCAGTGGAAGAAGAGCCAGAGGACTTTTTGGATGGAGATAGCATCCTACTTTTCAGTGTGGGGCTTCAAGTATTGAGCGTGTACTTGTTCCTAGCCCTCTCAGGAGAGGAATTAGTGGTGAGTGTTTGGAGTAAGTTGTGACAGAAAGATAAAGTTGTGCTCAGGCTCTGGGGTCCTCACACTGGGTGCAGATCCAGGTCCACCAGCTGTGTGCCTGCAGGCAGATTGCTCAACGGACTTGACCTCTGAGTTGTCATCTCACATCCACTTTCCAGGAGAGTTCTGAGGCTGAGTGGCCACCTGGGTATAAAAGTGATCTGTGAGCTGAGCAAGCAAGGATTTCATGTGATGCTGACCCCCTACTGGCAAGGTCCAACCTGACCGCCATCAGAACTCAGGGAGAATTCTAAGCTGGCCTGGAGGGGATGTGTGGGTCTGGTTGACACTCATAGGAATTCTTATACCTCCTGAAAACAGTTTTTGTCCAGCATCTTCAGTCTGCTAGGTGAAACAGCCTTTAGAAGGATAACACGTTCCAGTTGTCTGTCAGGGAGAAGCAAGACAACCATTTTTTGCAGGACATCACCTCTGTGAGGAAATAAGAGAGGGTTTTGTAGGCTCCTAATACCTCTCTGTTCACCTTCTGTTTTCTAACCTGGTTCTCCCTGAACCCCAGACACCTGCATAGAAAAAGTGTGTTAGTTACATCTGTCTTCCCTCATCTCATGACCCTGCACATACACCACTGTTGACTCCGCAGAAATTCAAGAATGTTTACTGAGAAGCAAAAGCATATGGTGGGAAAGGTGTGAGGAGGTGGGGATACTTCAGTTCCAGCCCCAGCTTGGTCACTGGCCATCCTTAGAACCTGGACAGTCTCTTTGTTTCTAAACATGTTTCTTTTCTACATCCTGAAAATATGGCTGTAAACTGCTTATGTATTTTGTGAGGTGCAATGGAATGACTAATGGGAAGTGGTACCAAGTTTATCCAGCACACAGTAAGTATAGTTTGACTTTCCTGAAGTGAACACCCCCAGAAGTCTCTGCATAGGGACTGCAGCATTGAGCTCGAATGTGTCAGAGATGATGATGATGGCACAGGATTGGACATTGTGTTGCTATGAGTCAGCAGCAGTCTCTGACCTTCCTCGGGCAACTCTCTTTTTTACCCAACTCCCCAGATCCCAAGGGAAATGGTGAGGAAGACTTCCAAATTGGAGGACGTCTTGATTCTTCAAAACTCTGTTTTGTTTCTTTTTCTCTCTCCCCTCCTTCTAAGTCTCTTTCTGTAGGTACACTCATACTTTCAATACAAACTCCTCCTTGTAGGTGCGTTGACCTTGTTATTCTGCAGGACTCTGAGGTTCTCTTCACTTTTCTAGCGATTTTTCCTTTTGTCACTCGAGTTGTGTAATTTATTTTTACTTTTCTTGAGGCTCATGAGTTCTTTCTTCTGACATCCGGATCTGCTCTTGAACCTATCTATTGCTTATTTTATTTCTATTGTACTGTGAAGCTCTAGAATTTCTGTTGTTTTTTCCTCCTAGTTCATTAAGATCCTATATATGTTGATCCTCATATCTATCTATTGTCATATATTCCTTTAGTTTTTAAACACTGCTTCCTTTAATTCTTCAAATGAATTTATAATAGTAATGTTAGAGTCTTTGCCTGCTAAACCCAATGTCTGGGCCCACTCAGAGATCCTGTAAACTTTTTTATTCCTGAACATGGGTTACATTTCCTGTTTCTTCTAAAGGAAATATACTTACTCCTCATACCCTCCAGGATTCTGGGATCTTTGGGGCATTAGGCTTTTCTTTATCTTTCCAAAGCATGGCTCTGATAATCATGGTCCTGCTTAACAGCCTTATTGACTTGGCACTTCCTATTTGATAAAGTCTAAACTATCTTGCCTGGCTCTCAAAATCCTTCATGACCTGGCTCCTAACTCATCTTTCTAGCCTTATTCTTGTCATTATTCTTTTCACTCTATGCTTCACCCCAGTAGGATTGTTTGTCACTCTTTGAACAAGCCATTCAGATGTGTACACTTTTTTTTAGATAAAATTTTTATATTAGTTTATTTGTAGAGTTCCTATACGTTGTTTTTCACATCAGATCTTTCCCATGTCTTTTACTCACCCCCTTCCACCCATCAAATTGTGCAACCCTATGATTACCCCCGTCACGCCCATCCTCACCCCTCTACTCCAAACCTCCCCCGCCTTAGTTACTCATCGTGTTTTACTAGTTATCTTTCTATTTTTACGATAATGGTCTTATATAATATTTGTTCTTATGGGATTGAGTTAGTTCACTTGATATAATGTTCTCCAGGCTCTCCCAAGTTAGGCAGTAATTTTCAAAATTATTGTTCCTGCATGCTACATATATATAACATTCCATCATGTGTTGTTTGTTTTGTTGATTGCCATTGAGTCAAACATGACTCATAGCGACCCTATGAACAAAAGACCTGAAACTTTTCTATAACTATTGTTGTTTCTCAAAGTTCATAGAGTTTCCAGAGGCATGTTGTGTAAGAAGTGGATTCCACTCCTACTTCCAGTACACCATAATTTCTCAATCCAATCAATTGGGTTGGACATTTTGGTTGTTTCCATGTTCTTGTGATGGTGGATAATGCTACTATGAACATGGATATACAAATCTCCATTTGTGTCTCAGTTCTAATTTTTTATTTTCCATACAGTGGAATAGCTGGGTCATATGGAATTTCCATGTTCATCTTCCTGAGGAAATGCCAAACTGCCTTCCAGAGTGGTTGTACCTACCAATTACAATCCTACCAATGGTGTCTAAGAGTTCCTATCACTCTACATCCTCTCCAATATTTATTACTTGCTGTCCTGTTAAACTTTGCCACTGCTACTGGGGTGAGATCATACCTCTATACTTTTGCATGAACTGTTTTGTCTGTTTTTAATGCTGTTTAGAGCTTTTGCATCAGGGAAAAGACATAGTGTTGGGAAAGGTGGAGGGTCAGGGAAAGAGAAGCCCCTCAGCAAGATGAAGTGGCATAGTGACTGCATCAATGGGCTTGAGCTTGACATGATGGATCATGGGGATGGCACATGATAGGGCAAGATTTAGATCTGTTATTCATAGGGATACTATGAGTCACAGATGACTTTTTGACACCTGGCTACAACAACAACAACAACTATTTGATAAACTCCTTTTTTTTTTAATTTAGGTTGTTTATTTTTCATTTCAATGAACATCTACAGAGATTTTGGGATTCCATTCATTCATTGTTGCACCCTTCTCCCGCACAAACCCCTCCCCCCTCCCTTAGAATCAAATTAATTTTCATGCTATTTGCTAGCTCAGTTGTACTTGGGGCTCAGTTGTACTTGGGCCAAGGTGTCATTCCTTCCTCTCTTTCTTTAGCACTTTGCTTTTCTTTCTTTTCCCTTTGTACTTATTTTTAATTGTGATTTTAATAAAAATTTACAGAAAAGTATTTTCATTCATTTGTTATTGCACATTTTCCTTAATCTCCTTTTCCCCACCTCCCCCAGGCCACTTTATAATGCTCCTCTTGTTCCAGATTGCTAATTGTCATACATTAATGGCCAATCATACTGTTCTGTTGTAGTGTTAATTCACTCTTTTCCTGTTCTCCCCCCCACCCAGCTCACCTTATTAGTCCTATTTTATAACTGAGGTGTTATGTAGTATTTGTCTTTTTGTGAATGAGTTATTTCACTCAGCATAATGTCTTTCAGCCTCACCTATGCTGTACAGTGCTTTCCAAGTTCATTGTTTTTCAATGCTGCATAATATTCCATTGTGTGAATATACCACAAGTTTTCTAGCCATTCATTTGTTCATTTGATGTGAAGTTGGGCTGCTTCCATCTTTTTTCTACTGTAGATAAACATGGGTGTGCACACATTGTTTGGGTCAAGGCTCTGATTTCTTTAGGAGCAAGGCAGCAAACAACAAATGCTGGCAAGAGATTGGAAGTCTTATTCACTGCTGTGGAAATGTAAAATGGTACAACCACTCTGAAAGGTGGCCTGACGCTTTCTGAAAAAGTTGGAAATAGAAATACATTTGATTTGACTTTACCATTTGACATTTCACTTTAGTTTTAAACTTGAGCTATCCCATTAAATTGGCACTGTCTGTGTATACCTCTGCTTTTAACTCTAGCCTTTGAATCCACAGATCTGTGAATATCTTTAGCTCATCTTCACATCCCAGTGTTTAACACCATGTGTTTAACAGCAATACATGGTTGCTGTTGTTTGTGTGTGCCATAGAGTTGGAAGCAACCCCCAGCTGCACCTCCAGATTTTCAGAGAAAGCTAATCTCATGGAAGGAGACGTCCCATCTTTCTCATACAGAGTACCTGGTGAATTTGAACCATCTACATTTGAGTTGCCAGTGGAACTCCTCACCACTAAGCCACCAGAGCTCCCCCGAGAAATGTTTCATGAATATGGGAATGATGTTTCTGTAACCTGTTCTTGTCAGAAGAGAATTCTCTTCATGACATGCTGTAGATTTTTAAGTCTTTGGTGTGTGATTTATAATCTGATTATTTATATTCAAATGTAGGACTTACATGACAACTTTCAATTAAATTAATTTTTAAAATAATTTTGGGTGGCTCTAACATATTAAATATTCATTGCTTGTAAGCACTGGAAGTCCTCCCCCCTATATATTCTGGTTTTAGAATTACTTAATTTAGATTTGTCCATCTGTTGTAAATAATTGTCTCTGAAGCTTAAAGAAGCACCCTTTCCCCTCTCTGACCTCACCTTGGCATGCGGGACATGAGGGCTCCTGATGCGGGACATGAGGTCTAGACCTTCCTGGGACAACTGGTGTATATGTTTGCATGTACATGCGCATGTATGTATGCATAGGAGCTTCTGTGTTTAGGAGGTGTGAACTTCATCAAATGGTATGGGACCAGCTTGTTATTTTATTATTTCCTCGTTTAATAACCAAATTACTGATGCCGACAAGTATTAAAGATTAATCCTGTAAATTCCTCTCTGAGCCGTAGAGATCCACTTAAACAGGCCCCTTCCTTAATAGAATACATTCTTGAAGGGAGACAGCAGAGGGTAACTTTCGCTTGTTGACAGAATCTGTGAGTTTGGGCTCTTGGGCTCATCCTCTGGCCCTTCTTATCATTGGGGGTCAGCTCTCTGGGAGGGACGAGTGGGATATTGGTTGAGATCTTGCTCTCCTTTCCCTTTTGTCTCCCCTGGAGAAATGATGAAGCTGTTAATTATCATACCTTTGGTTTAAAGAAAAGAGCTCAGGGCAAGGGCAAGTGCTTTGGTGAGGCTTGGTGAGTTGGGATGGGGCGATCTATACAGGGCTCAGGCGAGGCATTCTTCAACTTCCAGAGAGATCCCAATCCAAATAGCCCATAAAAGAGAATATATGTCTCTGGCATTCTGATAGTTTGAATAAAATATATCTCAAATGAGTTCCTAGTTCCAATAGCAAGATGACCTTGTGTCCAGTCAAGACCCTCTCTTAGACTCTCTCTTCCTTCAGCCTCTATTTCTAGGTGTGTCTGACTCCCACTGGACTGAGAACACTTTGAGGGCACAAATGTTATCTTTTTAATATATGGCTAGCACTATCATTGGAGCTTAGAATGGTTTCATTGAAGATCTTTTGGAAGAAAGATGGGTGAGCTGAAAAGAAATAGACTGGCAGCAGGAGGCTGGACTTTGTAATGTAATTGACATTGGCTCCTGTCGCTCCATGGTGACACCCTTACTTATGAATCACTGAGTGTCCTCTCTAAGGCCCCTCATATATGCTGCTGTATATTCAATTCTTTTTTGTGTGTGTGTGAGAAAAATTTATTACATTTAGAATTAGCCCACTGGACTCAGTTTAGATGATCCCAATTTTTTTTGGCAACATCCAAAGCATCATAATCAGGAGCAAGTTGAACATAGGCCTTCTTCTCTCCATCAGGCCTAATCAAAGTGTTGACCTTAGCCACATCAATGTCATAGAGCTTCTTTACAGCTTGTTTAATTTGGTGCTTATTGGCCTTGACATCCACAATGAACACAAGTGTGTTGTTATCTTCTATCTTCTTCATAGCTAAGTGGTCAGGGGAAATTTGATGATGGCATAGTGGTCAAGCTTGTTTCTCCTGGGAGCGCTCTTCCGGGGGTATTTGGGCTGCCGTCGGAGTCTCAGCGTCTTAGGCCGCCGGAACGTGGGTGACGTGCGGATCTTCTTTTTTTTTTTTTTTGGCTGTGGACGCCCTTCAGGACTGCCTTCTTGGCCTTCAATGCCTTTGCTTTGGCTTCAGTTTTGGGAGGGGCAGGGGCTTCCTTCTTTGCTTTCAGCGCCATCTTCGTAGAAAAGCTATATATTCGATTCTTATACCCTCCATAGCAGGTTAGGCATGAGAGCAGGGCTGCTGACTGGTCTTAGACTGAGGAATGGATTAAGCTTGGGTTCAAGCAGGAAGCAGATGGCTTACTCCAAAGAGGATAACTAAGGAAGATTTGTTGAAGGGGATATTTATGCCAAGTGTAGGCAGGGTTTGGGGAAACCAGTAAGTTTGGCAAACAATCTGGTATATAACTATAGTGGGGTTCTTATTACCACTCTAGGCCTGTAATTGGTAGGAAAAGAGCAGTAACTACAATGTTCGAGTTGTGGCCTTGAGTAGAAAGGGGCTGGCAAATAAATAGCACAATATCTCTTTCTCTCCATTCTCCAGTCTCTTGGTAACTTTCTCCTGATGAACTCAAATGAAAATCAGAAGGCAAGGGACCTTGTATGATGCAGTCTGACACCGTGCAGGATAGGAGAGGGTACAGGTAGGATAGTGAGACTGGAATTCATAATATACTGAGCACTGGGTGGGGGTTAAGTAGAGCGTGCCCAGCTCAGTGGTTGTATGTGAATCTGTGGCTTCAGGTCACTGTTGTCTCTCCTACATGCAGTCACTGGGCCAGGCTGGGGATGGGAAGATGTGGCCCTCAGATCTCTGTCTCAGAAATGCAGGACTATAGTCCACCTGCTTTACCTGTCCAGCCCACCTTCAGGTCTGACTTCATGACCCAATACACATTTTCTCTTTTTCTTCTGTCATATTAAAGACTATCTACCGCAGTCAGAAGGGCCACCTGACTATCAGTGAGACAACAATAGCCACCTACTTTCCTAATCAATATTACAGTGGAGCGGCTTTTTATCTTCCAAGGAGTGGACTCTTTTTTTGGTGCAGGGTAGAAGTGGAGAGGACAGATTTTGGGACACTGAAGTGCTTCCTAAATCAAAAGCTAGTCATTTCTGGATCCTCAAGAAATCCAGGGCAGAGCTATTGATGGCCATTTGCAGGACTGGTGTCTGAGTCTGACTATAATAGGAGGAGAGATGACCTGTATGCATGGAGACTTTTGTCCTAAGGAGTAAAACTGGACTTGAGGGGAGAGAGCTGAACTAGGTTCCAGGGACTGGCCTCATGATTGCTTAGGGTACTTTATTGGCCCACTTCAGATATGGCCCCAAGACCCTAGTCCTGGAAATCTTAGAGCTTGAGAGTTTTAGCATTATTATGGACACACCCTTCTTTTTGCAAAAGGAGATACTGGGGATTCAGGGATGGAGTAGCTTTCCCAAGGTCACATAGAGTTATGTAGTGAAACAACACATTATCTCATGGAATGTTTTGACCAAGCTTATGAGGTGATGTTTATCCAACCTATTTTATATATCTGAGAACACAGAAGTTAAGAGAGGTCAAGTAACTGGCTCAAGGTCACACAATCAATTGAGTAGAGAAACCTAGGTCAATTTGGCTCTAAAGTCCGTGCTCCTCCGCCAGGCATGCTGAGACAGGCTTGCCAGGCAATGTGGGGCCTCCTCACCTCATGTTGCCCAAGTAAAGCATTAATGCTTTATTTTGACAGCATCAAAGCCCCCAGTCACTAATTGCTATTGTCTGTCTAAAGTGCCACCACTCTGTCTTTGGGATGATGCATGAGGGTCAAGTTGGGGGATAATTAATGGGATCCATCCTCCTTTCTTCTGCTCAATTGAACTCAATTTGGGTGATTTTCATTAGTCCATCTGGAAGCCTTATCCCATAAAGGGGTGGGAGGCTAATGGGAGAGTTGTACCCTAGGGTCACCTGGGTCTCCTCCAGCACGGCAAATGGCTTGCATAGGTCACTATTGTCGGGGTGGTTAATGTTCAAATCCCTGCTCTCTGGGAAACTAAAAGAAGCTCATGATGGGTCTACTCTGAGCGTGTGCATATGTTTGGTGTAGCTGTGCCCACCGCAGCCTCACCCCCATCCCCTAGTTCTCTCTGGATGCCTAGAAGCTTAGAGACACTGACTGCAAAGGGATCAACTCCCCCAAACCTTTATGTAGTCTTTAGTTACATACCTCCAATATTGGATAGCTCAGTACTCACATGCTAAGGCTTCTTAGGTAGTATTGGATATATTTTGTGAATTCCCAGCCACAGGGCTGCTCCAGGGGCTGGAGTGGTAAGAGTTCTGTAACTGGTCACCCATGGCTGTGTAAGGAGCTCTGGGGTCTAGTGTCAAGAAGCTATGCTGCAAGGTATGAGGTCTGAGTCTACCAACTGCCCCATGGGAGAAAGATGGGCAATCTCTTCCCATGTTGATTAATTGCCTCTGAAAATCCACTGGAGGGTCAACTTTGGGTCTGTTTCGACTCGATGAAATACAACAATAATAATAACAACAAAAATGGCTGTGTAACTCTAGTCATTCCTTTTCCTCAGTGAGCTGTGCAAATACTCTCATTCTCTGCGTGTATCATGATGTGAAAAGGTTGGAAAGCACAGCTGAGTGATGTGACTGCCAGCCCTAAGTTTTGTGTCCTTGAACTGGACCTGAAGAATTTTTCCTGCAGTTTCCACTGTTTTTGTTATGTACTGTTGAGTCGGAATTGACTCATAGCTGACCCTCCAGCAGGTTTTCAGATTCTGTAAATAGCATGAGATGACATTGTCCCTCCTTCTTCCACAGAAGGGTTGGTGAGTTTGGACTACTTCACTTACTTTTGAGTTGGCAGCACAACTTCTTACCACTAGTTCCACCAGAGTTTCCAACAATAGTCTGAATTAGAATCCTTATAGGTGAGAGGACTAGATCTTTTCCAAGACAGCCCTTTAGCTTGTTTGATAGTTTGTGAATTTTCTATAGACTAAGCATGCCAAATTCAGAGGCTAGGGAGAGGAGACCATGGTTATCAGTCATCAGAGGACACTCAGAGACTCTGTCAGTGGCCCAGGCCAGCTTCTGGTCACTCCAAGTTAGGTGTACTTGGCCAGCTCCTTATACTGTGGTTCCATACATTCATAGAGGCTTTGAGCTAGATGTATCTGCTTCTTAACCCAGGCTTTATATTAATCTCTTGTCCTTGGGAAAGAATACCTTTCTCTGAGCCTCACTGTTACAATCTGAATTGTAACATGTAGTATGTTTTGTGGTTGTTAGGTGCCATTGAGTTGATTATGACTCAGCAACTCTATGAACAACACACCTAACTTTGCCCTATCTTGTGCCAAACTTATGATCTTTGTCATTCTCAAGCCCATTGTTACTGTCACATGTCTATTCATCTGCTTGAGGGTCTTCCTCTTTTTTTTCACGGACTCTAGTTATAGAACAGAGTTCAGGCTTTTGTTCATAGGGTTGTTATGAGTCATTCTCAACTCGACGACACAACAACAACTACCTTTTTCAGCATGATAGCTCTCTCCAAGGATTGGTTCCTCCTGAAAAGATGTCCAAATAAATGAGATGAAATTTCACCCAAAATGGATATCAGACTAAACTATGACAATTGCATTAAAGTGTCGAGAAGCCAAAACAAAGGGAAGAGATACCGAAGTAGAATATTTCAAACAGTAGCTTGAGAAAACAAAGCAAAGTGTTATAATAAAATGTGCAAAGTGCTGGAGTCAGGACATAAAAAGGGAAGAACTTATTCAGCATTTCTCAAGGTGAAAAACTGAAAAACAAGTTCAAGCCTCGAGTTGCAATACTGAAAGATGCTGCAGGCAAAGTTTTTAATGATCTAGGAAATATCAAAAGAAGATAGAAGGAATACATAGAATTACTATACCCAAAAGAATTGATCAACACTGAAAAATTTCAAGAAGTATCATATAAATAAGAGCCAATGGTAACAGAGGAGGACGTTCAAGCTGCATTGAAGACACTTAAAAAAATAAAAATAAGGCCCCAGGAATAGATAGGATATTGTTTGACATGTTACAACTAACAGATGCAACCCTGCAAGTACTTACCAGTCTATGCTAGGAAATTTGAGGACAGCTGCCTGGCTGACTGACAAGAAGAAATCTTTATTTGTTCCCATTCCCAAGAAAGGTGATCCCACAGAACGTGGAAATTATTGAACAATATCATGTGGAAGCAAAATATTGCTGAAGATAATCCAAAAAAGGCTGGAACAGTAGATTGACAGGGGATTGCCAGAAATTCAAGGTGGGTTTAGAAGAGGCCAAGGCACCAGGGATTATCCTTGCTGAAGTCAGATGGATCCTGACATAGTAATGATATTGGAAGACTGTAAGTAAGTCAGGGTTGTGTCCTTTCTCTACACCTATTCATTCTGTATCCTCAGCAAATAATTGGTGAAGACTCATCAATAACTTGCATTATGCAGATGACACCACCTTGCTTGTTGAAAGTGAGAAGGGCCTGAAGCACTTGCTGCAGAAGACCAATGACTACAGCCTTCAATATTGATTACATCACAACATCAGGAAAACAAAGGCCAACATCGAGAAGACACTGGGCTAACAGGCAACATCTCCACATCAAGAAAATACTGGGCCAATAGGCAACATCATGATAGGTAACATCTTGATAGATGAAGAAAGGATTGAAACTGTCAATGATTTCATCTTACTTGGATCCACAATCAACACCTTTGGTACCAGCAGTCAGGAGATAAAGAGATGTATTGCTTTTGACAAGTCAGCTGTCAGGGACCTCTCCAACATACTGAAGGGCAATGATGTCAGTTTGAAAACCACGGTGCACCCAATTCAGGTCAAGGTCTTCTCAATCACTTACTATGCATCTAAAATCTCGAGAATTAATAAGAATGACAGAGGAAGAATTGATACCTTTGAGTTGTGGTGTTGGAGAAGAGCACTGACTATCCAATGTACTGCTAAAAGAAAGAATGAACGGATATGTTTTGAAAAAGGTGCAGTCAATGCTCCTTAGAGACAAAAATGCTAAAGCTTCGTCTCTCATCCTTTGGACACGTTGCTAGCAGAGGATAGTCTTTGGAAAGGGATATCATGCTTGGAAAGGTGGAGGGTCAGGAAAAGAGAGGAAGACCACCAGTGAGATGGATGGACATGGTGATTTGCAGCAATGGACTCAAGTGTATCAGAGATGATGAAGATGGTACATAATAGGACAGGATTCAGGTCTGTTGTTCATAAGGTTGCTATGAGTCATACTTGACTCAGTGGCACCTAACAGGTACCTTACAACAACAACACCGATAACATGGGAGGATAATCATTGAGCTCTGGTGGCTTGGTGGTAAGGTGTTGTGCCAGCAACCCAAAGGAACATCGTTCAAATCCACCAGCTGCTCCTTGGGAGAAAGATGGGCAATCTCTTCACATGTGATTTACTGCCTCTGAAAACTCACTGGAGAGTCAGTTACAAGTTGATTCTGACTCAGTGATACACAACAACGACAAAATATGGGGCTTAGAATTTCCAAATGCTAGAACTGATGTGAAATTTAAGCAAGATAGCATGTGGCCTAGTGCTCTTGTGGTGCCATGAATATGGGAAAGGCACAATTGTTTATTCATTTGCTTGTTTCTATGCTTCTCATGGTGAATTGTTGTAGTGGCTGCAACCAAGGGCTCGAACACAGCAGCTATTGTGAGGGCTGGCCAGGTTTCTGTTCTGCTATACAAGGGGTTCCCGTGATTTAGAACTGACTCTGTAACACTTATCACTTCTGCTGATGGCTAAGTGAACACTTTGCAGGGTGAGAAGTTTGGAGAGGGGATGACTTGATGTAGGGTTGCTGAGGGTGCACAGTTCGAGCAGCATCCTCATCCGATCCCAGGAGTTGTGCCTCTCGAAGCATCAGCTTCACTTCAGGCCGGGGCCTGCCAGGCTGGGGAACTAGAGTGTTTTCTGAGAGCGCTGTGCCGCTGGCATTCCAGGTCCTACAGGAGCTGTCGACTGTGCCCCTGGCTCCAGTGACACCGCAAGTAAACAGCAGTTGTCAGAGTCGATTTAACGTTGATATTTTTATCACATATCAGGGCCTGGTGCCATGGCAAAGAATGACAGAAGCAGAATGCTAAATAATTTCTCTAAATAATGTACATTCCCTAGGCTGGCTAGAGGGAGGAGGAGCCAAGGGAGAATGAGGAGGCAAGCTTTGTTTTCCATCTATGTCTAGGAGACACATCCAGTCCTTTATCCCGGGGGTCCTGCTGCTGACAGGCTCGTGTGGGCTTGCTGCTGGCTGAGTGAGCCGGCCACAGGGCAGCAGGGAAGGTGGGAAGAGAGGCCAAGGGAGACAGCTGGTGAAAGATGGAGAGTGAGAGATTCATAGTCAATATATGCTTGTTGATTTGATCCAAAAGGAGAGACAGAGGGAGGTAAAGAAAGACAAAGAGAGAGAGAAAGGCCTTAGAGCCTGAGTTAGGGATGGAGGAGAAGAGAGAGGCACAGATGGACTGAGACAGAGAGAATACAGAACAGAGTCTAGAGAGGGAGAAAGAGAAAGTGAGAAAGACAGATAAATGCAAGGACAAAGGCTGGAGAGGGAGCTGCTACAGGAAAGGCAAGAAATAAGATTGGTGAGGTGACTGGGGAGTCAGTGATGAGGAATGGAAGTAGGGAATCCCAGAGGGCTGAGGAGGAATGCAGGCCAGGCTGGGGCCTCAAAGGATGCTTGTGTTCATACTTGAACCACCCAATTTCTACTCTCCCATGCTATCTATAGACACAGTTATATTGTTCTAGGTTTAGGGGAGACAGGACGGCTGAGGCTGTATAGCTTGAAAGTTGTCACACAACACTGACTGAACCGTGTCTGATGGAAGACGTAGCTGCCTTCTGTGGTTGAACTTGTAGGCCTCAGGTTGGACCAACATCTTCCAGCTTCTCAGTGATGAGCTGAATCTCAAGAAGTCTTTGACCCAAACCTCAGTTAAAAAGTGGCATCGTGTAATCCATGTAATTGTGTCACCATAAAATATATGTTTACTTGACTAGGCTATGATTCTCAGTGGTTTGATACTTATGCCTTAATGTAACTTGATAGTTATATAATTATCATCCACAGTTACATGATTTGTGATATCCTACTTCTATAATCTATAATAGGCACATGGTTCAAATCTGCTCTACGAGAGAATGGACAACCTCCTGCCATGCCATTAACTGCCTCTGAAAACCCACCAAAGGGTCAGCTATGGGTCAATTCCAACTCGACAGTACACAACAACAACAATAACAACAACATGTTTTAACTAGGCAGGTTTAGAGTGGATGCAATGACCTTATTAAGGTCTTACAGTCCTGGTCCTATATAAGGCATGTTTCCCCTGAGATCGAGCCTACTTGATTTCTCTTTTACAAGAGAGAAGGAAGAGAAGTAACAGAGCTGAAGGAAGAGAGATGCCTAGTCATATGAAAATTTCTCAGGAGCAGAAACTCAGACAGAGAGGGGACTTCCCCTAGAACAGACAGAGATAGAAAGCCTCCACCTAGAATCAGCACAATGAATTCAGACTTTTAGCCTTCTAAAAATAAATGAGAAAATAAATTTTTGTTTGTAAAAGCCATCTGAGTAATATTTCTATTAGAGCAGCACTAGGTAACCAAGACAGTAGGGCTGAATTCTTCCAGAAAGTCCTTCCTCTTCCCACCTTCTCCTTGTCCTCTGAGCCATCTCTCCACACTTCGACCCATCCAGTCAATTCTATCTTCCATAAAAATATTGCCTCTGTCTCTTTTGAAGACTTTATGGCCAGCCACACCCCACCACCACACCTGCCCATGCGTGCATCCGAGGCTATAACATAGGCCAAGTTCTACTGCAGAACCCCCAAATTCCAGTGACTCATCACAATAGAGCTTTATTTCTCATATGCATCACTGTCTGAGGCAGGTCAGATGGCTTCTCTTGAGAGCTGGTCTCCAGAGATAATGCTGTAATGTTGCCATCTTGCCATGGAGTCTCGGAAATGGAAGAGAAAGCATCTCCAAACACCTGTGGGATGTTGTGGCCAAGCTAGAACGTGGCAAACATCACTTCTGCTCAAGGACCATCAGCCAGAACCCAGCCTGACAACTCCCTAGAACACACAAGGAAGACTGGGAAATGTAATTTTCTATGTACTGGTTCAGGGCGAGGTGGATGATGTGAAATCTGATGAACATGTACCTTTGTCCCTGACACCACACCTGAGTCATCACTCCTTGTCATTATCTTTCCTCTCCCAAAATCTAACCTATTCCTCTCTATTTTCCTGCTTCCCAAGCCTTTCACACTATCCTTTGTTATTCCCATCCCTCCATGGTCTTCCTGATCACTTGCTAAGTATCTGAGAGCAGGATAGAGAATAAGGATGATAGAAGAAGAATTGATGCATTTGAGCTGTGGTGCTGGAGAAGAGTGCTGAACATCCCAAGGATGGCCAAAAGAACAAACAAATATGTCTTGGAGAAAGCACAGCCAGAGTGTTCCTTATAGGCAAAGATGATAAAACCAACTCAGATACTTTGGGCATGTTGCTAGGAGTGGCTGTTCCTTAGAGAAGGACATGATGTTCGGAAAAGCAGAGAGTCGTTGAAGGAGAGGAAGACCCTCAACCAGGTGGCTTGACAGAGTGACTACCACAATGGGCTGTAGTGTGTCAGGAATTGTGAGGATGGCACAGGACAGGATAGTGTTCAGATCTGTTGTTCATAGCATCTCTGTGGCTCATACTCGACTCAATGGCACCTACCACCACCACCACCACCAACTTATATTCTCAACTTTTTCTCTGAATGCTTTACATCTTCCTGCCATAATTAGAAATTGTTCTGTTACACTGTCATAGCACAGTGGCTTGTATGCTATGATGGTGCTCAAAGCTATACCCTGGACACTTCAAATACTAGCAGGGTCACACATGGTAACAGGCTTCATCAGAGTTTCTAGACTCAGGCACACTAAGAAAAAAGGCAGGACAATCTAACCAATGAAAATCCCATGGATCATAACAGAATGTTGCCCAATCTAGGTCTGCAAGATGAGAGATGAGTACTTTAGCTGACAGCGATCACAACAATGGACTTTAAAAAAATTATTATTATTATTATTTTATATTTTTTTGCGTGTACCATCATATCAGATCTGAAGGAGGATATTGCCCCTCCTTCTCCAGCAGAGTATCTGGTGAATTTGAACCATGTACCTCTGGGATTGCAGTGTAGCTTCTTGCCACTAGGCCACCAGAGCTCCCTTCCACAACAATGGACTTGAGCATACCATCACATGCGATGAGGATGCAGTCCTTTTGTGCATTGAGTCACCACCTGGAGTTGGAACAGCAACTAATAGGAACACAATTTTACCTCCACCTTCTTACGGAGGCTTGTAGACATGTGAATTGAGACTCTGGTGGAGTTGGAGTTCTCCTTACTCTCCAAAGCCTAGTGTGGACTTTGACTCTGCATCAGAAACTCCTCTCCCCTCAGCTGGTGTCATGTGGCTCTAGTTCTCTCCTCTCCAAGGACATCTACTTGACTCTGGGGCCCTTGGCCTTACTCACCGAGCTTCTGACATCTTCCTCTGTCTTTGTCTTTATGCCAAGGACACCCAAGGACTACAGTGCTGATGTGGAAGCCTCATCCAAAGTCCTTGCCTCTTTGCCCTCTGCCTTCCTGTTTGCTGCACTTTTGGGCATTCTCACAGTGATACCTGGAACTTACTGTCCAGAATGACTCTTTTCTGTAATCCCAAGTTTATACATCCCACTTTTCCAGGACTTCCTACCAACTCAGTTTTCTTGTGCAGTTTCTTCTTCTGGGCACAGTTTTTACTTTGCTCCCTTTAACCCTTTATCTTTAAACTAGGTTGTTCTCATGGTGCTGTTGCCTTAAATAGTTTAGTAGAGCTCTACTACCTCCAGGCTCCCAGATGCTTGAATATACCCTCTGTGGCTTTATATACTTCCTGGATATTATCCTAGCTCTCTCCCCCTTCCCCCTATATAACCAGGCTTCTGGAAAGGATTTCAGAATTTTCTGTATATCCTGTTACTCTTTGCTTCAGAGCTCCAAAATGTAAATTCATCATTCTCCCTTTAAAAGTCTTTGCTTATCCTCTGCATTCCATCCCTTCGTGGATTCATCATTCCAACAAATATTTACTGAGTTCCTCTGATCTGTCAGTGTGTGCTCTAGGCTTTGGACACCCTCTAACCAGGTACCCAAGCCAAAACCCCTGAAGTCAGCTTGGATTTCTCTTTCATGTGCCATTGTCTAAAAAACACCAAATCCTGCCAAATCTACCTTTTAAATTCTTTCCTGCCTCTCCATTCTGACTGTTTCCTGGATTACTACCTCAGCTTCCAAATCCATCTCCCTGTTTCCAGTCTTGCCTACTGCAATCCCTCACTACTCATAAGACATATTGTTCTCATTATTCTGTTGCTCCAAACCTACCGCCCTCAGGCTCCAGGGTCCCTGGATACCCACCTCCTTCTGTTTGGCCTGGCCTCTGCTTGTTTCTCCAGCCTCATCTCTCCTGGTTTTTCCCTGTCCTGAAATCCTCATAGTCCTTCTCGTACTACTCTCTCCCTTCTGCCTGAAATTCCCTTCTTCCTCTTTGTCTGGCAAATGTTTCATAGTTCAGTAATGTCTCAGAGGCCCCTTTTCTCAAGAAGTGGTTTAGCTATCCCCAGGACCAGCTCATGTGTACACACCTAAGTGTTCTGCACTTGCCTTGGCATGGAAGTGACCACAACATGACTTCTTGGCCCCACCTCCACCTACATGAAGCTCTTCTTAAAAAAAACAAAACCAAAACACAACAAACACCTTCCTGTGTGATTCATCATTTGTTTTCCTAACATTTCATGCAGTGCTAGTACATGGTAGGTGTTCAATAAATGTGAGAGAATATGTTAAAAAATGAGAGAAGAACCCCAGCCAGAGGCATATAAGGGGCATCAAAGAGCAAGGAAGCAATGGCAGGCAGATAAAAGATCATCACAAATAAATGGCTGTTAATGTTTTGGCTACAGCGGTGATGCTGAAAGCGGCATTGAACTTTGGGTCAGAGAGCCTGTACTCACACTCTCCTCCTGCCATTTTCTAGCTATTAATGACTTATGGGAATTCCTTTCATCTTTTAAAACATCTGAATTTCCAATTTGTTAAACGGAGACATAATGCTATCATAATATTGCCATCAGGACTGAATGAGGTGAAGGTGTGTGAGGACAGTCTCTTGAGCATTTATTAGGGACATGGATGAGTGGCTACATTAGACAGATCTATTTGGTCACATCAATATCATAACATCTAGAGTAAAGATGGAAATTATTAAGGATTTCATTTTACTGGGATCCACAATCAATGCCCATGGACACAGCATTCAAGAAATCAAACAATGAATGTATGTTGTAGTGGGTAGATCTAGTGCAAAAAAGTTCTTCCCCCCCCCCCCACCACATTTTATTTTTCAAGTTTTAAACAACAGAAAATTTACAGCCTGAGTGCAATGAACATCCATCACCTGGATCTGGCTGGAGCTTTCTGGGAGGACGTGAAGGGGTTAGTGTGTACAGTGCAAGGCTCCCTCCTGCACTCCCTGCCCCTAGAATTCCCTGTCAGCAGCTCCACAGGCAAGTCTCAGGTCATGTCACCATGCGCCACCCCTGGCTGTAAGGCCCCTTTTGTCCATAGTTTAAAGCTTCTTGTCAGGGAAGACCCTTTGTGATGTGTTTACATTTGTCAGGAACAAGAATGCAAAGTGGAACTGCAGGATGTCACAGACTTTGGACAAGAAGTGGCCTGTCAGCTGCTGGAAGGCTGGCCACTGTGCAAGCCGGTGGTCCCACAGTTTGAGGGTCACAAAGCCCAGGCAGGAGAACACCCCCAGGGCTAAAGATGTGCCTGAGTTGGTGCCACCAGGTCAAGCCTGGGCTCGGAGGGCTTGGCCCACGGCAGTCAGGATATGTAGGCCCAGGGCAAACTCAAAGCCACGTGAGTGCAGTAGGGCCAGGCCGTAGCTCGCCAGAGAGAGGTACTCAATGGAGAGGAAGATTCAGGGTCGCCAGCTCTTGTCCAGGTAAAGGCACCAGGCCACAGGCCACACAAAGATGGGCAAGGTCGAGCATTGCAGCAAGGCATGCTTGCGTCCCAACCCTCAGCCACTGGACAGGGCCGTAGAGGAGGGCCATGGCAGCAAAGACATCCTTTAGATAATGGGCCCTCGCTACCTCTGTCGAGTGGCCCAGTGTGTCCCTGTCTCTCTGGAGCCAGTACCATCCCAGGAACACATAGGCCAAGCTGATTAGTGAGTTGAATGGCATGGCCAGGAAGGCAGGGAGGCTGGCCACAGGGGCCTCCGTGTAATGCTCATAGCCCACCTGGATGAAGACACCCTCAAAAACGCCTGCGAAGACAGTGGCCACACAAAGGCAGCCAGCCACTGACAAGTGGAGAAGGGCCTGCCACAACTCTGGCTTCATCTTGAATCTGGGTCAGGGAGCTAAGACCAGCAGCTGCCTCACAAACAACCTCCTCTCCCAGCTGGATCAAGTCCTGTGATTTCCTTCCGTTGTTACCATGTGACCCTCCAAGGTGGGTGGTGGCTGGCTGGCAGAACAAACTTTTCTGCCTTTTCCCCTTGTGGAGTATTGGTGTGAAAAGGGCAGCAAGTACCATCCGGGTGTTTTGTTTCTCTTACTCTGGGATGGAGGAAATTCCGCAAAAAGGTTCTTTAAAATGTTAAAAATAAAAAATGTCACCTTGAAGACAAATAATATATCTGCCTTAATATTTTCTTTCCTGTTTTGAAGTTTTGATTGTGGTTTTCTGTGAAAGTTTACAGAACAAGTTGGTTTTCTATTCAACATTTCATTTACGCCATGTTTTGTGACATTTATTACAGTTCCTACATCGTGTAATAATCTCCCCACTTCCTCGCTGTGATTCTTGTTTCTATTCATCCTCCTTTCCTATCAGTTCCTGGCTTCTGAGTTTGATCCCTGAGCACATGCTGCACTTTTGGTCTTGTACGGTTAATATTTCTAAGGTGTGCAGTTCCTTGCAGCAGTTACTGTTGTTCTTAGGTGCCTTTGAGTCAATTATGTCTCAGAGTGATGCTACGAACAGGAGCTCTGAGCCCTGCCCTATCTTGAGCCAGTGTCACTGTCTCTGACACATCTGCTCCATTGCCACAGTCACTGTGTCAATTTATCTCATCCAAGGTCTTCCTCTCCTGCTCTGCCCTTCCACCCTTCCAAACATGATGTCTTTCTCCAAAACTGATCCCTCCTGTCAACATGCCCAAAGTATGTGAGACAGAGTCTCAAAATCTTTACTTCTCAGGATTCACCCTCTCCAACACCTATTAGTTCTCTTGGCAGTCCATAGCAAGTTCTATACTCTCCTTCAAAACAACATCCCAGAGATATCAATTCTTCTTCTGTCATGCTTAGTTATTGTCACGCTCTCAGGCGCATAGCAGGCAACTGAGAAGACCATGGTCTGGATGGGACACACCTTAGTCTCTAGACTGAAAATGTTGCTCTTTAACTGTTACGATAGAAGGAGAATTGATGCCTTTGAGCTGTGGTGCTGGAGAAGAGTATTGAGAATACCATGGACTGCTAGGAAAACAAACAGATTTGTTCTGGAAAGGGTTAAACCGGGTGGCTCCTTGGAGGCAAGGATTCTGAGGCTCTGTCTAACATACTTTGGACATGTTGTGAGGAGAGACCGGTCCTTAGAGAGGGACATCATGCTTGGGAGGGTGGAGGGACAGCGCAGGAGAGGAAGGCCCTCTATGAGGTGGATTGATTCAGTGACTGGGATAATTGGGATGAGAGTGTCAGAGACAGTGCGATTGGCACAGGACAGAGCGGAGTTCAGGGCTGTTGTACATAGGGTCGCTATGAGTCGCAGGCGACTCGACGGCACATAACAACAACAACAACAATAGAACTATTATTTGGCTGGAAATTGAGTCAGTGGTATGATGTGAATTCTAGGCTTGGAGGGTGACTAAGGACCGCAGTCTCAGAGTTTCCACCAGATTCTATAAGATCTTTTTGATAATTTTAAGTTTGTTCCACATTTTTATCTCGCTGTCTCAAGGACCTACTGTTGTAATCTCATTCAGAGTAGTCTGCAGTGGTAGCTGGGCACTATCTAGTTTTTCTGGTCTCAGAATCGTGGAGACTGAAGTTCAGGTGGGCCTTTCACCAACTCATAGCATTTTCAATTACCGCATATGCATATGAAAGACAGCTAACGAATTAAGAAGACTGAAGGTTGCATTTGTACTATAGTGCTGATGAAGAATTCTGAATGGCCAGAAAAATGAATATAGTTATGCAGAAGTATTATATAAATATAGCCAGAATTCTCCATACAAGGGAGAATGGTGAAGCTTCATCTCATGTACTTTGGACAGACCACTATGCTTGGTAAAGTAGAGGTTCAGTGAAAAAGAAGAAGACCCATAAGAAGATGGATTGGCAAGTACAACAACAACTGTGAGGTTGGTGTAGGAGAGAGTGGTGTTTCATTCTGCTGTACATAGGGTGATTATGTGTCAGAATTGACAAGATTTAACAATTCCCTGGTGAGACACAGGTTACACCAGGGCCGAAGCCGCTTGGGACTTGGGATTACAGTCTCCTTAAGGCAGAAAGTACCTGCTGCTCTGAAGTTCTTGGGAGACAAAGGTCTTGAGAGGAGACAGCCTGGCCTCTGGGCCTGCACAGACCCAAGCATCTTATCTGAGAGAAGGGACTAGCCTGAGGAGACATCCCTTACCAGAAAGAAGACATCCAGGTCCTCCTGATGGGAGGACCTAACCCTTTCAGGACAGATAGACTCCCAGACTCGCTTCTGTTACTGCTTCTTCCTGGTACTACACCTGTTTTCCCCTGATGCTGTGCCCAGGGCCCCTGGGAGATCACTACTGGGCCCAAAGTAGGAAGGAAAGAAGGTAGGCAAGTAGGAAGAGTGTGATGGGCATTTGGGGAAAAAGAATTCCTAAAGTGAATTTTCCCCCAATGTGTTGGGATTTGCAGGGATCTGCCTGTGGGGAGGAGGGCCATTATCATCAGGAGGAAGAGGAGGAGGTGGCTCTGACCAGCAGAGTGCCCAAGGGGCCTGGCCGCCAGTGGCTCCCAGGAGGCCTGGCGGATGGTGGCCCCATGAGACTAGCTGGACTGATGTGGGGACTCGAGCCACCCTGGAGTTTTAAACTGCTTATAGTTGAGTGTTTAAAGCCATTTACTCATGGTGCCAACTGTTCCTGGATGATTTTCTCTAAATGTTTTATGTTTTATACTTGTGCCCAGAGGCGGTTTTATCTGGTGGGGGCACTCTGTCAATCTGTCAACCTGAATGATTAGTGGGAAGGGAGGGAGGGAGCAGAAAACAAGGAGGAGCCCACGTCTCCTGGGGCTGGGGAAGCCTGTGCTCATTCAGTCTGTCAGGAAGACTGTCTATTAGTCAGTCCACCTGATGGCCCTTCAACCCCTGAGTGATGGGAGTAGCTGAGAAATAAGAGCTAGTGTCTTGTGATTGAACAGTGGGTCTCCCTCACTTTCTTACACACACACACACAGAGTTACTCACCATCTCACACACTCAGTCACTCACACATCCATTTACATGTGCACCTGTGGACTTATAAACACAGCAGACACCTGAGTGCAAATTGACTTCGCCAGGAAATTATTTCCTATGGGCAGCTTTCTGGGAAGATTCTCCATCATAAAACATCCTCTTCAGCCCTTTACTGACTCAAAATCGTTGCCCTCAAGTTGGTTCCAGTTCATAGAAACCCCCTGTTGGGTTTCTGAGGCTGTAAATCACAGTGGAAGGAGACCACCCATCCTTCTTCCTCAGGGCCACTGGTAAATTTGAACTGCTGGAGATACAAAGCATTCCAGTTAGCAACACTGCCTTTAGGTTAGGAGCACAAGTTGCTACTTATTATGTCACCAGATGCTTCTTGTTACTGAAGCATCTGGAATTCCTGTTCCTGTGAGGATTTTACCCTCGTTCTTCTCAAGGCAGCCACTTAAGGCCAAGGTAAAGACAGACAAAAAAAAATGTCTCATCCAGGAGGTGGACAGGATCCTTTCACTCTGACTCCTGCCTCAGCAGCTTGGATGACAGGTAGGGGCTCCTCAGGGCTCAGAGCTTCTGAATCAGCTGGTGAGGTGAGGTCAAAGGCTAGAGCACAGGGTTCTTGAAGCACAGACTGTGTCTAACATGTTCAGTGGCTAGAATAATGTGGGGGTCAGTGACTGAAGATCTTTTAGGACTCCAGGGCAAAGTTCTGATTACTGTACTGGTTCCACATTTGGGAGATATTTCCAGTTTGCAATTTTGAGGAATAAGATTAATGATACATGCAACAACATAAATGAATCTCGAAAATATTTGGTTCTATTTTGGTTGAACTACGTTCTCCAAATACATGTGTTGTAAATCCCAACCCCTCTATCTGTGGTTATACTTTGGGAATATGTTGAGAAAAACCAAAACCAAACAAACCAAATGTTAACGTCCCTGGTACAGATAGATCATTAAATTGCCCTGAGTAGAAAGTACCCCAGGATTCAGTCAAATACGTCCTCGTTAGAGTCTTAGTTACATCAAGGAAGTTTCTCTAAAGTGGGTATAATGACATTTACGTGTCATGATATAGATTAAAGTCATAAAAATATGGAAGTTGAGAGTGAGGAGAGACATGAGAAGCCCAATAGAAGTGGAACTGGAAGGAAGGAGGCTTAATTTTAGTAATAAGTCAAGGATGGCAGTCTTCAATATGGATTGAAGCTCCCTAATCAAGAAAATATTCTCCCTGCTGGACCAATTGGCAGCATCATGCTTGATGGAGAAGAGATTGAGATTGTTAATAATTTCAGCATGTTTGGTTACACAATCAACACTCTCGGCACCAGCAGGCAAGAAATCAAAAGATGAATTGTATTGGGAAAATCTACTGTCAGGGATCTCTTCACAGTCCTGAAGAGCAATGATGTCAATCCAGAGACTAAGGTGTGCCAATCTTTACAAGTTTTTTCTACACTCAAAGAGTTGGAAAATGATTAATGATAATAGAAGAATTGATGCCTTTGAGTTGTGATTCTGGAAAAGAGTACTGAACATACCATGGACTGCCAAAAGAACAAACAGATCTGTCCTGGAGAGGAAGAAATCAAGCTACTCCTTGGAGGCAAAGATTCTGAAGCTCTGTCTCACATACCTTGGGCATGTGGCCAGGAGAGGCCTGTCCTTTGAGAAGGACATCTTGCTTGGAAGGGTGGTGGGACAGAGCAGGAGAGGAAGATCCTGAATGAGATGAATTGACGCAGTGACAGGGGAAATGGGAATAGTTATGTTGGAGACAGTGAAGTTGGCTCAGGATAGGACAGAGTTCAGAAATATTGTACATATGGTCTCTGAGTTGCAAGCAACTTAAAGGCATATAACAATAACAACAACCACCACTAAACAATAATAATAATAACAATGAAGTAATTATAAAAATAATAATCCATAATTAATCTTGTTGGTAAATGGGTTGGCAAAGAATCCTTGAGGTAAGCTTCACACTCCTGACTGCCTTGGAGAGTCAGATACAGCCTCGAGGTTCTGTTTCTGTAGTAATGTCTTTGTTGTTATGGTGAGATTTGTCCAGGTGACTATGACTCATAGCGACCCTGTGAATGATAGCTCTGAACTGAGCCAATCTCACTGTCTCTGACACATCTGATCCTGTTACCAGAGTCACTTTGACAAACCATCTCATCCAAAGTCTTTCTCTCCTTCCTTCACTGACCCTTCGAAATATGATGTCCTGATCCAAGGACTGGTCCGTCCTTGTTACTTTCCAAAAGTATATGAAGCAGAGTTTTAAATTCTTGTCTCCAAGGAGCAGCTTGGTTTCTCTCTCTCCAGGACATACCTGCTTGTTCTCTTGGCAGTTCATGGTATTTGCAATGCTCTTCTCCAGAACCACAACTCAAAGACATTGATTCTTCTTCTGTCATCCTTATTTATTGTGCAGCTCTCAGATGCACAGCAAGCAATTGAGAAGATCGCAGCATGGATCTGGCACACCTTAGTCTTTAGGCTGACATTGTTACTCTTTAGCCCTCTAGAGAGGTCCTGGACAGCAGACTTTCCTAAAGCAACTAGTGTTTTGATTTCCTAACTTCTGCTGCTGAGAGTGTTGATTTTGGATCTGAGCAATATAAATTTTGACAGCTTCAATCTTTTCTCCATCTATTATGATGCTGCCAATTGGTCCAGTGATGAGAATATTTATTTTCTTGATGTTGAGATGCAAACATATTGAAGACTGAAGTCCTTGACCTTCTGCAGCAAATACTTTAAGTCCTCCTCAGTTTCACTGAGCAAGGTTGTGTCATCTGCATGCTGATGCTACATTCTTCTTCACAAAGTCCAGCCTCCCAAATGATCTGTTCCACATATAGATTGAAGAGCTATGATGAAAGGATCCATCTCTGATGCACTCCTTTCTTGAATTTAAACTATGCAGTATTCCCTTGCTCTGTTCTAACAAATGCTTCCTGGTCTAGGTATAGGTTTCACATGACCACAATTAAGTGTTCTGGTATTCTCCTTCTTCTCTAGGTTAGACACAATTTATTGTGATCCACACAGTCAAATGCCTTTGCATAGTCAAGAAAACACAAATAGACATTCTTTTGTTATTCTGTGCTTTCAGCCAAAATCTATAGGACATTGGCAATGATATCCCTAGTGCCATGGCCTCTTAGAAACGTATTTCTGGCTGTTCTCTGATGATGTTCTAGTCATTTTTGGATAATCTTCAGCAAGATTTTGCTTGCATATCATTATTAGTCATATTGTTCAATAATTTTCACACTCTGTTGGAAAACATTATTTGGGAATGGGATTAAATATGGACCTCCTCCAGTCAGTTGGCCGGGTAATTATCCTCCAGATTTCTTGGCACAACCTGGTGACATGTCCAGGGCTGCATCTGTTTGTTGATACATGTCAATAGGTATTCATCAGTTCCTGGGGACTTAGTTTTTGCCAGTTCCTTCGAGAGCAGATTGAATTTCCTCCTTCATTACCATTGCTTCTTGATCATATACTATTTCATGAAATTGTTCTGTGTCAGCCATTTCTTTTTGGTACAGTGCCTCTGTGTATTTCTGTAATAATAGGAGGCTGGTATCTGCCAGGCAGAACAAGTAATTCATCATCTGAGACGGTTTACTCCTGGTCTTCATTTAAGGGAGCTCTAGTGGCCTGCTAGGTAAATAGTAGCATTACTAACCTCAAGGTAGATGGTTCGAATCCACCAGTTACTCTGTAAAGGAAAGATGGGCAATCTACTCCAGTGCAATTTACAGCCTCTGAAATACCTGTTGGAAGGTCAGTTAAGAGTCAATCCCAACTCAGCCACAACAGAACAACATAACAACAATACAACACAACACAACACAACAACAACAGTCTTCATTTAAAGCTATTCCTTACTGAAGATATTGCTGGGACCAGCCTTAAAAGTGAGCCTGTCTCCATGTTGGCCTTTTAATCCCATCTACAAAGGGCCAGCCCTCCTTAGTCAGAGAAGTGTATGTAGCCCAAGAGTGTTGTTACAGGCAAATGTGGATGGATGGGCGAGGAGCCCAACATAGAGCACGAATCTGAGGTGAGATTCAATGTGTAGGAGATGGAGTCTTCCCTGTTCTCAGTGAATTCACTACTGTTCATTGGTTTGTAAGGATTCCTCTTGCCATTCTGGCTTAAGAAATAGGAATTTTGACCAGTGTGAAGGAGGAAGAGAAATTATTCTGGAGCATACAGGTAATACATAAGAAGGATAGGACCAAACAAGGTGTCGTAGACTTAGGAAGGAGCCTAGTAAGCACTTCACTGGAGGTCTAATTCACACACTTGCTTGTGAACTTGGAAACAAAAATAAAAAATAGAATGCCACCCACATTTTTGCTATTAGGTGCCATCAAGTCAATATGTATTCTGGGAATCCAATGTTGGAGAATAGAATGACCCCACAGGGTTTTATAGCCCATTGTCTTCATGGCAGTACATCTTCTGGGCTTTTCTCTTAAACAACAGATTCCAAGAGCCAATCTTTTGGTGATCAGTCGAATGTTTAACCATGGCATCGCAAAGGTCTGTTGCTGTTACCCACACAATGCTTTATAAATCTGCATGACTTTAGCTGACCTCCACAGAAGCTCAGAGATTTTAATGAAATACACTACTTCCCATTTTGAGGATGATAAAACTGGTAACCAGAGGATAGAAGTCAATGATGTGGGTCTGCTTGCTTTGTGGACATACTCGAGAACATTTGTTTCTTGGCTGAAATAACTGGTCTATGAAGGGAAAGACAGTGTCAGCAACCAGTCATTGCAGTTAAAGGATGGATCCTGGGAAGATTCTAGTGGCAGAAGACTAGAGTCAGATGTCACTGGTATTGTCTCCGGTCCATCAGCCCCATGCCCAGGAGGGCCTAGGCAAACAAGGAGGTTCTGAGGAAGAGATGACAGTGTCACTAACCCCCTGTCCTGACCGAGAGGCCTCTTCAGACTGGGGTCAAAGCTATCTTCTGCCCCTTTTTCTCTGTGAAACCTTACACCCTTCCAGGACCCTGTTGGTAACATGCCAAGCTCTTTGGAAACACATCAGAATACAAGGCTGGACAGGGATCTGACCCAAAAGGGCCTGTTTTGGTCACAGAGGGAGATATTGTAGGTGAACATCCGGAGTGGGAGGCAGGTTACAGAAGAATAAATAAAAATATTTGTACCTGGGGGTTAAGGAGTTGTGCTGCCAACCCAAAGGCAGACAATTTGGATCCACTGGCTGTTCTGAGAGAGAAAGATGAGCAATCTCCTCTGATGGTGGCTTAGCTATCAGTTGGTTTCAACAATAAATGAGTGGGAACCTTGAATAGGACCAGCTGCAGACTTTACGTCCCCACCTCACTCAGTGCAAGAGAAAAAAGTGGGATTCCTTGTTAAAAATATTATTAAGAAGTTTAAGAAAGGGGCCCTGGTGGGTCCATGATGTATTCAAATCCACTAGTGGCTCCCTTTCTGTTAAGATTAACAGCTTTGGAAAGCTGACGGAGGGTTGTTGTGAGTCAGAATCAGCTTGATGGCGGTCTTTCTTGGGGCAGCAGAGCATTAAATGAAGTTGCAGATGCTGGGATTGCAGAGGTCACGTGGCCGTGAAGGCGGCCCTGATCATGACTGGAGGGTGGGCTGAGGGCTGTGAGAGTGGAGGAGGGACCTCTTTCTCCCCAGAGCAGGGTCAGGGAAGGCTAGGGGACACTGTCCTTGCAGACTTGCATTCCTGATGGGACCCAGAACCTGGGGTGGGGACAGAGGTGTGGGAGAAGGTGATTGCTTCTGGACTGAAAGCCCCTGACCACCCTTCTCTCCCCACCCCAAAGCTAGCCCAAGGTAATAGTTTTCGACACGTCTCATTGAAATATAATAAAATATTTGCATGGCGTTATTAGATAAATAAGAGTTGACTCGAGGCACTGCTTATTGGGAAATGTGATATGAAAATTCATTTAATATGAAAGAACGTAGAAGCTTAAGTTTATGGTAATGGATTGATTGCAGATAGTATCTAATAACTCCATACAAATATATTTCAATCACAATATCCGTTGGGCTGGTCCTCGGCTCCAGAGGCGGACGGGATGGGAGGGGAAGTGAAAGGAGAGGGTGGTTGCATGCCTGATCTCTCTTCTGGACCAGATTGGAAAAAACCCCAAAATACAAAACCACTGAACCCAGCCGACTGCCACCAAGTTGATTCCAGGCCAGATTAGAATGAATTAATTGCTAATATTGTGACATTACTTTTGTAATTAAGAAGCTCCATAATTTCTAGTGGCGGCAAGAATGAGAAGTGTTTATTATTGTCTCTGATGAGGCTGAGGAAGGAAGAGAAGCAGAAAAGTAAGAATAGAAAGAGAACTCTGGAGAAGGAGAAGGCATTATTTCATTCTCTTTACCTTGAGGGCTTCTGTTTTGCCTGGAGAGTGTGGCACCCACTTAAAAGGCAGGATTTCAGAGATGAGCCAAGGGTAGGGAGGCTTCCACCCAGACAGAAAGTCAAGGACAACGTCCCCTCTTCGACCAAGGGGCCTGGTGAGCCAGCTGGGGGAAGGACTCTAGTGTGACACTAATTGTGACCGGAACAGGGACAGTAAGGACCAAAGGTGGGTCATGGCTGATGAGACAGTGACACGCCCTCCCTCCCCTGATAAACCAGAAAATCCGTTTGCCCTTGGCCAGGATGAACTCGGTGAAGGGACGCCTGTCACTTCTGGGCGTCTGCAGAGGGGGCTGCAGGAGAGAAAAGAGAGGTAGCATCTAAGGCCCATATGCTGGCCTTGCTCCCAATACAAGACCCTGGGAGTTTGCTTGTCTTTGTGCCTTTTTCCCTTCCTGGGGAGAAAATGGAAATAATTTCCTTTGAAACGTGACATTTCCTAATCCGGCGCCCAGCCTGGCTGACAGCAGGATTAGTGTGTGCTGGCTGCCAGACTTGCTTGGCCATATGCAGGCGCCTCCCAGGGGGGGCTGCAGCGGCCAGTGCTGGCCCCTCCCCTAGCTCCCATCCCCACTGGTGTCAGCTGCCCTGTTTGTGGGCACACAGGGAGCTGGTGTGCTAGGAACCTCCATGAACCCTTTTCTGACCATGCAGTGGGGAGAGGTCTTTCATTCACCAGAAGCTGTTAATGTTGTTGAGGGAGAACAAAGTGTGGCTGCCAGGGTCTGCAGGGCAGATTCTTGGCTTGGCTCTGTGACCTAGAGCTGTCTGGGCC
This sequence comes from Elephantulus edwardii, assembly GCF_000299155.1. Taxonomy (NCBI): domain Eukaryota; kingdom Metazoa; phylum Chordata; class Mammalia; order Macroscelidea; family Macroscelididae; genus Elephantulus; species Elephantulus edwardii. Next base: position 9,774,252 of record NW_006399843.1, on the reverse strand, counting down.
CCTTCTCTTGGTTTTAGTTTTCTCATCTTTGCAAGGAGAGTGTTGTATGAGATCATTTGTACCTCTTCTGCTTTCAGCGGTTTGTGACTCAGTCTTTGTCAAAGCTAACAGGACAGGTCGTGATGGCAATGGTGACTGCCCCAGGCATTCTTCTAGGCAGGGACCCCCTCTTTTCTCCTGTGTCTCTGCTCTCTCTCTTAGATGTCCAAGGTTTGCGTTCAGGCTCTCTCTAGCAGTGTGCCACCAGCCACAACTCCGATCTTCCTGTCACCAGGCACCGAGTACACCCCAATACTTTCAGTTGACATCCCACAACAATTTGAGAGGCTAGTACTGCCTTTGTGTTGGCTCTAGTTCCTGGAAATCTTGTGTTTATAGCAAGACTGAACATTACCCAGTCTGATGCCATCGTCATGATTGCTGATTCCTCTGCTTCAGCCAGCTTAACGTCCTTTTCTAATGAATGGTTATTCTTAAAGATGAGTCCAAAGTAATGAAGCCGACCATTCTCACTTCTATGGAGTGTGCTGGTTGTATTTCTTCAGACTGATGGATTTATCCTTCTGAAAGTCAACAGTATACTCAATATAGTCTTCTTCCTTCCTTTTACAGATGAAGTCAGTGAGGCTCTGAGAAGTTAAAGAACATTCTTGAGTTATTAGCCCAATCTGATTCAAAACCAGAATGGCCGCACTCCAATTCCCTAGTCCTTCCAGACGGTTTCTCACATGTCAACATAAAATCTTGCCCAACTCTAACAATTCTGTGGTTTTAGTAAGTGGATCTACCAACCCTAATCTGTTGTTATTAAGTACTATTGAGTCAGAACTGACCCGTAGCTGATCCTCCAGTGGGGTTTCAGAGGCAGGATATCACTTAGAGGAGATCATCGATCTTTTTCCCATAGAACAACTAGTGTACTTGAACTGTGTGCCTTTGTGTTGGCAGCCCAATTGCTGACCATTAAGCCACCAGGCTACCTTTATTTTATATGCAATATTAATTTTAACTTTTTTGCAATAATGATTAAAGTACTTCCTTTGGGGAGAGGTCTCACACACACCTCACTCAGCTCAATAACTTGAAAATCAGACATGGTGATCTCCAAGCCTGAGACTTTGGAACTGTCCCCTGACAGCGTGTTCAATCTCCAGGCTGGGTCCACAGATCAACATGTCAGTGGGATGTTCAGATTAGACGACCTGGAAGACACAACATCACTGTACAAGCAGATCTAACAGTTCTATTGTGGTGGAATTTTCTTGCACATGTTGCTGAAGATCTTTTTTTGGCCTTTGAGACCCTGAGAGGAGCTAAGGGAGCTTTGAATCTGAGCTGTGTATTAACAAGCATAGAGTGAAAGTAATGAGGTGCCAGGAGAACCCCAACCTGGGAGGGCCTGTGGCTTCAGGGAAAGGTTTTCTTCCTTCTAAAGAGCCTCTTTTTACGCAGGTAAATCAGAGACTTAGCTGGGGGCTCAGATTCTAGACTCCCTGCCAAGTACTGTGGGGGGCCAGGGTGAGAGAAATAGAGAGATTCTGAGCATAACCTTGTTCTTTCTCTCACAGCCCCCTCCATCTCCAGGGTGCTGATGCTGTAACAAGTGGTTGGAAAGTTTCAGAGTGTTTGATTTAGAAGACCAGGATGTTGAGGTAGAATCCAGGGAGGGAAGGCATAGGATAATTGTACCTAATTGAGGCCATGTCTAGGGCAAATAACCCGCAGTCAGGCTCCTTCATTGCAGCTAAAAATGAGACTCTAGAACACAACTTCCAGCACTGTGCCTGGAGTGGAGGAAAAACAGCTTGATCACTTTTGGGAAACTGTGTGTGTAGGTTAATAGATCAAAGACTGCTGCAGAAAAGCAAAGAGGATAGACTTTAATATAGATACGTTGTTGTTGTTATGTACCGTCAAGTCACTTGTGACTCATAGCAATCCTATGTACAACAGCTCTAAACTCTGCTCTGTCCTGTGCCAATCTCACTGTCTCCGACACACTCATCCTGATTGCCCCAGTCACCAAATCAATTCATCTCCCAGAGGGCCTTCCCCTCCTGTGCCTGCCCTCCACCCTCCCAAGCGTGACGTCCCTCTCCAAGGACCGGACCCTCCTTACAACATGACCAAAGTATGTCAGATGAAGCCTCAGAATCCTTGCCTCCAAGGAGCAGCCCGTTTAACCCTCTCCAGGATGAATCTGTTTTGTTTTCTTAGAAGCCCATGGCACCCTCAGCACTCTTCTCCAACACTAAAGCTCAAAAGCATCAATTCTCCTTCTGTCCTCCCTGGTCATTGTCCAGCTCTCTGTTGCATAACAAGTGATTGCAAAGACCATGGCCTGTACCAGATACACCTCAGTCTCCAGAGACACACTGTTGTTCTTGAGTACTTTAGAGAGGTCCCTAACAGCAGACTTTCCTATGGCAATACATCTTTTATTCCTGGCTGCTGGTGCCAGAGTGTTGATTGTTGAGCCAAGCAGACTAAAGCTGTGAACAATTTCAATCTCTTCACCATCCATCCTGATGCTGCCAATTGGTCCAGTGGTGAGAATCTTTGTCTTCTTGACATTGAGCCTCAATGCATATTGAAGGCTGCAGTCCCTGACCCTCAGCAGCAAGAGCTTCAGGTCCTCCTCAGTTTCAGCAAGCAGGTTGTGTCATCTGCATAACGCAGATTTTTTATAGATCCTTCACCAATCCTGATGCCACATTACACCTCAAAGAGCCCAGCCTCCTGGAAGTTGAAAAGGTATGGGGACAAGACATATCCCTGGCGTATGCCCTTGCCAATTTTGAACCATGCAGTGTTTCCTTGCTCTGTTCTGACGATCAAGTGTTCTGGGATTCCCATTCTTCTCAGAGTCAGCCACAGTTTGTTATGATCCACACAGTCAAACACCTTTGCATAATCAATGAAGCACAGATAGACATTCCTCTGGTACTCCTTGCTTTTAGCCAAGATCCATCTAACATTAGCTACAATATCCCTAGTACCACAACCCCTTCTAAACCCAGCCAGGACTTCTGGCAGTTCTCTGTTGATGTGCTGTTCCAGTCGTTTTTGGATAATCTTCAGGAGAATCTTGCTTGTATGTGAAATCAACGATATTGTTCTATAGTTTCCACACTCTGTTGGGTCACCTTTCTTTGGAATGGGAACAAATATAAATCTCTTCCAGTCAGTTGGCCAAGTGGTTGTTCTCCAGATTTCTTGGCACAACTTGGTGAGCACGTCCAGGGCAGCATCTGTTAGCTGAAATATGTCAATTGGTATACCATTTATTCCTGGGGCCTTCTTTTTTGCTATTTCTTTCAAAGCAGCTTGAACTTCTTCCTTCATCACCATAGGCTCTTGCTCATATGTTGTTTCATTAAATTCTTCTGTGTCTGCTAATTCCTTTCGATACAATGACTCAGTATATTCTATCTTCTTTTAATACCTCCTGGATCATTTAATACTCTGCCTAAAGCATCCTTGATTATAGCAACTCGAGGTTTGAATTTGTTCTTCAGTTCCTTGAGCTTAAGAAATGCAGAGCGAGTTCAACCCTTTTGGTTTTCTGACTTCATCTCCTTGCACATTTCATTGTCATATTTTACTTTGTCATCCTGCGCTGCCTTTTGAAATCTTCTGTTCTGCTCTTTAGTATCTTGAGTTCTTCCTTGTGTTTTGGCTTCTCTGTGGTCCAGTGCAATATTGATATCTAATCTAATCTAATCTAATCTAATCTAATCTAATCTAATCTAATCCAATCCATAAATAATAGATATTAATATAATATCTCAACATCAAGAAGACAAACATCCTTACCACTGGGGAGAAAAGGTTGAAACTGTCAATGATTTCATCTTACTTACATCTACAGTCAGCATCCATGGTGCCAGCAGTCAAGAAATTAAAAGAAGTATTACTTTTGGCAAAGCCACTGTCAGGATCTTTCCCAAAATACTGAAGAGCAATGATACCAATTTTAAGACTAAGGTGCACCTGATTCAGACCATGGTCTTTTCAGTGACTTGTTATAAATCTCAGAGCTGGACAGTGAATAGGGAAGACAGAAGAAGAATTGATGCCTCTGAGTTGTGGTGTTGAAGAAGAGCACTGAATAGCCATGGACTGCCAAAAGAACAAACAGGTATGTCTTGGAGAAAGTTCAGACAAAGTGTGCCTGGAAGGCAAGAACAGCAAGGATTCATCTCAGATTCTTCAGGCATGTTGCTAGGAATGGATATGCCTTGGAAAGAGATATCATACTTGGAAAACTGGAGGGTCAACAAAAGAGAAGAAGACCCTCAATGAGATGGATTGACACAGCAATTACAGCAGTGGATTCAAGTATGCCAGAGAGGAGGAGGATGCACAGGATAGGACAGGTTTCAGATCTGTTGCTCATAGGGTTTCTATGATTAGGACTTGGTTTGATGACACCTGACAACAACAGCAATGACAGAGTAGCAGTTGTCAAAACAGTCGAACACAATAACCCTGAAAGAACGGGGTCCACCTGGACCCCCTCAACTCAGTCCTGCTGTGGCAGCTGCTTCTCTCACCTGCTTCATTTGAGTCCTTGTGCCTAGTCCTACTCCAGTCTGTGTTTCTGTCTCTTTTTACCTGTCCATCTGTCCCTGCATTCCTTCCCCCTTTGTCTCCTTGTGGATCCTTTCTTCCCTGCATCAGTCTCTCTGCCTTGGTGTCTCTGCCCCTCCCTGTTCTTTCTCTCCCTTTCTCCCTCCAGATCGATCTCCGACCTCTGCATTAGCATTCACAACCTCAGGCACTAGCCACTTAGGCCAGAAAGACAGCTCCTTGGAAACACAATTGAAATATTTTTATAAATGACCAGCGCAGTTTGAGTGACATGCCCTTCTTAGGCTAAATAAAATTAAAGTTAAACCTTCTAAAAAATACATGAGCCAAACATCCTCTGCACATTTCATTATGCAAATGCAGCTGTCCGGAGCTGCACAAATTAGCCCTCCTTTTGAAATCGCGGCTCTGCTTCTCTTTCCTTTGCATTCCTCTCTTTTTTTTCTTTGGGTTTTGAGCGAAAAGGCTTTGTGATTTGAGGCGGACAGCTGGAGTCTGGGGGAGAGGCGGGAGGCAGGCAGGGTGGGAGGGCCCACCAACTCCTTCTGGTTTCTGCTTTGTCCCCCTTTCTTTCCTCTCTTTGGGGGAAGGCAATGGGCAAACAATGTGCACACCCTCCTTACTTTCTTTCTAAGCTGAATTGCGTGTCTGGCCAGAAGAGGTCAGTCTGGGGTTGAGAATGGGGCTACCTGAATTGGGGGTTTGTAGCCCCAGACTGACAGACAGCAGGTCTACCCCATGCAGGCTCAGGCACCCCTTCCCCAGGGTCTTGGGCAATGCAAAGGACATCTTTCTTTCCCTAGTTGCTTGAGTCTCTGATGACAATGGAAAATATTGAGGAAGACCTGGCATCGTCTTTGTATCCAGCCTGCTGTGTCTGGGAGTGTTTGGGTTCCATGCAAGTAGGAAAGGGTCTTGTTGTGATGGGGATTTGAGTAGGGGCATGAGAAGTTTGGGATAGAGCTACCCTCCCATGGCCAGCTGATCAGATCAATCAAGTAGCCTACAACCCACTGATGTCATTTAGGGACCTTGTGCTGAAGGATGTCGCTGGTGATTCAGTAGTAGAATTCTTACCTTCCATGAGGGAGATCCAGGTTCCAGTTCAGGCCACATACCTCATGGACAGCCCGCCTGCCTGTCAGAGGAGGCTTGTGTGTTGTTGTGACAGTGAATAAATTTCCACAGAGCTTCCATACAAACTTGGACTAGGACGAAAGGCCTGGGAATTTGCTTCCAATAGTCAGTCATTGAAATCCCCAACAATTTTAACTATGACCTATCATGAAGATGGTACAGCTTTGCTCTGCTTTGCATGAAGGGGTCACTACACATTGAGGATTTACTTGATGATAGACGGTAACAAATGCTCTTAGAAATCCTCCCTGCACATGTACTGACAAAGTACCGGAAATGGTACCATTAGGACAATGTACATGTGCTCCTTTACAAGCTAGGGGAGGTACCTCTGGTGGCCTTGTGGGTGTAGAGTTGAGCTGCTAACCCAGAAGTGGTGCTTCTCTGGCAATTTGGATTCCCCGGAAACTTTACAGGAGAAAGAAGGGCAATCTTCTCCCGTGAGCTGTAGAGCCTCTGAAAGCCCACTTGAGGGTCAGCTATGAGTCAGTTGTGATTCAACAGCAATGAGTTGGAGCAAAAGCGTTGCTAATGCAAATCCACCAGGATCTCCTCAGCTAACCCACAGGATGTGCAAGTGCTCCAGGGGCACCTCAGGAGAAAGACAGGGAATCCCCTTTCATGTAGTTTCCAGCCTTGGAAGCCCAACAGAGAGGCAGCTAAGAGTCTCTTCTGACCCAATGGCAATGAGTTGTTTTTTTTTTTTTTCTTTTTTTTCTTTTTCTAAGGTAAACGTGGGAAGGGACTATAGAGAAAATTACAATGATGCATCAATTCCTTCCTAGAATCTCAGCATTCTGCTTTGTCTTAGAGGGTTTTGTGTTATGTTATAGGTGTAAGAATTGAGATTAAAGCAGAAGCAGTGATTTGGCAAGATCACAGCCCGGTGAGTGACAGAACTGAGCCAGGCCCACAACTCCTGGCTCCCAGCTCAGGCTATTCTCCAAGCAGAGGTGCCAACGGCAGAGCATTGAACGAAGAGGAAAACAGTGCGTGAAGGCAGAGAGCACTGAGATGAGTGTTAGCTGACCCTCCTCTATTTCTGAATATGGTCCTGCCCTAACCGCTCGCATCCAGTCTGCTCATCCATATGGGATTAATCTCTTGTGATGGTTAGTTTTATGTGTCAACTTGATTAGGTTCCCAGTGGTTTAATCAAACACTAGCTAGCTGTTCTTTCATAATGCAGTGTAGAGTAATACAATGCAATTCCCTTCCATAATGTAATCTAATGTGATGTATTCAATGAACCCATTGAAAAGGGAATTTCCTTAGGGTGTATTTTGCCTCCAGATTATAAGTAAATATTTTGGCAGAACTTCTCTACTATTCCTTTTGACCTGTGGATCTTGGGATGCAAGACAGCGGCTGTCTCTATCCTACCATCTGACTTAGGGGTTTTGGATTTGCTAGCCCCTACGACTGCAAGGGTTAACCCCTTGAAGTCAATCCTTCCCTCTCTCTCCACTTGGAAATTATATAACTAGGGAGCTGTGACTAAGACATCATCTCTGAACTTCTACTGACGAACTTGAAATTCCAGACTAAATTCCTCTCCCTAGTCCCTTACCGCAACAATTCTGATTTAGTCTATGAATTTTGAGTTGATGGTTTAAGTTGTCCTTGCTGTCCTCAGAGTCTCGTGTTTCTGAATTTTAGCTGTAGGGTAGAATTCAAGGGAGGGATGAAGGTGGCAGAGGGAATAATAATTCAATTCATAAAGCATTTCACAGTGAGTGGGACCCTACAGGCACTTCTTTTCCTTCCAGGCTCCCTAGTCCAGACCCTGCTCTCCTTAAACTGAATATGTTCCCCCTTGGATCTGTCATTTCCCTGGTGAGATTCTTCTGGCTTCCCAACTCTTACCAGTCACCTTCTTACGCAAAAGGATTAAATTCCTAATCTGGTGGCAGTGGACATTCACTGAGTTTCTCTTAGGGGCCAGACATTGGGCTAGACATCTGGGGGTGTGGATCAGCAATCTCTGCCCTCCTGGAGTTCATCACCTAGTGGGGGGAGATGACTGTGGGTGTGTGGAGGAGATAATGAGGAAGAAGTCCAAAACAGTACAGGTGCTTCTTAGGTGGGAGGACTTACTAAGAAAGTGACACCATGGTAAATACTGGCTGTTTACCGAAGAATCCTTTCCTCTTTTCTTGGGGCGAGGGGGTGGAGTGGAGGGTACAGTGGAAACTTACACTACACTTCCAGTCATTCTTGTGGTTGACTATGGTCCTGGCTTCTAGCTCTTTGCTATTCAGAGTATTGTTTCTTGGACAATGACATCAGTGTTACCTGGAAGCCAGATAGATATAAAAATTCTCAGGCCTCACAACAAGACCACCAAATCAGAAATTTGAGGGGTAGGGCCCAATAATCTTATTTTAACAAGTTGAAGTTTCAGTACCACAGTTTTAGCAAATGGAATATGAGAAGAAATTGCACCCTCAGATAAGTTCAGTGACTGCAAGTGGCTAAATTATCTTTCTTTTGACTTGTTAGATGGCAGATGTACAGAATTGATGCATACTCATAACTCTTACTACATAGGTCATCGTTGGTTTATGAAAGGGCTCTACTTCATTTTATTATTTCTTTTTGTTATATTCTCTAACCTTGCTACCCCAACTATATAT
>NW_006399843.1:9741900-9763001 GCF_000299155.1 Elephantulus edwardii | reverse complement strand
GCAGGTGTGATGTGATTTTCCAATTGTCCCAAGTTTGATGGGCATAGCAATGTACAATGAGGTGCCCTGTATGCCCATCAGACTTGGGACAATTGGAAAATCATATCCACCTCCCACCTGGAAAGCTCTCTTCTGGGTATTTGTCTCAAATAAACATTCATAGTGATGTTGTTGTTGTTGTTAGTGCCACTGAGTTGCCTGAGACCCATAGCGACCCTATGTACAGCGACTCTGAACCCTGCCCTGTCCTTTGCCAGGTTGGGAGTGTCAGAGACAGCGCGATTGGCACAGGACAGAGCAGAGTTTAGGGCTGTTGTACATAGGGTCGCTATAAGTCGCAAGCGACTCGATGGCACATAACAACAACATATCTTTTTATGTACTTTACACAGGGGATTCTTTTTCCTCCCAATTTTTTCTTTTCCGATTTCTCCTTATGTAAACTACCTGGTTACTTTCACACCTGGACTGCACATTTTCTGGTTGTTTACTCTCTTTTTTCCTTGTTAATTTGAAGGCTACAGGCTAGATAGAAACACATTTTCTGTTGTAATGATTACAAATACCTTGTCCTGGATAATCACCTGCCTGTTAACTTACAGTGTCCTTTAGTGAGTAGGAATCTTTAACTTTATTCTAGTCAAATGCAACCTTTCTTTTTAGCCTTATAGTTTGCGCCTTTTGGGATCTTATTAAAGAGATTCTCTCACACCAAGGTCATGAAGATATTCTTTCACATTTTCTCCATTAGCTCTATAATTTTACATATCAAATTTAGAGCTTTACTCTTCCAGAGTTCTCCTTTCTATATAGTAGAAGGAGAGATTTAAAGTTTGTTTTTTTTACTGTATCATAAGCCTATCTTCCCAACACAACTTTTTCTTCAGTGCTTCATACTTTCCCCTGTGCTATATAGATAGAAAGCTACTATTGAGGTGATGATGACTAACGATAATCCTATGGACAGAAGATAATCTTATGTACAATATGATGATTATTATATGATGATGATATTATGTACAACACAATGAGATTCTGCATGGTCCCCCCTCATTGCCATTGATCCATGTTTGAGTCTGTCGTACTATGTAATGCCATTCCACCAAGGATCTTCCTCATGCTTGTTGACCTCTACTACAGCAAACATGATGTTCTCCTCCAGCAGCTGATCTACCCCTCCTGTTAAGGTATGCAAAGCAAACGAGTATAATGTTCTATTGTGATCCATAAGATTTTATTGGATAATTGGGAGAGTAGATTGCCAAGTCTTTCCCCCTACTTTGTCTTACTCTGAAAACTGAGCTGAAACCTGCCCACCATGAGTGAACTGGTCAGAATTTGAAACACTAGTAGCATAGCTTCCAGGGAGCTCTGGAGATGTGATCCACAATGAGCTGTGTTGCGTCTCTGGTGATTTGAATAAATGAAACACTCCAAGGGAGAAAGATAGACAGCCTCATCTCATGAGAGTTACAGCCTTAAAAATCCAATGGAGGGTCAGCTATGGGTCAGAACTGACTTGACAGGAGAAAGAAAGAGAGAGAGAGAGAGAGAGAGAGAGAGAGATCTTCTAACATCATAGCAACATGCAAGCTACTTAAACTATGACAGATTGACAGGTGGGCCTATATCACATACCTAGTTAAAATGGAATCAATCAATTTCAGAGATTCAAAGATCAGATGAGTTGTGGGATAGTTAGATCAGATAGAGTATATAAATTATTAATAAAAATCAGTAATGCAATACACAGATAAATTATTGCTGAATATTATTAAAAACATGTGGAACATTGACAGAGAACTTCCAGAAATACAAGGTAGATTTAAAAGAGGTTATGGAATAAGGAATATCATTGCTTATATCAGATATTGGATGGATATCAGATGGATTTGTGCTGAAAGCAGAGAATACCAGAAAGAAGTTTGCTAGTATTTTATTGATGTTTAAAGACATTTTACTGTTTAGATAATAACAAATTATGGCTACCATTGAAAAGAATGTGTATCCCAGAACACTTAATTGTATTTGTGTGAAACCTATGCATAGACCAAGAAGCAGTTGTCCAAACGTTAATATGGTTTAAGAGATGTATATCAGGATTATATCTTTTTTCTATACCTATCCAACTTGTGTGTTGAGGAAATAATTAAAGAAGCTGGGCAATGTGAAGAAGAATGTGGCATCTGGATTGGATCAACACCTTGTGTTAAACAGATGGTACAATTCTATTTGCAGAAAGTAAAAACTTGAAGCACTTACTTCAGAAGATCATTCTTAAATATGGATTACATTTCAACATTAAGAAAACAAAAATTCACATCCCTAGACCAATAGACAACATCATGATAGATTAAGATTGAAATAGTCAAAGATTTTCTTTTACTTGAATCTACAATTAGCACCCATGGTAGCAGCAGTCAAGAAATCAAAAGATGTGTTGCGTTGGGAAAATCTACTGTCAAGGACTTCTCTAAAGTACTAAGGAGCAACAATGTCAATTTAAAGACTAAGGTGTACCTAATCCAAACCATGATCTTTTCAATTCTTTTTATGCATTGGACGTGAATCATGAGGACAAACATCAAAACAAAACAAAACAAAACAAAAGATTCTCACCACCAGGCCAATTGGCAGCATCATAATAAATAGAGAAAAGATTGAGGTTGTTAACAATTTAATCTTGTTCAGATACACATTCAACACTCTTGGCACCAGCAGTCAAAAATCAAAAGATGAGTTGCTTTGGGAAAGTCGGCTGTCACGGATCTCTAGAAAGCAAAAGATGTCATTTATAGAAACTAAGATGTGCCTGATCCAGGCTATGATCTTCTCAACTAGTTGCTGCACATCTGATAATGACTAAGGATGACAAAGAAGAAGAATCTATGCCTTTGAGCTGTGAAGCTGGAAAAGAGTATTGAACATACCATAGACTACCAAGAGAGCAAAGAGGTCTTGTCTGAAAATGGTGAAAACAGGTTACTCCTTGAAAGCAAGGATTTTGAAATTCCATATCATATGCTTTGAGCATGTGGCCAGGAGGAACAAGTCATTGGAGAAAAACATCAATCTTGGAAGGGTAGAGGGGCCAGTGTAGGAGATGAAGACCCTAGATAATATGTATTGACACTGTGACTAAGGTAATGGGGACAGGTTTGTCAGACAGTGAGTTTGGCTCAGAATAGGATAGTGTTCAGAGCTATTGCTCATAGGGTTTCCATGAGTCACAGTAGACTCAATGGCACATAACAACAATACATCACACATACCCCCTAATCTTTTTGCTCCTCAGTTTTTCTTAGCTCTGTCTTGCTTCATTGGTGTATTTGTCTGTCCCTGTGCCAGCACTGTGGTTATTTATTTATCTATTTGTAAATTGTTGTGATAGTCATCAGGGCTGTTCACAAAGGATCTGACTCTCTTCTCTTTCAGGAAAATGATAGGGTTGCCCTTTCTGCCCCCTTAAAGTTAGATGTGGCACTGTGACTTGATTTTGACAATGAAATGTGAGTATAAGTGACACATGTCACTTCTTGGAGGAAGCTGGAAGAGTATGTGTGTAATTTCCCACATCCCTTCCCCCTTGAAATGTACTGGATCTTATGATTCTGTCAGCTTGGACTCTGGGTGAAGAGATGTAAAGAAGGTCTCCCACCCAGGCAAACCACGGTGGACAGATAATTGGAGTTAAGAATAAATGTTTGATGTTGGAATGATTGACTTTTGTGTTATTTGTTTCTGCAGCAAATTTAACCTACCCTGACTAAGTAAATTATCTTGCTTTTGCACTAATTCCTATAGCTAACAGAGCAAGCCTCATTTCTTGGCTTACTTAAAAATGTACTTAGTTTTCTGTGGCATTTTATTCTTCCATTTTAGTGTCTGTTTGTCAATTGTCTAAGAATTTCAGCTGGAAACGTCCACCCAAACAAGCAGTTTTGAGCAGGAATGTGACAGAGAAGTTTGCATTGCTGATGTGCAAAGAAATGTAGCTTTCAGAAAAAGGTTTTGCCTTCTAAACTACATATATGTGTTTGTATCTTTCTGTGTGTATTTATCTATATTATCTACCTCTGTGTGTGTATAAATATATAAACTCAGAAGGCATGTAGTTCAAGGGCACCAGCTGCTTCATGGGATGAGGATGGGCAGTTTCCTCCTGAGCAATTAATTGTTTCTGAAAATCTGCTGGAGGGCCAGCTATGGGTTTGTTCCGACTCTGTGGTACACACCACCACCACCACTACGGCTGCTGCCACTGCCGCCACCACTGACTGCCACCACCACCACCGCAGCCGCCATAGCCAACCTCTACCACCGCCGTCACCACCGCAGCTACCGCCACCACCGCTGCCACTGCCACCACTACCACTACTGCCACTGCCACCATCACCATCACCATCACCATCACCATCACATCACCATAACCATCACCATCAAAACACACACACACACACACACACACACACACACACACATACACACACGTTTCATCTCAAACATATTTCCCTGGACTTCAACACCTTTTCTCTTCTTCTGGCCCAATATTTTGGAATGTTCCTAACTTAGGTTTTTGTTTTTTGTTGGGTTTTTTTTTAATTCTCTTTTACCCTTCCTTTAATATGGAAACCAGTAAGTTTCTCCTGAGCCTCCATCAGAGCAGTTTACAATTCATTCAAAGTTTTGGTGACACTGTCACTCGGGCCTCAAGGGGTTCACTTTTTTACTCTACATTTATCAAGAGAACCTTCCAAGCAATGACATTTCCCTCCCAAGAGGAATGGAGATGCCAGCTGTTAATACAAAAATTATTGACCTCCTTACAAATAAATAAAAGTTGCTAAAAAGAATTAGATTACTATTGGATGGAAGATGAGACATATATTTAGACATAAAATGTATATCATTAAAGAACACAGTTCAAATGGCTAAAGAAGTTAGCTGTAAAAATTTAAATATAGAATAAATAGCTGGAGCACTATTTGAGTCCAGTTTTTAAGCTTCAATTTAACCCAGGAAAACACACATGCATAAATGAATGGATTGAATGACAGAAAGCTTAAAATTCCTAAATGCCCAAATGGGAGTTCTGGGGGTGTAACGAGTTAGATCGTGGGTTGCTAGCTAAAATTTACTTGTCACTCCTTTAGAGGGTCTCTGTTAATATTTGTTGTTTTGTACTATCAAGTTTGAACTAATTCCCGCTTACCGGCCAGTACTTTTTCAGAAGCGTTAAACTGGATGGGAGGACATTGTCCATCTTTTTCCTGAAGAGCATCTGGTGGATTTGAACTTTAGGTTGGCACTACAACTCCTTACCACAGAGCCACCAGCCTGGAAGATCCTGCATAGGGTGTTTGGAGTCCTACTTGACTCTGTTGCAGTGAGTTTGGCTTTTAGTTTTAAATATTTAAACAATATGAGTAAATTTTAAGCACAGTCAATGAACTTGAAGATATTTTTATAAGCATGACTGTAAAATTTTTTATCTTTAAGATATAAAATGTTCATCAAATCAATAGGAAAAGCCAACAACAATCTCATAAAAGAAGGCAATTATAAAAGAATTTTATTTCAAGTTTCTGATTTTATTATATTGTGGTTCTAGAGTATTGCTTGTATAGTTCACACTTCCGAGGTATATTGAAGAGGTTTTTGGCTGTTGTTGCCTACAACTCTAGGTTTGCATGTTTTAAGAGCATTGGGATAAATATATTTTGACTAGATAACTTTATTAATCAGATTATAATTGGTCCTGTATATTGTTGTTATGTGCTGTCAAGTTGCTTGAGACTCATAGCGACCCTATGTACAACAGCCCTAAACCCTGCTCTGTCCTGTGCCAGTCTCACTGTCTCTGATACACCCACCCAGATTACCCTAGTCACTGAATCAATCCACCTCACAGAGAGTCTTCTCCTCCTACATCGTCCCTCCACCTTCTCAGGCATGACATCATGTCCAAAATATGTCAGATGAAACCTCAGAATCCTTGCCTCCAAGGAGCAGCCTGGTTTAACCCTCTCCAGGATGAATCTGTTTGTTTTCTTAGCAGTCCATGGTACATTCAATACTCTTCTCCGGCACCACAGCTCAAAGGCATCAATTCTCCTTCTATCCTGCCTGATCGTTGTCCAAGTCTCTGATGCATAACAAGTGATTGCAAAGACCATGGCCTGTATTAGGTGCACCTTAGTCTCCAGAGTGACACCATTGCTCTTCAGTACCCTAGAGAGGTCCCTAGCAGCAGACTTTCCCATTGCAATACATCTTTTAATTTCCCGGCTGCTAGTGCCAAGAGTGTTGACTGTGGATCCAAGTAAACTGAAGCTGTAAACAATCTCAATCTCTTTACCGTATATCCTGATGCTGCCAATTGGCCTAGTGGTGAGAATCTTTGTCTTCTTGATATTGAGTCTCAATCCATATTGAAGGCTGCAGTCCTTGACCCTCTGCAGCAAGCGTTTCAGGTCCTCCTCAGTTTCAGCAAGAACGGTATGTCATCTGCATAACGCAACTATTCATATGCAAATTCAAGCTGAAGCTAAGGAAAATTAAACCAAATCCAGGGGAACCAAAATATGACCTTGAGTCTATCCCACCTGAATTTCAGAACCATCTCAGGAACAGGTTTGAGGCCTTGAACACCAATGAGCGAAGACCAGATGAGTTGTGTGAGGATATATCTAGAGTATCATCCAGGAAGAGTGCAAAAGGTCATTGCAAAGACGGAGGAGGAAGAAAAGCCCAAACTGGATGTCAGAAGCGACATTAAATATTGCACTGGAGTGCCAAGATGCAAAGCACAAGGAAGAATTCAAGATAGTAAAGAGCTGAACAAATGATTTCAAAAGGCAGCACGGGAAGACAAAGTAAACTATTACAATGAAATATGCAAGGAGCTGGAGTTAGAAAATCAAAAGGGCCGGACTTGCTCAGCATTTCTTAAGTTCAAGGAACTGAAGAACAAATTCAAACCTCAAGTTGCTATAATTAAGGATGCGCCAGGCAGATTATGAAATGACCCAGGAAGTATTTAAAGAAGATGGAAAGAGTATGCAGGGTCACTGTATCAAAAGGAATTGGCAGACAGATAAGAATTTCATGAAACAACATATGAGTAAGAGCCTATGGTGATGAAGGAAGTTCAAGCTGCTTTGAATTAACTGTTGTTGTTAAGTGCTGTCAAGTTGTAGGTGACTCAGTGACCCTATGAACAAAAGTCCTTGATACTTTTATGCACAACTTTCTCTAGGTTCATAGGCTTTCTGGAGGAAAGCTAGTTAAAGAAGTGGATGTCACTCCTGCTTCCAAGCTTGTTTCAACTGGGAAGCGCCACCAAACACTGTCCACCATGGTTAACCATTATCACATTTGACACATCAGTGTCACAGTGTTCAGCTTCACAGCAACCACAAGTTACCTCTGTCCAGCAAGTGGACACACCAGGGCTATATGACCTAGAAGACTGAACAAAAACAATGAAAAACAGGCCTTAGGGCCGCGGATTAGAGTCACCCACCTTTGGCTTGGTAGCATTGCTTTTGGTCCACTAGGCCAGCTGGTCTCTCTCTGTGTTAAGTGCCATTGAGCCATAGGCTACTCATAGAGACCTTATGAATGAAAGTCCTTGACACTTGCATGCGTGACTTTCATCCTTTCTCCAGGTTCATAGGGTTTCTGGAGGCAAGCTAGTTACGGAAGTGGATACTACTTCTGCTTCCAAGCTTGTTTTAACTGGGGAGCACCACCAAACACTGTCCACCTTGGGTAACTGTTATTGCATTTGACACATCAGTGTCACAGTCCCAGGAATAGATGGTATACCAGTTGACATATTTCAACTAACAGATGCTGCCCTGGATGTGCTCACCAAGTTGTGTCAAGAACTTGGCCAACTGACTGGAAGAGATCTATATTTGTTCCCATTACAAAGAAAGGTGACCCAACAGAGTGTGGAAATTATAGAACAATATCATTGATATCACACACAAACAAGATTCTGCTGACGATTATTAAAAAATGACTGAAACAGCAAATCAGCAGAGAACTGCCAGAAGTCCAGGCTGGGGTTAGAAGGGGTCGTGGTACTAGGGATATTGTAGCTAATGTTAGATGGATCTAGCTGAAAGCAGTAAATACTAGAGGAATGTCTGTGTTTCATTGATTATGCAAATGCATTTGGCTGTGTGGATCACAACAAACTGTGGCTGACTCTGGGAAAAATAGGAATCCCAGAACATTTGATCATGCTGATGTGAAACCTACTTGAACCAAGAGGCAGTCGTCAGAACAGAGCAAGGAAACACGACATGGTTCAAAATTGGCAACGGTGTATGCCAGGGATGTATCCTACCTCCTTACCTTTTCAACTTATATGCAGAACAGATTATCTGGGAGGCTGGGCTGTATAAGGAGAAGTGTGGCATCAGGATTGATGAAAGATCCATTAACAATCTTTGTTATGCAGATGACACAACTCTGCTTGCTGAAACTGAGGAGGTCCTGTATATACCTGTAGTTAATTTTGTCTACTTATGTCACAGACTGAGGGGTCAACTGTAATCTATGACTACTAATTTGGTTCTCTTTCTTCCTTAAAATATTTTAGTCCTTTTATTTTAAATTATTGGTTTGTATAGAATAATTCATATACATCATGTTTTGTACATGTACTTTGTGTGTTATATAATCATTCATATACATTATATTTTATATCATTAATTACCATTGTTCTATGCCTATATTACCCCTCTTTTCAAGTTCCCATTGAGCATTTCCTTTACTTCACCTCTTACTCACTAATTTCTGCTATCCCAGTGATTTTTTCCCCTTCTTCCCTTTTTTGCCCTCATTTTCTCTTCTTCCTTTTGAACATTTATGAATATCTTACTCAGTTATCTTCCTATTTTCACAATAATGGTCTTATGCAATATTTGTCCTTATGTCACTGAGATATTTCACACACCGAAATACTCTTTAGTTTTTTCCTGGTTATATAGTATGTTGCAAAATTGTTGCTCCTTAGTACTGCATAGTACTGATGAGCATTTGGGCTGTTTCTTTTCCTCACCCTCATTGTGAATAATGCTGCTATGAGCTTAGTTGTCCATTCGTGTCTCAGTTCTGATTTCCTTGGGGTATATTCCAAGCAATGGAATAGCTGGGTCCTATAGGGTTTCCAAGTTCAGCATTTTGAGGAAATGCCAAACTGCCTTCTATAGCAGTTGTACCATTTTACAGTCTCACCAGTGGATAAGAGTTCCAATCTCTCCTTATCATCTCCAACATTCATTGTTTGCTGTTTTGTTGAACTTTGCCAGTGATGGTGGAGTGAGGTGGTATCTCATTGATGTTTTGATATACACCTCTCTGATGACTAGAAATTTGGAGCATTTCCTCATCCATTTCTTGGCCACCCGAATGTTTTCCTTTGTGAAGTCTTTTCATGTTTTATGCCCATTTTGTCATTGGTTTATCAGTCTTTTTCTTGTGGAGGCCCTGTAGGATTCTGTAAACTTTGGTTAAGAGATCTTTATCTGATATATCATTGCCAAATTAAAAAAAAAATTTAAGATCTGTGTGCTTTCTCTTTACTCTGCTGGAGAAAGTTTTTGATGTACACAAGGATTTGATGTTAAGAAGGTCCCATTGATCTTATCTTCTCCAGGTTGTTTATTTCTGGCTATGTTTACAATCCTATTATGCCTTACACCAGAGCTTATAACTTTGTACCAGTTTTATTTCTCCTGATATTTATAGTTTTGGGTTTTACCCGTAGGTCTCTGCAATAATTTAGTCTTAAGAATATTAATATGATTTGTAAAGTACAAATATACATAACTGTTAGATCCTCATTGAAGATGTGCTCTATCATAGAAAAGTTTTTTCTAGTCTAATGCTGTTTTGTGTTCCCACCTTCTGCCCCTAGAGTTAATCTTATTTTGTCAGTCCTCAAGTTTAATCTTGCCCTTAAATTTAATATCTGGCCCTAGCTTTCTTTTTGTTTGTCTTTGCATGTTACGACCTTGCTCATCCTTTTGCTCCAACCTTTTTAAATTGTGTGTTTTAAGAGATATAAGATTTGGCCTTTGTTTTCTGATCCAGTCAGAGAGTAAATATTTTGGTAGACAAAATGATCTCATTAACATAAATTAACATGACAGACATCTTTGGTCTTATCTTTTGAAAATGAATCATGTTTTATGTTATACTTTCTGTTTTTATGGTTACTTCATTTATTTCTCAATCTTTCACCCCATATTTTATGTTTTATTTGCTTGTTTTTCATGTGTATGCTTCTTCTATGATGGCTTGCATTTTCCCTCTACTGGTTACTTTTCACATGCATACCTACTTTTCACTGTCTCATTACTCAACATTTTGTACTTATTTCAATATTAAAAAAAAAATCTAACTGTTTCATTGTAACAAATGAAGATGTGAGATGAATATATTACTGGCTGTGATGTTTAGTTAATGGTACGTATTTGAGATCTAATGTGGTCATCCTCCATTTCTTTGGAACCTCATTATCCAGATAAGGGAAGATTTCTTTGTTGTTGTTGTTGTTATGTGCCATCAAATCACCTGCAGCTCATAGCAACCCTATGTACAACAGCTCTGAAACCTGCCCTGTCTTGAGGAAGTCTCACTGATTCTGACACACCTACTCCCATTGCCCTAGTTATTGTATCAATCTATCTAATCATGTGTCTTCCCTTTCTTCACTGACTCTCCACACTTCTGAGGATGATGTCCTTCTCCAAAGACCAGTCCCTCCTGGCCACATGCCCAAAGTAAGTGAGATGGTGCTTCAAATTCCTAACCTCCAAGGAGAAACTTAGTTTCATCATCTCCAAGACAGACCTATTTGTTTTCTTGGTGGTTCATGTTTTGTTTAAGACTCTTCTCCAGGACCACAGTTCGAAGGCATCTATTCTTCTGTCATCCTTAATCATTGTCCAGCTCTCTGATGCATAGCAAGTAATTATGAACCATGGCCTGGATTAAGCACTTTAGTCTTTAGACCGACATCGTTGCTTCTCAGTACTCTGGAAAGGCCCTGACAGCATATTTACCTAATGCAATTAGTCTTTTGATTTCCTGACTGCTCGCTCACGATTGTGGAGCCAAGCAGGCTGTAACTGTTAACAACTTCAATCACTTCCTCATCCATTATGGTGCTGCCAGTTGATACAATGGTGAGAATCTTTGTCTTCTTGATGTTGTTTCAATTAATATTGATGACCACAGCCATTGACCTTCTGCAGCAAGTGCTTCAGGTCCTCCTCAGTTTTAGAAAGCAAAGTTGTATCATCTGCATAGAGTCACTGTACCAAAAAGAATTGGCTGACACAGAAGAATTTTAAAAACAACATATGATCAAGAGGCAATAGTGATGAAGGAGGAAATTCAGGCGCTCTGAAAGACTTGGCAAGAAAAATAAAGCCCTAAGAATTGATGGAATACCATTTGACATATTTCAACAAACAGATGCTACCTTGGATGTGCTCACCAGGTTGTGCCAAGAAATCCGGAGGATGACTACTGGCCAACTGATTGAATATGCATTTATTCTCATTCCAAAAAACGTGACCCAGCAGTGTGTGGAAATTATCCTACAATATCACTCATATCACATGCAAAATCCTACTGAAGACTATCCAGAAATGACTGGAACAGTACACTGATAGGGAACTACCAGAAACACAAACTGGAGTAAGAAGAGGCCATGGCAATTAGGGACATTATCACCAATGCCAGATGGATCTTGGCAGAAAGCAAAGAGCACCAAAGGGATATCTATCTGTTTCATTGACTATGCAAAGGCATTTGATGGTGTGGATCACAACAAATTGTGGTTAACCTTGAGGAGAATGGGAATTCCAGGACACTTGATTGTGCTTATACGAAACCTATACTTGGTCCAGGAAGCAGTCCTCAGAACAGAGCAGGGAAGCACTGCCTGGTTCAAAATCAGGAAAGGAGTTCATCTGGGATGCATCTTATCTCCATACTTGTTCAATCTATATGCAGAACAAATAATTTGGGAGGCTGGACTTTATAAGTAGGAATGTGGCATCAGGATTGGAGGAAGATTTGGTATGTGTATATATATTTGCATATGTATATATGCACACATATAAAATACATACACACGTATGCTTGACCTAAGCCTTGGCATTTTGAATTTCTTCATATGCACATGGAAGATGGACAATCAAAAAATAAGGAAAGAAAAAAATTAATTGATACTTTAAATTGTAGTATTGGTGAAGAATATGGAATATGCAGTGGATTGTCAAAAGAATAAAAATTATCTGTCTTGCAAAAAGTGCAGCCAGAGTACTCTTTAGAGATGAGGATAGTGACTTTTTGTCCCAAATACTTTGTTTATATTGTTAGGAGGAGCCAGTCCTTGGCTCCACCCATCAAATTGTGTGACCCTATGGTTATTGCCACCTCACCCCCACCCCTCTTCAGCCCTCTGCTCTTCCACCCCCTTGGATCCTTATACTCATTCTACAATAATGGTTTTATACAATATTTGTCCTTATGAGACTGAGTTAGTTCACTTAGCATAATGCTCTCCAGTCCCTCTCAAATTAGGTAGTAATTTACAAAATCATTGCTCCTGTGTGCTATGTAAGTATTCTAATATACCATAATTTATCAATCCATTCCATTGTGGTTGGGTATTTGGGCTATTTTCATGTTTTTGCAATGGTGAATAATGCAGCTATGAACATTGGTGTACAAGTCTCTGTCTGTGCCTCAGTTTTCATTTTCTTGGAATATATTCCCAGCAATGGAATACCTGGATCATATGGAATTTCTGTGTTCAGCATTTTGAGAAAATGCCAAATTGCCTTCCAGAGTGGTTGTACCATTTTACAATCCCACCAACAATGTTTAAGAGTTCCTGTCTCTCCAATATTTCTTACTTGCTGAGCTGCTAAACTTTGCCACAGCTACTGGAGTGAGATGGTATTTCATTGTGATTTTGATTTGCATCTCTCTTATTGCCACTGATTTTGAACATTTCTTCTTGTGTCTGTTGACCTCCAAATATCTTCTCTTCTGTGAAAAGTCTTCCCATGTCTTTTGCCCATTTTGTAATTGGATTATCAGTCTTTTTCTTGTGGAGGCCGAGGATTATGTGAACTTTTGATATGAGACCCTTGTCTGAAATAGTATTGCCAATTTCTTTTCCAGTCAGTAGTTTTGTTGTTTGTTTTTTTTCACTCTGTTGGGATAAGTTTTTGATGTACACTGGGATTTAATGTTTAGAAGGTCCAGTTTATCAACCTTATCCTTTTCAAATTGAACATTTCTGGCTATTTTTGGCAGTCTTTTTATATCATAGACTAGGCCTTCTAAGCTTGAGCCCAGTTTGTTTCTGATGAACTTTATTATTTTAGGCTTTACTCCTAGGTAAATCTACCTTAAGTTGATTTTTATGTATGGTGTGAAATGTGGATCCTGTTTCAGCTTTCTGCAGGTAGCAATCCAGTTTTCTCAGCGCCATTTGCTGAAGAGATTGTTATTTCCTCACTTGATAGGCTTTATTTCCTTGTTGAATACTAGTTGACCATACATAGCTGGGTCTATTTATGGGTTCCCAATTCTGTTCCACTGGTCTATGTGCCTGTCATCATACCAGTACCATGCTGTTGTGATTACCACTGCTGTGTAATAGGTGCTAAGGAGCAAGGGTGTCCTTTTAAAAACTATGCAAGCCATGATATTTTCAATTGCTTTGTACACATCTGAAATTTGGACACTGAGTAAGGAAAACCTAAGAAGGATTAATGGGGCACTGGTGGCATACTCCATAGGCAATTGTACAACTGACCTATAGGACGTATATCTCATTTGGAGTTTAGTGACTCTCAATGAGAGAAAGTCCCAGGAGTGACTCCAACAGAGAAAAATGAGAAATCTCATGTGTTCCCAAAAACCTTGCGGAGGGTCAGTTGAGTTGGCGCTGACTCGACAGCAATAAGTAAATGAGTGGGTGAAGACTGACATTTTGAATTTTGGTATTGGTGAAGAGTATTGAATATACCATGGACTGCTTAAAGAGACAACAAATCAGTCTTGGAGGTAGTGCAACCAGGGTGCTCCTTCAAAACAAGGATGATGAAACTTCATCTCATCTATTTTGGACATGTCGTCAGGAGGGACTAGGCCTTTGTAAGAAGACATGCAAGGAAAGGTAGAGGATCAGTGAAAGAGAGGAAGGCCCTGAAGATGATGGATTGACACCGTTACTATACAATTGGCTTAAGCATGTTGAGACCATACTGATAATGCAGGATATGGGACCTCTGTAAGTCATAGTCAACATAATAGTGCCTACCAGCAACAATGGCTGTCTTTTATGCCTCCCATGTTCTACCTTTCATTCTTATTAATTTATAAAAAATTGGTCTTAAAAAGTTTTTTATTAATTTGCGTATAGTTATTAATATACATTTAATTTTGTACATGTATTTTGTGTTTTATACAACCTTTCACATACTTACATGCATTATAATTATTTATGCAACCATTCATATACATTGTATTTTATGTAATTACCACTGCTCTTTTCCCCCCAGTTCTGTTCTTTCTGGTTAATTTTATGCTTTCAAAAGTTTTTGTCATTCTTTTTATGTTTTTCTACCACTTGTTTTCTCTATTTTACTATGTCAAGATTTATATTATTTGTGTCTCCACTTTGTGTTCTTGTTTTATAGAAGCACTTGCTTCATTAAGTTTTTAAAATTTTTATGGGAATATTTTTGCTCATCTCCTCCATGGCAACATTTAAAAATTAGAGTTCTTCCTGCTAGCTAATTTTACTCTTCATCTCCTTTCTAATGGTAGGATCTTTATTATAAAGATTCTATATTCATTTCCTTGGATTCTTAATTCATCTTTGAATGAAGTGACCAGTTGTTTACATGAGTCCTGGAGTTGAGAATAAGGATGCAAAATTGTTGTGTTTTAGGTTAACAGGAATTCTCCATAGGAATGTGAGTGTAAGTTCACTTAAGATTTATTTTTCTCTAGACAATTGACAATGACAGCTACAGATATGCTCATAATGCACAGCCTCTCTTTTCTATCTCTTCTCACTGATAGATTGCTTTCTGCAAATATGACTTCTCTGTATGATTCATCATTCTATTCTACCTTCCCTATTTCTGTTTTATGTCAAAATAGGTTCAGGAAACTTCCACTGTCAGCTCACATACCTATTCTCATTATTTCTAACAAGAGATTATTTTTTTTGTGAATGTGTGTGGCTCTTATTTTGGAGAGCTGCATTCACCAGCTGTGTATGAGACTCTGTGCCATGGCTATTCTATCTTACCTCTTGTTGTATCTTATATAAATCTCCCTGCAGTCCTCCATTTATCGTGGCCTGAGCTTGTAGATTTTGGTTAGCTTTGTCAAGGACAGAATTTGTTTCCTCTTCTTTTCATTGCTTTTAGTAATTTTAAAGAGAAATATTTTTTTCCTTAGAAGAGGAAACACTAAACAGGTTCCTTATATGAATTCCTTATTTTTTTTTGTGTGTGTGCTCTTCTTGGCTTGTTGTTTCTGCTTACTCATGTCCTTTGCCTACTCAAAACACAATTAACAACTGTGTTATTTCAACATCTATCTTGATGTGTCTTGTTAATTATTTGCTACCAGATAACTGAAGGGAACTATGGTGGCCTAGTGGCAAGAAGCTGTGCTGCAATTCCAAAGGCACATGGTTTGAGGCCACCAGCTGCTCCGCGGGAAAAGGATGGGTGATCGCCGCCTGTGCAACTAACGGCCTCTGAAAAGCCACTGGAGGGTCAGCTATGGGTCAGTTCTGACTTGACAGTACACAACAACAACAACCAGATAACTGATGCTCCTTTCTTCATATTTTTCTATCCAGAATGCAAAGATAATTTTAGAATGATCTAATAACCTTAATTCTTAATTAGGCAGATTTTCCCCCTGCCCACACTCCTTAAAACCCTCAAGTAAACCTTTGGGTTAGTTTCTGGTCATTGGTCAAGTAGCTGTAGATGGGGCATCTGAAATACCATAGTCAAAATCTGGAAGTCTAGGATTTTTCTCCTCAGTAGGAGCCTGTGAGCATGAGGGTTTGTGCAAGTAAGACTAATCTGGGCAATGACTTGGAGTTAGACAAGAGTCAGGAGAGTTTGGAAAGCATTTCTATAATAAGCTTGACTGGAACATGCTGAGGAGCAGTAGAAAGCAAGGTTGTGCATATAGAAGGAGTGACATGTCGGTCATGGAAGGATTTGAAACCAATACTAAGAAGTTTGGACCTAAGTTCATAGATTGTTGAGATTCTGTGATGAGCAGAGAGAAATGGCAAATTGAGCACTTGTAGAGGAAATAAAGGAACTAACTTGGCCAGAAAGACTGGTCCCCTGTAGAGATTGAAGGATGGGTGGCAGCTACATGATCACAAATTACAAGTAATCACAATTATGTGTTCTCTAAACAATGTTTATGCCCAGGGAATTCAGTCTGAGTACTAGTACCACAGCAGAAACTTCTGACAATCTGGTAAGGATTATCAGTTAAAAACCAAAATACCTCAAAAAGGGGAAAAAAAGCAAACCACAAACAACAAACAAAACCAACAGTCCAAACTCAAATCCACTACCACAGAGTAAATTCTGACTTACTATAATCTTAATGATGGAGTAGAACGGCCCTGAAAGATTTCTGAAAGCAAAACAGAAAAACACCCGAATAAAAACAAAACCCAAACACACTAACCTTGCATTGATTCTGACTCATCCAATCCTCCATTGGGTTTCTGAGGCTGTAAATCTTTACAGAAGGCTGATAGAGTCATATGCCCAGTGGCCCAAGCTGTACGTTTTTATGAAAGCAGACGTCTCATCTTTCTCTGACAGAATAGCTGTTAGGTTAGAACCACTTGAAGTTGACAGACAAGTGTCTTAATCACTACACTATCAGAGCTCCTTAGGACAGGGTAAAGATGACTCATATAAAGGACTGCAGAAGGTCCCTAGCCCTGAAAGAAGGAGCTAGTGGTAATTATGTCATTCCAAGACTCACAGTTGCCTGGATCATGGTTCAGGTATAAGTCTTGCTCAGATAAAACTTTGCAGCAAATTCAGATCCAGGAGCCTAGTATGAAGTCCACTGGACTTGTTTCTGCACACCTGGATGATGGGAAGGCTGCGGACCAATTCTCATGTGGTTACATTGAGAGTCAATCCTCTTTTGTTGTCAACATTTGCTTCCTCAATTCTATACCCAGCACTTTCCAACAAAGGAGCAAATCTTATTAGCTCAAGGCCTGGGTACCACACAGTTAGGTCAGTAATTGGGCAGAGCCTGGTAAGGACAAGGCTTAAAAGTGAGATTATGTGAAGAGCACCAAATGAAGTAGTTGGTAGAATCCAATTAGCAGGCTTTGGTTATGGGGGTCCAAGCCCCTGGGCCTGAGCAAAACAAATTGCAACAGTAGTAAAGTAACAGAACCCCAAGACTAAATTAGACTTGGAAGTCTTATTGAGGGGATGATAGAGGAGGGATGAAAGATTCATTGGTAGACCAGAGCTCCAGAATGCAGGTGCTGACTGGTAATGCAGACTAAGTGGAAGGTAACCCAAGAGGGCACTCCTGATTGAAACCAGGACATGGGAGGAACAAATTGGATTAGGAGAGCCTGGGATCAAATAGGAAGATGGGGAAAACTCTTAGAGTCATCAGCATTGAAGTAGTTGAGGTTGAGAGAAATTGTTGTTGTTGTTGTTAGATGCCGTCTAGTCGTAGATGACTCATAGCGACCCTATGAACAAAAGGCCTGAGGACTGTTTGTATATAGAGGTTTTGGGGGCAAGCCATTTTGAAAGTGGATGCCGCTCCTGTTTCCAGGCTTAAAATAAATTAGTAAGTGCTTATTTCTATTACAATAAAGATCTCCTGGTAGATAATTGCTAGAAATACTCATGCCAACCCTGTTATTGCAGTGGACCATTGAGTCAGAACCCACCCTTAGCTGACCCTCCAGTGGGATTTTAGAGGCAGCAAATCTTACCTGAGGAGCCTGCTCATCTTTCTCCCACCGAGCAGCTAGTACACTCACACTCTCACTGAACACCTTTGCATTCATTAGCAGCACAATTCTTTATCACTAAACCACCAGAGCTCCCTAAGTCAAGCCTGTTGTTGATATTATAGGTGGTGTTGAATTGAGTATGACTCATAGTGATTCTCTGAGCAACAGAACCAAATTCTGTCCTGTCTTGTGCCATCCTCATCATCTCTGATACACTTGAGCCCTTTGCCACAGTTACTATGTCAATCTCATTAGGGATCTTTCTTTGTTTCATTAATCCTCACCTTTCCAAACCTCTTTCTAAGGCATACCCTCTCCTACCAACATGCCCAAAGTATAAGAGACAAAGCTTCACTACCCTTTTCTTCAAGGAGCACTCTGGCTGCACCTTTTCCAAGACATACCTGTTCATTCTTTTGGTAGTCTGTGAGATACTCTGTACTTTTTCTGACATCACATCTCAAAGGCATCAATTCTTCTGTGATCCTTACTCATTGTTCAGCTTTCAGATGCATAGCAGTGACTGGAAAAAATCATGGCCTGAATCAAGTGTATCTTAGTCTTCAAACTGACATCATAGCTCTTCAGTATTTTTGAGAGGTCTCTGATAGCTGACTTGCCCAGAGCAATACATCTCGTGATCTCCTGACTGCTGATAATACCAAGGGTGTTAATGATGGAGCCAAGTAAGATTGAATCAGTTTCTTTTATCTATCTATCTATCTATCTATCTATCTATCTATCTATCTATCTATCTATCTATCTATCTATCATGATGTTGCCTATTTATTGGCCCAGGGGTAAGGACCTTTGTTTTCTTGATGCTGACATATAGTACGTATTAAAGACATAAGCTTTGATCTTCTGTGGCAAGCATTTCAGTTCCTCTTCATTTTCCGCAAGCAAGGTTGTGTCGTCTGCATTACACAGCTTGTTGATGAATCTTCTTCCAATCCTGATGCCACATTCGTCTTCATAGAGCCTGGATTCATGAATTAATGAGAATGGATGTGTTGTTGTTGTTATGTGCCTTCGAGTCACTTGTGACCCATAGCGACCCTATGTACAACAGCCCTAAACTCTGCTCTGTCCTGTGCCAATCGCACTGTCTCTGACACACCCATCCCGATTACCCCAACCACTGAATCAATCCACCTCATGGGGGCCTTCACCTTCTGCGCTGTCCCTCCACCCTACCAAGCATGATGTCCCTCTCCAAGGACCTGTCCCTCCTTGCAACATGTCCAAAGTATGTTAGATGGAGCCTTAGAATCCTTCCCTCCAAGGAGCAGCCCGGTTTGACCCTTTCCAGGATGAATCTGTTTGTATGAAGATGGCACAGGATAGAACAGAGTTCAGATCTATTATTGGTAGGGTCTCTATGAGTCATACTCAACTTGACAGCACCTAACAACAACAACGACAACAACATGTTATAAACTTAATCATCAGTGATGCTTCCTGGATCCTTCAAAATTTTGCCCATGCCATCTTTAGATATTTTAACTTGAGGCTTGAGTTTGTTTTTCAGTTCTTTCAGCTTTAGAACTGTTGAGTGAGTTCTTCTCTTTTAATTCTCTGACACCAGGTCTTTTATCATTCTATTGTGATACTTTGCCTTGTTTTCTCAAGCTACTCTTTGAAATTTTCTAGTCAACTGGTTTAGCTTGGCATCTCTTCTTGTTTTGACTTCTCAACATTCTAATGCAATTTTCACAGTTTTTTCTGTTATCTGTTTTTTTCCTTTCTGCGCTGTCTTTTTTTTTTCTTTTTCCTTTCTTAATTAATAGTATCTTTTCTTTCATCTCACAGCTTTGCTTTGATCATTGGAGATCAATGCCTCAAACCAGTTCTTTTTAAAAATTTTTATGCTAATTGGTTTGCTTACAAAGTTTGTGTACATTGTGTTTTACGTTATCCTTCATTCACATTGTTTTCATATATTTACATTCACTATGTTTTATAAAATTAATCATAATTGAATATGCCCATCATTACCCTGGCTTTCCAGATTCCTGCTAGATTTTTTCCATTTCCTTTATCCACTCCTCCCTCTAATCACCAAATTGTGCATACCTATGATTTGCCCCCTGCCCATCCTCATCCTTCTGCTTCGTCCCCTTCCCCCCTTGGATCCTCATACACCTTTTACTTGTTATCTTTCTATTCTACAATGATGGTTTTATGCAGTATTTATCCTTATGAGACTAAGTTAGTTCACTCAGCATAATGTTCTTCAGTCCCTTCCAAGTTATGTAGTAATTTTCTAAATTGTTGCTCCTGAGTTCTGAGTTCTGTGTAGAATTCCATAATGTGAATGTACTACAATTTCTCAATCCATAAGATTGTGGTTGGACATTTGGGCTGTTTCCATCTTCTTTAGATGGTGAATAACGCTGCTGTGAACATTGGCAATACAAATATCCATCAAACCTAATGTTAAAATTATTTTCTTTAATTCAGGTGGGATCACCTCAAGGTTGTATCTTTGTTCTTGTGGATTTGGTTTCATCTTCTTCAGTTTCAATCTGAACTTACACACGGGTAATTTATGGTCTGTTCCACAGTCAGCACTTGGCACGATTCTGACTGCTGATACTGAGCTTCTCAAACAATTCTTCCCACAAAGGTAGTCAGTCTAATTCCTGTGCTGTTCCTCAGATGAGGTCCATGTTTAATCGCCTTTTGTGTTTTGTAAAAAAGATATTTGCTGTAAATAAATCATTAAATGTACACAATGCAATCCTTTGCTTTCCAGCCTCATTTTTGTCACCAAGACCATTTTTTTCTGACTACTATTCCTTCTACACTGTTTCCAACTTAAGCATTCCAGTGATATTGTTGTTGTTGTTAGGTGCCGTCGAGTCGCCTGCAACTCATAGCGACCCTATGTACAACAGCCCTAAACTTCGCTATGTCCTGTGCCAATCTCACTGTCTCTGACACTCCCATCCCAATTATCCCAGTCACTGAATCAATCCACCTCATAGAGGGCCTT
>NW_006399843.1:9730514-9739568 GCF_000299155.1 Elephantulus edwardii | reverse complement strand
ACTTCCTTTTATGAGTATGATAGTAATTATTTATACATCTTGATTGTATGCAGTATTAGTTTTGACTTGCAAAGTTGAATGACATCCTGTATTTCCTCCTCTTTAACCTTAGTTGTTGGTGCTTGTTTTTGACTAATAGTAGTGTTAACAGCAACACCATTCTTCCTCGGTTTTTCATTTCCAGCATAGCAGATCATATGATTGTGTGATTCGAAGTGG
The DNA here is from genome assembly GCF_000299155.1 of Elephantulus edwardii. Classification (NCBI taxonomy): domain Eukaryota; kingdom Metazoa; phylum Chordata; class Mammalia; order Macroscelidea; family Macroscelididae; genus Elephantulus; species Elephantulus edwardii. The sequence goes on along the minus strand of NW_006399843.1, from coordinate 9,739,349 downwards.
CCAATGGCAGTCCATTTCCATTCACGAATGCCCAAAATGTTGATCTTCATTCATTCAATTTCTTTTTGACAACTTCCACTTTTCCTACATTCATACTTTGTACATTCCACATCCCAATTGTTAATGATTGTTTGCAGCTGTTTCTTCTCGTATTTGAATGACTTCTTATCTGACCTCTATCTCTAATACTATATTTACCCATGCATCTCTGTTGTTCATACGGTTTTAGAAGACCTGTTACTTCAGAAGTGGACAGCTATTCCTGCTTCTTAGTCTGTCTTAACCTAGGTGCTCTGCTATAGTTTGTCCACCATGGGTTACCATTCTGGTATTTGAGTCCCTAGTGGCAGATGGCAAAGCTTCCAGGATCATAACAACCCACAAGTTACACTAGTACAGTGGACTGACAGACAAGTGCTGTACTAAAAAGAGCAAACAATAACAGGCATACACACACTCAGCTATAAAATACTAGTAGTAGTAGGTGTTGTTAAGTGGCATCAAACTGAATACAACTCATAGTGACCCTATGAACAGCCGACCTGAACTTGCTCTATCCTGTGCCATCCCATCATCTCCAAGACACTCAAGCCCATTGCTGAAATCTCCATGTCAATCCATCTCATCAGGTGTCTTCTTCAACCTGCTCTATAACAAACTGACAGGTAGGTATTGTATTTCTAACAGCAAACTGTAAAGATAACCTGGAATACAGATATCATGAGACAAGATGTCTTTTTGTGGCCCCAACTGAGGTCAATGGCAACAGGCAGGATGGGGTCCTAGACACTGGTATTTGACCCAGACAGTGGCTCAGCTGAGAATTTGGTGGTGGCACTTGGTAGGAGGCCCAAAAGCTACCAGACACAAGGGACCAGCATCACTGGGTTGTGGTGAAGCTGCCTTCCTAGATGCCCATGAGGTTTACTTCAGGCCTGCCTAGGGCTCAGGACCTAGCCAGCACTTGGCTGTGGTGCTAATATGGCTTGACCTCTCAATTTGGCCACATCTAGTCTGTGCCTGGGGTGTTATCATTGTAATACCTCTAAGACTACCTTCTTTCCGGCTTCAATCTCCTTCTGGCTTTTTTTTTTTAATTCCCGCTTAGCAGCCTTCAATGTGGATTGAAGCTCAACATTAAGAAAACAAAGCTTTTCACCACTGGGCCAATTGGCAGCATCAGTATGGATGGTGAAGAGACTGAGAAAGTTAACAGTTTTTGTTTACTTGGCTCCACAGTCAACACTCTTGGTAACAGCAGCCAGGAAATCAGGAGATGAATTGCATTGGGAAAGTCAGCTGTGAGGAACCTCTCAAGAGTACTGAAGAGCAACAAAGTCAGGCTGGAGACTAAGATGCGCCTGATCCAGGCTATAGTCTGCATTGGAGAGTTGGACAGTGAATAGGGATGATAGAGAATTGATGCCTTTGAACTGTGGTGCTGGAGAAGAGTGCTGAATATACCATGTACTGCTAGGAGAACAAACAGGCTGAATGAAGAATGAGAATGAAGCCAGAGTAATCCTTGGAGTCAAGATTTCTGAAGCTTCGTCTAACATACTTTGGGCATGTTGCAAGGAGGGACTGGTCCTTGGAGAGGGACATCATGTTTGGAGGGACGGCGCAGGGGAGGAAGACCCTCGATGAGATGGATTTATTCTGTGAGTGGAGGGGTGGGAATGAGTGTGTTTGAGACAGCGAGGTTGGCACAGGATAGAACGGCATTTAGTGCTCTTGTACATAGGGTCGCTATGAGTCACAAGCTACTCGATGGCACATAACAACAACAATTCCCACTATCCTTTCCCCCAAGTTTTTCTTTACCCTATAACAGAATTACAGAATATTGAATCTGAAAGGTACCTTAAAGATAGTTCGATCCAACCCTTTCCCTTTCAGAGGAGAAAGCATATCCAAGGAATACATGTGACTTTCTTCCAATGACAGAGAACAGGACCTGGAATCACCTTCTGACTTTTGGTCTGGTGTCTCACCTCTATGCTTGAGCATCTCTACTTTGTAAATAAGATTTCCTCAACATTAATGATGCACACTGTATGTGTGTTTGCTTGGTGATTTGCATACCCAATTGCCCCAAGAATCCTGACAGACATATTAGAGTCACTTCCCTGGAGCCGTGGCCCATCCTCTGATCCTACAAGCATCTGCAATTTCAAGTAAAGTCCTTTCATCCAGCCGTGTCCTGCACATACTCTGTCTCTGCGACAGCGCTCAAAGCAACTCGTTCCTTTGAAGAGAGATTAGAGTCATTGCTCTGATTTAGGTCTCCATCCCTTCTAGCCTAGATTACAGCAACAGCCTTCTTATTGGTCTCTTTCCCTCCAATCTTATTATCCGCAAGTTCATCTTTCTCCCTGCGGCCAGAGTGAGCTTTCTGAGACGCAAAGCTGACCCCTAGTTTTTCACTGCCTACAAGGTAAAACCTCGTGAGATCTGCATCCCTGTTCACCTCACTGGCCTCATCTGTCCCTGACTCCTTATATTCAACCTCATGGGCTAAGTTCCTGAGGCATCACTCCATAGCTCCTAGAACAGGCTGTGTCTCTTCACATCTCCATGTCTCTGCTTGGTGGCCCTGCCAGCTCCCTTATATGCCTGGGTAACTCCTGGCTAATGCATAGTGCTCTCAGATATCACCTCCCAAGGAAGCCTCTTCTGATCATTCCTATTCCTGTGAGCCTCTGCGCGGTGTCCATCTAGTCTACTCTGCTCATCCAGACATGATTGTGCCGTGCCATGGCCTTGTAGTAGAGAATAAATGCCTGCAGATCAGACTCTTCTCATCATCCCTGGGCTTAGGCCTTACAGGAAGTGCTCAGTAAACTTTTGTTGAATTGAGTTGAAGTTTTAGCTGACAAGGCCATAGATGTTTATCCCAAGGAGAGAATAAAAGAAAAGGACCTGGGTACAGTCTGGCTCTGTCTAAGCCTGGCATTAACAAGCTTGTCTCCTGACAGATTCTGATCTGCAGCTCTGCAATGTGCAACTGGGCTGTGCTTTCATTAGTGGATGCTGCACGTTAGCTGCATACACAGTTAGTTGGATACATGTCTGTCTCTTTTCCATAGTTCTAGCAGCACAGGACAAGGTCATTCCTGATTTCCAGTTATATTTTCCATAGACCCAGCACAGTTTACTGAATGGCACTGGTAGTTAGGTGCTTAAGAGCTCACTTGCTATCTCATTTGAACTCACCCCGTGGCTCTGAGAGAAAAAGACCAGGCAGTCTGCTTGCATAAAGATCATAACCAACAAAACCTTAGGGGAAATTGGACTCTGTTGCTATGAGTCAGAACTGACACAGTGACACCCAACAACAAGGAACACTAGAGAATGCTTCAGGCACAGGCAGTTGTTTGGTGCCATTAAACCAAGTCTAACTCATAGCAATCCTGTAGTAAAGAGTAGAACTGTCAATAGAGTTTCCTAGGCTGGAACCTTTAATGGAACTGATTACCAGGTCTTTTCTTCTGCAGAACAGAGGGTGAATTCAAACATGTACAAACCCCAATTGAACCTGTTGCTGCCAAGTTAATTTTGATTCCCGGTGGCTCCATGTGTTACAGAGTAAGAACTGGGCTCCATGAGGGTTTCTCAAATCTCACAGAAACATCACCAGACTTTCTTCAGCACAGATAGCATGTTGTCATTGTTATTAGAGGCTGCTGAGTAACTATGACTCACAGTGACTCAGTAAACAACAGATCAAAACCTGGCTCTATTATGCAGCATCTCCATGCTCTCTGTCACACTCAAGCCCACTGCTGCAGTCACTGTGTCAATCCACCTCAATGAGGGTCTAGATTAATCATATTATCTCCTGCAGCCAATAACTTTTGGTTTGAATTCTTGCTCTACTACTTCCCAGGCGTGTGACTTTGGGATAAGTTCTATAACTTTGCTAAGTCATGTTTTCCTGACCCAGCAAACTCACTCATTCATTGTTGTCAAGTTGGAATTGACTCATGATTGTCTCTCTAGCAGGTTTTCTGAGGCCTTTAATCATATGGGAGGAGATTGCCCATCTTTCTTCCTCACAGGGGCTGATGGATTCGAACCACTAAAGAGGCACCAACTTTAGGTTTGCAGAACTACACCCTATGGAATACGTCACCAGGGCTCCCTTCAAAAGGGAATACTGATACCCACCCCCAGGTGATGTTTAGAGGATTATGTCACACTATATATAAAGCATTTTGCCCAATTTCTGGCACACTCTCAGAAGATGCCAGTTGTAGAAGCTGAATGGGGAATATTTTCCTCATTCCCCTCAGTGTGAATTACAGGGCTCAAAAAAGAGTGAGATCTTTTCCATGGCTATTCAGTGTTGTGACCTATGGCCCTATATCAACCATAGACCCAGAGTACTACTACTAGTAGTAGTAGTAATAATAATAATAAATAGCAATTGCACACTATGTGGAGCACTTGGTAGCTGATAAAATGCTTTCTACCCACTGTTTTGTGAGGTGCACTCAAGAATCCACTCAGCACAGTGGCTGGGAGACCCAGGCATACAGACAAGGGCCTGTGAGAGCAGAGGTGGGCCGGGGTCCCATAACTACTGCTCTTGTACATCACATCTGACTATTCTTATCCAGGAAAAGTTAGGGTTCGCTTAAAGAAACCTCTTCCTGAGGCCATTGAGTTTTGAAAGGGCTTTGACCTTGGGGATTTGTTTTCCCAGGAGTTGAAGGGAAAGCAGAGGAGGCCTGGCACCCTTCCCCCACCTGCTGGAGAGAGTCCCTGCCTGTCTTGAAGAGGTCGGCTCCACCTGGCAGCCGTCCCAGACAGCTGGCCCCTCCCCTGTGCCATCCCAGAGGGCCATGTCCTCGTTCACGGACCATTGGGTGCAGGCTGCTGCTCTCTCTGCCTAATTGCCGGTGTCCTTGTTAACACCCTCTCTGTGCCTTCCTGCCTTACACCCACCCACCGCCCCTGGCTCCCCCTGATGAGGGCCTCCTCCTTGATGAACAAGATGTAAGTATACAAGTTATTAATCTTCCCACCAAGGCAATTACAGCCCTGAAAACTTCCTCCTTGGCCACGTTGGCTCGTCTATGACAACCTTATCAGGTTAGCAATTTCAGATCTGCATTAAGTGTTCAGAAATCAATTTTCAGCTTATTTTGTGTTGCAAAATTTGCCATGCCTGAAACCGCACTGCTAATTGAACAAGAGCAATTGATGTTTTAGCAGTAATTAAAGATGGTAATTATGACCAAATCTCCCCCATGGCCCTACTGTGTTTGCTTTTGGACCTGTCAGAGTGGCGGGCAAGCCAAATCAATCTTAATAAAGTTGGTGCTTCCGGAGTCTCCCCTGAAATGGTGTCGCCCTCAGGGTGGGGATAGCAGAGGCATGGGGAGAAAGGAGGATGGCACCTTTGAGCCATGGGGATGACCAGGGAGCCAGGCAATCAGACAGCCATCAGCCTTGTCTGGGTCGGCACTCTGAGTGCCCAGCCATCACTGAAATGAGTATAGAGATTGGTTAGGTGGTGGATTCCAAAGAAATAAATGGGCGCACTCTTGCCATTGAGATGGTTACCATGTATCTGGGGAGATATGATGCATGGACACGCACAAAATAACTGCAGAACTATTACTTTAGTTCATCAGTTATAGAGTACCGACTATGGGCTAGAAGGATAAAAATAAGAGACAATATCCCGAACGAACTGATAAGCAAACACAAATGATGAGGACTTTCCTATCTGGGATTTGGGGTCAACCCTGCTGCTGAATAATGTTGGTGTGCTGACTGGGGAGGGGTATCATCCTTATTTACCTCTTTCACCTTTCTCTGAGGTTCTTCCTTGTTAGAGAAGCTTCTGAGAAACATGGAAAGAACTCTAGATAGCAAGTCCAGTGTTGCTGCTCCAGGCTGTGGCCCTCCAGCCATGGGAGTATCAGCATCCATCACTTTACAGAGTCTGGGACTATCAACGGCAGGGGTCTCGCTTATCCCTTTCAGAAAATATCTTTCAGACTTGTACTACCCCTTATGGTGCTGTGCTGGGAGGTGTTTCCAGGTTGTCCATTCGGTACTCATTTATTAAGCATCTGCATGTTGAGTGAATCCACAACCAATGTCTATGGAAATAGCAGTGAAGACACTACACTATGGATCGGATTGGACAGATCTGCTTCAAAAGACCTCACCTCTTCCTTTCTTAAGTTATTTTATTATTTTGTGTGTGTGTACCATCAAATCAATTTTGACTGATACAGGAGGAGATTGTCGCTCTTTTTCCAGCAGAGAATCTGGTGGATTTGAACCATGCACCTCTGGGATTGCAGTGCAGCTTCTTGCCACTAGGCCACCAGAACTCCTTCAGACCTCACCTCTTTAAGTTCAAACACCAAACATATCGCCTTGACGACTAAGGAATACCTGGCCCAAGGCACAGAATTTTCCATCAGCTCACATATGTGAAAGCTTGATGGTAATTAAGGAAGACCAAGGATGAAGTGATGCATTTGAATTATAGTGTTGAGGAAAAATATATACTATATCATAGATTTCCAGAAGAAAGAACAAATCTTGAAAGTCTTAGAAGAAATGCATCTAGGGTGTTCCTCAGAAGCAAAGATGGTGACATTTATCTCATGTGCTTTGGATGTGTTATCAGGAGGGACCAGACCCTGGAGAAAGAGATTCTGCTCTGTAAACTAGAGGATTAGTGGGAACGAGGAAGACTACTAATGAGATGATTGAAGCAGTAGTTGAAACAATGGGCTCTAACTTGAGGATTGTGAGGATGGTGCAGGACTGGGTAGTGTGTTGTTCCCTTTTATGTTTTAGCGTCACTGTGACTTGGAACTGACTCAATGGCACCTAATAACAACAGCAACATGTGACAGGCACTGTGTTGTGTGCTTGAGGATACAAATATGGCTCTTGAGTAAAGGGCTTGGGCACATTCCAGCAAGTGTGGTGGTGGAGAGACGATTAACATAACCCCATTTTCCTGGCAGCTTCTGGTAAGAGTGCTTAGTCAGGGCATCCTGGTGCCTCATAGGTTGTACGTTAGGAGACGAAGGCTCTTCACTGTTGTTATATTGTTTTCTAAGGAGAATTAGAGAACAACCTTGCAAAACAATCTAAACTTGGGTGTTAGATGCTGAGGAGAAATCTGTGCTAGGCCTGCCAGCTGTCTAACATTATAACAACTGGAAGCCTTGTGAGAAATTTGAGCCTGGACACAACCCATTCCACAGAGGGAAGGAACGTTAGCTTCTACCTACTCCTTGCCAGGCTCTCTAGAGTGAGCCCCAGGCCAGGTAGCAGACTACAAATGATGATGACTCTTGTATCTTTCATCTGTGTCTTAGGTTTAATCCATATTGCTGAATGATGTTGGTCGTGTGATGCTTCAGAGAGTTGGACAATGACTAAGGATGACAGAGGAAGAATCGATGCCTTTGAGTTGTGGTGCTGGAGAAGAGTCTTGAACATACCATGGACTGCCAAGAAAACAAATTGGTCTGTCTTAGAGAGGGTGAAACTGAGTCTTTCCTTGGAGGCTAGGATTTTGAAGCTCTGCCTCACTTACTTTGGGCATGTGGTCAGGAGAGATCGGTCCTTGGAGAAGGACATGTTTGGACGTGTGGACAGACAGCGTAGTAGAAGGAGATCTCGGATGAGATGGATTGATACAGAAACTGGAGGGATGGGGTTAGTGTGTTGGAGTTAGTGAGACTGACTCAGAACAGGGAAGGGTTCAGAGCTGCTGTACATAGGGTCGCTATACATCACAGGAGACTCAACGGCACATAATAACAACAACATACTATGACAGGTTTGGAAGCAGGAGTGTCATCCACTTCCTAAGTAACATGCCTGCAGAAACTATGAACTTGGATAAATGTCGATAGTTGTAGAGGGGCGTCAGGTCTTTTGCTCACAGGGTTTCTATGAGTCGTGCTTGACTTGAAGGCAATGAACAACAACAACAGTAAACAGGTGTAACTCCATAAACAACTAAGAAGAAGATCCTATGTTATGCCATGATAGAGTTATGCCACATTGTAGGATCACTAGAGAAGAACTTTGGAACATGAAGAAAGAATTCCTAGAAGTTGAATCTTTGAGAGTGAGTAGAAGGTTAGCTAGTTGAGGTTAGAAAGGCCCAGAACGCACAAGGGCTACAGTGCGAGCAAAGGCATAGTTGTGTGAAACAGAAGGCTGTGCTGTGTTGGGAGACATGCATAATTAATAGAATAATTAATAGAGCTGAAACATCCTTATGTTGGGATCAGTGTCTCTGAAGTTTAGTCGGAATGTTTCCCTATCAAAGGTGATGCATCCTGTAGAACTGGTGTGTAGATAGGCCTTTCTTGGCCCGAGGATGTGGCAGGGTTTTGGCGTCTTCGATTACCTGGGAAGATGGGATGGGTCTGTGGGGTCGGAGGCTGTCCTCTGAGGTGCCTAACTTCAGCTAGTCAGATGCCTAACCCCTCCTCTGAGCTTCCTGCCGGAAGGGTGTGGCGGGGTTTTGGCGTCTTCGATTACCTGGGAAGATGGGATGGGTCTGCAGGGTCGGAGGCTGTCCTCTGAGGTGCCCAACTTCAGCTAGTCAGATGTCTAAATCCTCCTCTGAGCTTCCTGCCGGAACGGATGTGCCGGGATTTTGGCGTCTTCGATTACTTGGGAAGATGGGATGGGTCTGCGGGGTCGGAGGCTGTCCTCTGAGGTGCGAAGGGAGGGGGTAGAAGTGGATGGGTATCCTGCTGGATGGTGAAGCAGAAAATAAGTGGGTAAAGACGCGTGTGAGAAAGGCAGGGACAACACTGACACTAAAGTTAACTC
>NW_006399843.1:9684862-9722814 GCF_000299155.1 Elephantulus edwardii | reverse complement strand
ATTTACCCCATATTTCCCAGCCTCCGCCCAACCCCGATGTCAGTCCTGTTTTACAACAGTATCACTATGTAGTATTTGTCTGTTCGTGACTGAGATATGTCCTCCAGGGTCACCCATTTTGTATAATATTTCATGAGTTCCTTGTTTTTCAATGCAGTGTAATATTCCATTGTGTGACTATACCACAGCTTCTCTATCCATTTATTTGTTGATGGACATTTAGGTTGTTTCCAACTCTTTGCTATTTTGAACAAAGCCGTGATAAAAAGGGTATGCATATATCTGCTTGGGTGGCGGTTTTCTTGGGTGAGGTATCTTCCCAGTAGTGGAATTTCTAGGTCAAATGGTATTTCTATTGTCAACTTTTTGAGAAAGCACCACACCTCCTCCCATAGTGGTTGCACCCCATTTTACACTCCCACCAACACTGAACAAAAGCTGCCTACTGCAAAGGTTTGTTTCAATGGAGTTAAGAAGGAGTAGAACCAGGCTGAAGGTAGCCATGAAAACTCAAGCCCTGCCCCATGTGCAGCCTGTGCTGGTTACATGTGAGTTTGAAGGCAGGGTTGTCTAGTCACCACTCACCTGCTCACACAGATTCATCAAAACATGCATTCATGTAGAGGGACCTGTAAGACTGTGAACACCCCGAGCACCAGAGGTCCATATGCTTATAGACACATACACACAAAGGGCCTTATGTGCAGATGTGTCCAAAGTGCATTGATATGAAATTCAGCTCACAAGGATTCCATTCTTACACACATCCACGAACCTTGGGTGGATATTTGTGCATACTCTCCGCCTTGATGGGGACATCTACCTTTATGTCCAAGTGGCATCAGTTTAAAAAACGAGGTAATTTGGAGACCAGACAGGTCTTCAATCACAGGGCTTAACTTTTCCAAGGATGAAGCTGGAGTCAGAGGAAGGAAGTGGGAGAGAAGCTAAGGGCTCACCTCAATAAAGAAAGTCTTTCGTTTCCTCTGCGGGTATCATCACTCTTTCTGTAACTTGTTCTCTTGTGTGTGTGTGTGTGTGTGTGTAGGTGTGGGAGGGTGTTTAGGTCCCTAAGATAAATCCAACTTGATCTTCAGACCCCCAACTCGATCTTCAGTCTCCTCCTCATCAGAGTCTGGCTGATATATGCTGATGGCCAACAAAGGACTGAGAAAGTCTTGGTCTCATCTCCATGCCGGGGGAGAAAATTGATCAGGGACTTTTGAATATCAAGTTCATCCTGCCCAACTTCTTCACTGTCTAGACGAGTAGACAGAGGCACAGAGAGGACAAGGGACTTGCTCAAGGCCACTGTGTGAGGATGCACCTTATAGTTACACTGAGACGTCATCTTTAGGAAACTGCTTTCTGAGGACTGCAGAGGCACTGTAGGTTCTGTTTCAGTCAAGGCTTAGAAATGCACATCCAATCAAACTCAGATTTTATTGACCAGAATTAAGGCACTTCTAACACACAATGTGTCTTGGAAAAAGTCCCTCCAGAGGCTTATTTGGAGGCAAAGATAATAAAGCTTTGCCTCACTCACATCAGAAATGTTGCTATTCCTTGGAGATGGACATGATGTTTGGAAAGGCAGAGGTTTGGCCAAGGAAAGGAAGACCCTCAACCAGGTGGATTGACATGGTGACTGATGCAATGGGCGCTAGTGTGTCAAGAAGTGTGAGGCTGGTATAGGATAGGACAGGGTTAGATCTGTTGTCTATAGGGTTGCTACAGGTTGTACTTGACTCAATAGCACCTAAAAACAACAACAGCAACAACACAAGCCAAGAATCTGTAGCTTAGAGCTGAGAATATGCACATATACCCTCCCTGGGTACCTAAGTATGTATGCAAATTACATACATATGATTTGATTTTCAGTGAATACACACATGTTACAACTGCAGGCACGTTTGTGCATATAGACCATGTGTGCATCTATAAATATGTGGGCCTCATTTCCCCAGATATCCACACTCTTGCCCAACAGATAGAGTGTGCATGAGGGTGAGGGTTCTGTTTTTAAAGCTCAAGGATGTTAGCCCTGTTCTCTCTTTCCTTGTATATCCTCAGAATTGTATTTACTTTTCCTAGTCAGGACTGGTACCAGTGGACAGCAACAACTGTGCTCCCTTCTCGGCTTCTCCTTTTCAGTTCAGAAAAAGGGAGACCATATGGACATTCTTTCCTGATGCTACAACATACTAATCTTCCAGGCTGGTCCAGTTTACAGACACAAATGGTGCAAGAAATTTCTCATTTCTGACTTATGGAGGAAATGGCATCAATAGGTGGTAGGGTGGAAATTTCAGTGGAGGGCTGATTTCTTAGTATCAGCCTGAAGCCCATTTTTTCTGCGTCTTTGCTACTGTGGCAAATCCTTAGGGGTGGTGTGTGTCCACCCCAACAACATTGGGAGATGGGAAGTAGGCCAGATCCAGAGGTATGGCTGGGTGCTTGGGGCACAAAATGTGCCCAGCATCCCCTGCCAAAGTGTCACTGCCTACTCTTGTACCCTCTGGACCTTGCTTTCTCTTCAGCTCCTCTCTCTCAGCTAGCTTGTCTATTTCCCCAAAGCGCCTTCCCTGGATGGGTGATTGATTAATTGATTTACATATTTATTAAAATGTATTTTACTAGCGTCTTTGCCTTTGATGCCAAATCTCATTTCCTATTGTGGGGCTGCTGACAGCCGGCATTGTAAATGCAAAGACACTTTACAAAACAATTTAAATAGCAATTGCCACCAGCTTAAAAATGAGCAAAACAGACAAATAAAATACTGATGAGGAAATTGGCAGCTTCAGGACAAGGAGGGCCAGGGGTTTCCAAGCAGCAGGCAGCTTCGGGTGCAGGGACAGTAAAGGGCGTGTAATTGTCTCTTTAGAGTGGCCCAGATTTGAGGTGTGGATGAAGGGAGGTTAACAATTGCTGCTCTGGGAGTAAAAGGGCTTTTAAAGGAGACCTGGAATGGAGGAACTTTTCTGTGTGAAGAGGACTATTGGGGAAGGGGGCAGTCAGGGTTTGAGCCCTAGATATCTAGATATTTGCCTGAAGTCTAGATGTTCAAAGTTGTTTGTGCTCCTCGGAGCCCTGCAGGCAGCAAGCTAGGCCTGAAGACCTGGGAGACAAGCAGGTCTGGGCACATCTCTTTATCATTTTCAAACTCAGCTTCCTCTGTAGGAGACATTGTCATAGGAATCCAGGAGCACTAGCTTACAACACTGGAGTCCTAGGCTCTACTCCTTGGCTGTGTGACTCCCAGCAGGTAATGCACCCTCGCACCCTCTCTGGGAGATATAGATAGATAGATAGATAGATAGATAGATAGATAGATAGATAGATAGATAGATATTTAGGGACCTCTGATTCAGCGTGGTCCCACTGATAGCTTGATTATGGGACAGGAGAGAGGGGAAGATGAGAGACTGCATGGTGGGTGGAGGGTTCTGCAGATCAGACGCCTAGGGCCAAATCAGAGTGTGATTCAGTACAGGATTGCAAGGAAAGAACCTCCTGTTCAGTCAAGTAGAAGGCTGGTGGGAATGAACTTGAACTCAGTGGAGTGAGCTGGCCTAATAGCTGTAACAATTGCCTCAAACAGACTGATGATGGTGAGGATGGTTGAGGACCAGGCAATGTTTCCTTCTCTTAGATAGAAGGCCACTATGAGTCGGAGCCGACTTGATGGGAACTACCAACAGCATGATTGCACTATTCCTGAGAATGGACAGAGATGAAAGCTGCTGTTAAAGAAGCTAAGATCCTCCAGTCCGAGGAGGGGTTTGCCCATTCTTCTCATCCTTTCATTCATTCTGGGCACTGGCTGCTGCCTCCTGCCTCTCTGGCTGTATTGGGTTATTATACACAATTTTGTGTATTACACTGTACCTTCTTTGTCTCCGTTGTTCCATTTCTACCCCATTCTCGGGGCTTCCTCCCAATGCCTGTTCAGATACTGCCTTTTTCCTGATGCTCGATTTGCTTCCTGTACGAGCTCATTTTACGGTGACTCTCTCTTCCTCCAAGATGCTCAGATTTTCATTTTCAGCCTTGACCTCTTACCAGGACTCTGGTCTCATAAATCCAGCCGTTTGTAGGACATCTCTCCTTAAATGCCTTGCTGTCAGCATAAAATGTCTTAAACCAAATTCAAACTCTTTTCTCACAGAATACTGCTTTCTCATAGTATTCTCTCTCTCTCGACATTTTTTTATCTTTAGTTTCTGGGATCCTGTCGTTGTGTCATCGAGTCAGAACTGACTCATAGCTGACTCTCTAGTGGGCTGTCAGAGGATTTTGTCAGAAGTAGATTTCTAGATCTTTCTTCAGAGTTTCCTCTGGCTGGACTCAAACACCCAAACTTCCAGTTAGCTGCCAAGTGTCTTAACCATTTGTACCACCCAGGAACCCTGTGTGGTGCACAAAATCCATTGACTTCAAGTTGATTCAGATTCATATCCAATAAAATAGAATCTAATTGACCCAAAGAGCTTGCAAAATGACACTCTTTACGGAAGCAAACTGCCACATCATTCATCTGCAGTTAGCAAATTCGAACAGCTAACCTTTGAATTAGCAGTCAATGGCTTAACCACTCTATCTCCAGGAATCTGTCCAGTAGTGTATTTTGTAATTTCTTCTGCTAGATTTCATCAAGTCGACCACAGCTCATAGGGACTCAATCTGTAGGCAGAACAATAGGTTGGAACTTTGCTGTGTCCTGTGCCATCCGCACAATTTCTATTATGCTCGATCCCATTGTTACAGCTTATGGAAAGATTTAAGTGTTCAGAGAGTGGAAATGACTGCACAGGCTAAAGAAGTGAATCCGAGAGGAGGACTTTGTGCAGAGATCAAAAAAGTTTTCCAGAAGGAAGCAGGCATTGAACTATACACTGGAGTGTAAGAAGATGAAGGAGAAAGGCACTTAGTAGAGTCCTATGCCATGTGGCGTCCATGACCTTCCATGTTTTGGTGTCAGCTTGCCCATGCCTTTATTCTCCCTATGTCCCTTTGCACAGCACCCTGGACAAACTGGATGATGTACAGCTCTTGTTCCTTCCAAATTTCATGCTTTGGCTCATGGGTTTGTATCAGAGAAGCTTCATATTGAAGGCCTTTCTCCACATTTCTAAATGTTAAATCCAAATCATTCTGGTGCAAAGCATTAAAACCATGGTGCAAAAACAACTATGAGATATCATCTCACCCCAGTAAGAATAGCTAAATTTAACAGAACAACAAGCAACAAATGCTGGCGAGGATGTGGAGAAACTGGAACTCTTATTCACTGTTGGTGGGAATGTAAGATGGTGCAACCACTGTGGAAGGCGGTGTGGTGCTTTCTCAAAAAATTGCAAATAGAGATACCATTTGACCTAGCAATCCCATTACTGGGAATATACCCCAGAGAGACCATGTCTGCCATCCAAGCAGATATATGCACACCCATGTATATCGCAGCTTTGTTTACAATAGCAAAGAGTTGGAAGCAACCTAAGGGCCCATCAACAAATGAATGGATAGAGAAGCTGTGGTATATTCACACAATGGAATACTACGCCGCATTGAAAAACACGGAACTCATGCAATATTATTAAAAATGGGTGACCCTGGAGGACATTATGCTGAGTATAATATCTCAGTCACAAAGGGACAAATACTGCATGGTGCCACTGTTGTAGAATGGGTCTGACAGAAAAAAACTGGATAAATTATGTATATTGTATTGAAACAGATGAGGGAACGAACAGATTAGAGGTGATATATGATTGAGTATTATGATTAGCACAGGAGTCCAGAATTAAGGTTGCATAGAGGAGTGTACTCGGGGAAAGGGATGGGAGAATTATATAATAATGAAGGAATTTTTTTTCTTTTTCTTTTCGGAGAGGGGAGTGAACTGGTGGGAAGGGGTGGGCAGAGAGAAAAGTATGACAATGAATGAATGGAAATCCAAAACCTCTGTAAATGTTTATTAAAATGAATAAAAAGAAAGTCTAAAAAAATTTTAAAAAACCAAACCACACAAAAAGCCCCAACCATGGTGCAAAGAATTAGTGCACTCAGCTGCTAAGCAAAGGTTGGAGGTTGGAGGCTACCCAGCAGAAACATGGAAGAACTTCTAGGCAATCTCCTTTCAAACCACCAGTCGTTGAACAGCTGAAGAGCACAGTTCTGCTCTGACACACACAGGGTTGCTGTGAATCAGAATTGGTGGCATCAGTTCATAATCACTGTTTAAGAGCCAGTAAATCACAGGCTTCTTCCACAGTGAAGACTCTCTTTTCTTTACTGAAGGCATTGGTAATAAAAAAAAAAAAAGTAAGACCCCAGGAATTGATGGGATACCAACTGGCTGGTTTCATTTAACAGATGTAACCGTGGATGTGCTTGCCAATATATGCCAGGAAATTTGGATGACAGCTGTCTGGCCAATGACTTGGAAGAGAGCCATATTTGTTACCATTGCCAAGAAAGGTGATCCAACAGAATGTGGAAATTATCAAACTATATCACTAATATGACATGCAAGCAAAATACTGCTCAAGACCATTCAAAAACTTCTATAACAGTACATAGATAGGTAACTATGAGAAGTTCAAGTAGGATTTAGAAGAGGTCGTGGCACTAAGGATATCATTGCTGATGTCACACAGGGCCTGCTGTAAGTAAAGAATACCAGAAGAATGTCTATTTGTGCTTTATTGACTATGTAAAGGCATTTGACTGGTGGATCATAACTAGTTGTGGCTGACATTGAGAGGAATGGGAGTCCCAGAGCACTTAATTGTGCTCATGAGAAGCTTATACTTGAACCAGGAGGCTGTTGAGTGAACAGAGCAGGGGAACACTGCATGGTTTAAAATTAAGAAGGGAGTGAGTCAGAGTTGTATTCTCTCTCCATATCTGTTTAATCTATATGCTGAGCAAATAATAGTAAAACTGGACTCTAGGAAGAGGAATGTGGAATCGGGATCAGAGGGAGACTCATAGATAACCTGCATTATGCAGATGACACAATCTTGCTTGCTGAAAATGAGGAGGACTCGACACACTTGTTGCAAAAGGTCAAGGAATGCAGCCTTCAGTATGGATTGCATCTCATTGTCAAGAAAGCAAAGATTCTTACCACATCATGATGTTAGGCAACATCATGATGGATGGAGAAGAGATTCAAACTGTCAACAATTTCATCTTACTTGGATCCATAATTAGCACCCTTGGTACCAACAGTCAGGAAATAAGGAGATGCATTGCACTGGGAAAGTCTGCAGTTAGGGACCTCTCCAAATTATTGAGGAGTAATGTCAGTTTGAAGACTAAGGTGCATCTAATTCAGTCATGGTCTTTCTGATCACTTTATATACATCTGAGAGATGGACAATTAATAAGAATGGCAGAGGAATAATTGATGCCTTTGAGCTATGGTGTTGGAAAAAAGCATGGAACATTCCACGGACGGCCAAAGAACAAACAAATATGTCTTGGAGAGGGTGCCACCAGAGTGCTCTGTGTTGGCAAGAACAATGAGGCTTTGTCTCATATACTTTGGCCATGCTGCTGGGAGGGGCTATTCCTTGGAGAAAGACATGACGCAAGGAAGGGTGGAGGGTTGGTGAAGGAGAAGACCCTTGACCAGGTGCATTGACATGGTCACTGCTGCAAATCAGCTCTTGTGTATCAAAGTATGAGGATGGCACAGGATAGGAGAGGGTTCAGATCTGTTGTTTATAGGGTCGCTATTAGTTGTACTCAACTTGATGGAATCTAACAACAAGAAGTACTCCCCAGGTAACTTCTCTTTCCCCGATGCAAGTCCACATCACTTATCTCTAATGGCTGGTGCTTTTCTGTTTAGCTGCCATGGGCTACTGTGTCATAATTATTTGGGATTCAATCTGCCACTGCAGCTCCTTTGGAAAGTAGGGCTTCCTCAGACCTGGCACATAGTCTGTGTGTAGCCAGTGGTGGTTGAAGGGGATAAGCCTAGATGTTGGGGTTCTGAGTGAGTCCCCAAAATATAAAGACAGGAATTGATGGGATATGATGGAGAGTGGGTGAGTCTGGACTTCCTGGCTCAGATCTAGAGAGGGAAGGGACCAGGTGTGAGTTGTTGTGAATGCACATGGATTCTTCTTGTGTGGCTGATGGGCTACCGTACTCGAAAGAGCTTATGCTGGGCAGCTCTAATGAGGAAAGCCATTGTGAATGTGTGGAAAGAATGTCTCACTTGACAGGTGAGGGCTTTACCCATGTGTGAGTCAGTACCTGCCTTTGACTGTCAGGAGAGTAGAAGACCTTTTGGATTGGAATCCAGCCCTAAGCCTCAGTTGTATAGGACACCTAAAGTGTATCCTCTTTTGACGTAGACTAGTGCCTTAGTTCCTTGGTGATGCTCTAACAGAAATACCATGAGAGAATGACCATTATCAATTGAAGAACCATTATTTTCTCACAGTTCAGCAGGCTGGACGCCCATATTAAAGGTATGGCTCTAGGAGGAAGCCCTCCTTTGTCTATTTCAACTTCTAGTCACCCTCACTTACTGCCACCCAACAGGACAGAGTAGAATTGCCCCACTAGATTTCGAAAGGTAGTGGTTGTTGTTATGTGCTGTTGAGTCAACTATGACTCACAGTGACCCTATGAACATTAGCTATGAACCCTGCCCTATCTTGAGCCAATCTCACACCACTGACACACGTGCCCCCATCTCGGGTCTTCCTCTCCAGTGCTGACCCTCTTTCCTTTCAAGCATCTTGTCATTTTCCAAGGACTGGTCTCTCCTGCAATATGCCCAAAGTATGTGCGATGGAGCTTCAAAACACTCACCTCCAAGGATCAGCTTGGTTTTATTCTCTCAAGGTTAGAACTGTTTGTTCTCTTGCCAGTTCAAGGTATGTTCAATACTCTTCTTCAGCACCGCAACTCAAAGACATCAATTCCTCTTCCTGTCATGTTTTAGTCATTATCCTGCTCTCAGATACATAGTAAGTAATTGCGCAGACCATGGTCTGGATCAGGTGCATCTCAGTCTGACATTGTTGCTCTTTAGGTACTTTGGAGAGGTCCCTGACAGCAGACATTCCCAATGTAGCTTGTCTTTTGATTTCCTGACTGCTAGTGCCAAGAGAGTTGATTGTGGATCCAATAAGAGGAAATTGTTAAGAATCTCAGTCTCTTGCCCCATCTATCATGATGCTGTCATTTGGCCCAGTGGTGAAAATCTTTGTTTCATTGATGTTGAGATACAGTTCCTATTGAAGACTGCGGTCCTTTACCTTCCAAAGGCAGAACATTCTAAAAGGAGAGGTTGTTGTTATATACTGTCAAGTTAGAATTTATCTAGTTGACCCTCCAGTGGGTTTTCAGAGGCAGTAAATTGCATAGGAGATTGCCTGTCTTTCTCATGTGGTGCAGCTGGAGGATTCAAACCATGTGCCTTTGGATTGGCAGAGCTGCTCCTTACCAATAAGTCACCAGGGCCCCCTGGGGTGTCTGAACAGTTGACCTTTTGGTTAGCAGCCCAACGCATAACGTTTTGTTCCAGTCAGGCGTCAGCTTCTGGCAGCTACTACCAATCCTTGGAATGACTGGGTTTGTAGATGAGTCAGCTCCTCTTTTCTGGTGTTTGCCTTCCTCCTCACCCTGTGTCCACCCTACACAAGCATGACCTTGTTAACAGAGAAAGCATGACAAAGAAAAATCTTCTGTTTCTAAACAAGGCCACATACTGGTTCAGGGACTAGAATTTTAGCACATGTTTTGGGAGGCTATAAATATAACAGGTAATAAGCCGGCAAGTTATTCATTTGTTTGTTTATTCAATAATTAACTACTGATGGCCCATAATACTGTGGTTCAGGGGGAAATAAGATGATGCCTGCCATTTGTATTTCCTGTCCTTGTTGACTTTCCCCACCTCCTTGATTATTTAGAGAAGTCTTAAAAATGCCAGCCTGTCTCCACTGCACCAAAGGGAGGGGAGTTGGTCTAAGCTTTCAGTGGAATTTTGTTTTTTTATTTTTGGTTTTTTTTTTTTTGAGGAGTTCTGAATTCCTTTTTACAATTGTGATTTTTAGTGAAGGTTTACAGGAAGATTGGGTTTTAATTAATTCATTTTTGCTCATTTCTCTCTCTCCCCTTCTTTTCCTCTCTCCAGTCCAATTTAGATCCTTGGTGGATTAGTGAGGTGAAGGCTGAGGAACCCCAAGGAGGTGGGGATTCTGAGGGGAGGCACCCATAGGAAGACAGAGTTGGATTTCTTTGTTGGTTGATCTTCTCACCTGAGACGTGTATTTATCAAGCCTCTGGACAGCCTGGACTTGTCTCTGACAAGTCCTCCTCTTCATGAGATGATGTGGAGTGGCTACAGTGCAGACACTGGAGGAGCATCATTGGTTCTGTCTCTCCTCAGTCACTCATTCTCTCTGAGACTACATGATCTTTGGGTGGGTGAGTGGATGAATTACAACCATGTGTGTGTCATGTACTGACCCAGTGTAAGCCTTGCAGTGAGTCTTAAATGAGTGGATGGTTTTCTACTGTCAAGAAGGAGAGAGGCATGAAAAAAGAAATCCATCAAAGTGCTATGGCTTTTTGTCATAATAAGACTTTAGTTTTATAAAAGGTGGCTCTACACACTGGTGACATAGTGTATTAGATATTATGCTGCTAACTGAAAGGTCAATGGTTTGAAACCACTAGCTGATCCATGAAACAAAGATGAATAGTCTTCTAAAGATTTACAGCCCAAAGACTCAACAAAAAACCTGTTAGAGTTAATAGGCCAATTTAGTAGAGTGGCAGGATATAAGATCAGTATCCAAAAAGCAATAGGATTCTTCTACAGTAGCAAAGTGAACTCAGAGAAGGAAATCAAGAAAGCAATACCATTTATAATAGCCAAGCACCAATTGAGATACTTGGGAGTGAATCTAACTAGAGATACAAAAGACCTATACAAAGAAAACTACAAAGCATTTCTGCAAGACACAATAAAAGATCTAAAGAAATGGAAAAATGTGCCCTGTTCATCGATAGGAAGACTCGATATTGTGAAAATAACAATCCTACCAAAAGCAATCTACATGTTCAATGCAATCCCAATTCAGATACCAAATTCATTTTTCAAGGAGATTGAAAGGGAAATTATCAAGTTTGTTTGAAAAGGCAAAACATTTCTGAGAAAAAAAAATGAGGTTGGAGGCATAACACTCCCTGACCTCAAAACCTACTACACAGCAGTAGTAACCAAAACAGCATGGTGCTGGTACAGTGACAGGCACATAGACTAATGGAACAGAATTGAGAACCAGATATATACCCAGCTATCTATGGTAAACTGATTCTTGATAAGGAAACCAAAGCTATTGAATAGAGAAATGATAACCTCTTCAACAAATGGTGCTGGCAAAACTGGACTCACCTGCAGAAAGCTGAAATAGGATCTACATCTCACACCATACACAAAAATCAACTCAAGGTGGATCAGAGACCTGGGAGTAAAGTCCCAAACCATAATGTTCATAAGAGACAAACTGGGATCAAGCTTAGAAAAGCTGGTCCAAGGTATAAAGAGACTGCCAAATACAACCAGAAATGCACAATCTGAAGAGGATAAAATTGATGCATGGGACCTTCTAAAGATTAAATCCATATGTGCATCAAAACCTTTTTCCAACAGGCTGAAAAGAAGACCTACAGACTGGTAACAAACATTTGGTAATACCATCTCAGACAAAAGTCTTACAACAAAAGTTTACAGAATACTCCCGGGCCTCCATGAGAAAAAGACTAATAGCCCAATTACAAAATGGTCAAAAGACATGGAAAGAATTTTCACAGAGGAAGATATTTAAATGACAAACAGGCACATAAAGAAATGCTCCAAATCACTGGCAATAAAGAGATGCAAATCAAAACCACAATGAGCTACCATCTCACTCCATTTACAGTGGCAAAGTTTAACACAGCAGCAAGTAATAGACGTTGGAGAGAATGTGTTGAGAAAGGAACTCTTATACATTGTTGGAGGGATTGTAAAGCGGTACAATCATTCTGGAAGGCAGTTAGGCTCTTCTTCAAAAAACTGAACATAGAAATTCCATATGACGCAGCTATTCCATTACTCTGAATATACCCTGAGAAAATGAGAACTGAGGCACAAACAGAGACTTGTACACCAATGTTCATAGAAGCATTATTCGCCATCTCAAGAACATGGAAACAGGCCAAATGTCCAACGACAAATGGATTGAGAAATTATGGTACATTCACACAATGGAATACTATTCAGTACTCAGGAGCAATAACTTTGTAAATTATTACCTAACTTGGGAGAGACTGGAGAGCATTATGCTGAGTGAACTAACTCAGTCCAACAAGGATAAATATTGTATAAAACCATTATTGTAGAATGCGTATAAGGACCCAAGAGGGGTGGGAGAGGTTGGAAGCAGAGGGATGAGGATGTGCAGGGGGAGGGGGGAATTATCATGGGGCTGTACAATTTTTTTGGGTAGGGTTATGAGGGAAATGGAAAGAATTTGTTCTTGAAAACAATGTATCAGAATTTTGTAAATAAATTAGTACAAAATTAAAAAAAAAGAACAGTGGGAAGGCAAACAACAGAAAGAAAGCCTTGTGCAAAGGCTTTGTTTGGTGTAATTTCTGTTCAATAAATCCTCTTACGGCAAAAAAATAATATTTACAGTCTCACAAATCATAAAGGGGCTCACCATGAATTGGAATTGACTTGATAGCTGGGGTTTGGTTTGCTAATTTCTTACAGTCCCTCATAAGTAGTCTTTGCTTGATCAGGTTGAGGAGCTCATCCTGGGGCCCTGAACCCAATGAAGGGTATGTGGCCAGGGGGAGCACTGAACTCACAAACTTGAAACGTTGCTGGAACCATAATGTGCAGCGTGAGTAGGCAACTCTGGACATTATCTGGCCATACAGGACTCCTTGGGTAGGATGCCCTTGAATTGGGACCTGGGAGATAGCTGGAGGTTTGCAGAGGCTCCCTCTCTCTGTCTCCCCAGCCTCTTCTCTCCTGCTTCCCAGGAGGGTGGAGAACCAATTTCTCTGTAGTGATTTCTTCTTCCTTTCCCTGGAAGCACCAGCCATGGCCATCCCCATGGAAACTGTGGTGGGGACTCTGAGGGGGGATAAGAGAGGGATGATTAGAGGGAATCATCAAGAATTATTTATCTGGGGAAAGAGGAAAAAAAGGAGAGAAAGAGTAGGAGAGAGAAAAGAGGAGGGAAGGAGAGAGAGAGGAAAGAGTGAGAGAGAGAAAGAAAGAGTGAGGAGGAGAAGAGAAAGAGAGACAAGAGTCTTTTCTTTGGGGAAAAATGGAAATTTAATCAGATCATTTTTTGTAGTGCAAATAGAAAATCAGTTTTAATAAAGCCAAAAGGAAATGCAAAACAGCCGCTTGAGATGGAGATTGTGTTAAACAGACAGCTCTTTAGGAGTAGCCTGAGTCTGGGATGTTTATTGTGCACAGACAGAGCGAGGAGGGGGACTTCTGGCTGCATTTCAAATAGGCGTTTGATTTGGCTTTGGGGTGGGTGATAAGCCCCTCCTTTATCCATCCTCCACCCAGGATCCCATCTGTCCAGCAAAGGCGCACTCCCAAAATGAGAAGGAGAGAGAAGGAGAGCATGTGGACAATGGGGGGCTCCTCACTGCCATGGAGCACAAAGCGTCACCCTCTTTTTCTTAGGGAGTGTGTTCCCAAGCATGGATGGCCCTTGTGGCCCCAGGACTCTCTACTCATCTGGCCACCACCTCCTGTCGGAGACTGGACACCCTGCCTTCCCTTGGCACCCTGACTGTTTTCAGCTCCTGATTCTTAATTATAGTTCTGGCCCGGCTCTTGGTTTTATTGCTTTCATTTATTATAAAAAGACCAGTGTCTGTTTTTTGAAACGGCTATCTGGTCAAATCACGGTTGATAAGCAACACTGAGCTGTCTTTTTAAGACAGGCCAAATTTATCACACTTAAAAAAAAAAAAAAGCAAGCCTTCGATGGCCTATTAGAAAATTTCCCCCCCTTTTCCCAGAGTGACATTTTAGTAAAAGGCTTTATTTTTCCCCTCAGCTTTCACAAAGCCATTGCCTTGAAAGAGTGAGAGAGAAAGAGAGAGAGAGGGAGAGAGGGAGGGAGCGTGAGGCGCAGAGCACTTTTGAGGCTGTTCCATAAAATATATGGAGAGGGCATAGAAGATAACAGGATCTGTCCTAATGGGGCTGTTAGCTCCGGAGGAAAAGAGGGGGCCTCTGGCACATGTTTGTCAGCTGTTATTTTTGTAATTAGGAGAGAAACTGCACTTTACATTTTGGGAATTCAGCTATTTGAGGCTGCAAGAAAGATATGGGGGCCTGGGCCAGGAAGATAGGTTGGGAGGGCTGGGCTGAAAGGAGAAGTGGGCTGGGGGCCTGGTGACTTTTGAGGTTGAGCTCCTCTGTCATCCTGAAAGCAGGCTAAAACCTAGAGAAGCCAGAGAGGCCCCTTCAGGTAGTTCCCTGTCTTTGCTGGGCAGCTGTCATCACTCATATTCATAGAGATGATGTGGAGTTAGGTAGTGACCACCAAGCTGCTGGCGCTGCCAGGAGGGGAGCAGGGTCCAAGCAGCAGTGGAATCCACTGACCATCTGCTGGAAACTGGATGGAAGCTGGGGCTGAGGCTGAGGCTGTTTTGTGGACTCAGCTAGAAGTGAATATTCTTCTCTTTCTGTTTGAAGATTTGAATCTAAGATAGTGGTCTGTGAGATGAGAATGGGTACTTCCTCTTCGATTCCATCCACACCTGTGCATCTGTGAACCTGCCTCATTTTTCTTTCCTTCTTCCTTACATGCTTTCCCTCCCCAACAATAATTCTCTATAGTGTTAAAGTAGCCCTTAGTTACACAAATGGTTAGGCATTTGACTGTTAGCTGAAAGTCTGGCAGTTAGAACTCACCAGAGGTGCTTCAGAAGGCAGACCTGACCATCTGCTTCTGAAAGGTCACTATCTCTGTGTTCATAGGGTCACACGAGTCAGAATAGATGGCAACAATTCTGAACAAGATAGCTTTAATTGTTAAACAGCTATTCTCCCTTTTTCCTCCCTAGGAATTTTGGGTTTCAGAGGTGTGTGGCAGGCAATGATCTTCTCCCTGCTTTGTTTCCACTTCTTCTTTCCTAGAGAATGGCCTTGACCTTGCACTATCAAGCATTCCCTCCTCTAACTGAAACATGAAGCAGCAATAGTACATCCCTGGGACTCAGAGAAAGTTAGATCCCAAGGCAGCTGGACTGCAGCAATCAGGTGGCTGATCTGGTGGGAAAGGTTTGGACTCTGTAAGTCAGAGAGATCTGGGCTCGAAAAGCAGCCCCAGGGAGTTTACTGCCAGGAAAGCATAGGCTTACTTGCGCTTACCTTCTACTCTGTAGTAAAAAATTTCACATATTTAATCACATCAAAGTTGTGAAACTGTTCACCAGAGATCAGTAAACCAGCCTGTGCTTACCATGCATTCTGGGTACTAGGTCCTTGTTAGAGAGTGCTAGTGGCCTAATGGTAAGAAGCTGCACTACCAACCTAAAGGTATGTGGTTCGAATCCACTAGCTGCTCTGTGGGAGAAAGATGGGCAATCTACTCTCCTGCAATTGACTGCTTCTGAAGACCCATTAGATGGTCAGCTCTGACTCAGTTCTGACTCGATGGTACACAACAAAAACAACAAGGTCCCTGGAGTTCAATAAAATAATGGAAGTAAAGTTAGTCACCAGGACTTAATTCAGTGCTCATTTACTTCTCTGGCTTGACTTGTTCTGCATCTCAGGGCAAAGGGCTGTGTGGTGGATCCAGGACTTGAAGTCAATCCAGTTCTTTCTGTCGTCCTATATTGTCTTTCAGTTCTTCTGGTGACATCTTGAACAGGCCACTTAATCTCTCTAGGCCCAAGTTTCCATATGCTGGATGACTTCCAGGGTTTTCCAGATGGCCAAAGAGAATGTTAACTGTCCTGCTGAGTGTCACAAGAACAAACTCATCCGTCTTGGACCAGGAAAGGCAACCAGAGTGCTCTTTATAGCCAAGGATGGTGAAACTTCACCTCACATACTTTGGGGCATGTTATCAAGAGGAGGAAGTTCTTGGAAAATGACATTATGTTGGGAAAAGTAGAGGGTCGGAGGAAGAGGAATAGCCCCAATGATATAGACTGACGTTTGAGAATTTCAGAGATAATAAGGGTGGTGCAGGATACAGCAAGGCTCAGAGCTGTTATTTACAGGTTCACTGTTGATATCAAATGCCATAATAGTTATCCATGGTGGACAGTGTTTGGTGGAGCTCCCAGATTAAGACAGGTTTCGAAGCAGGAGTGGCATCCACTTCCTAACCAACATGGTGCTGAAAACTCTATGAACTTAGGGAAATTATGATAGTTATAGAACAAGGTTCAGGTCTTTTGTTCATAGGATCACTAGGAGTTGTGCTCGACTCAACAGTACTTAGTAACAATGAGAGGGTCAATCTATGTTGACTCAATAACAACAACCATGGTCATAATGAGTCCAAATCATGTGATAAGTTTCTAGAACTCTCTGGCTAGGGAGCCAGACACCTGCATCATTGCAGCCATTCCTGGAGGCCAGATATCCAGGTCTTCCTTGAAGACAACGTGAGCTTGGACAACTGAGTCTTGAAAGTAGGCCCCTCATTGTTAACCTTTCCTTTTAAGTGACATCTAACCACCTAGATTTATTTGGGGCTGAGAAGATTGCTGTGACACAAGATTTTCAGTGCTAAAACCAGGGAAGGCATGGGCATGAATTGGGAACCCTAGGGCATAACTTCGATTTTGTTTTACAAATTTTATTTTATGCTTACTATTTGCTGGACACTATTAAAAAATAGATCTCACCATTCGGGCACTCAGAATGTGGAAAAAAGGCAGCTATGAGATCAATGATGTACTTACTGTGTGAGATAAGCAGATGACTGAATCTGCGGAGGAGACTCAGAGGAGGGGAAGGTTTGGTGATGGACAAGTAGTCAGAAGTCCTCCCAGAGGAGGCGAGAGCTGAGATGGGTTTCGGAGACTGAATAGATGTTTGCAAGGCAAGTTGGAGGGAGGACAGAGGCTCAAGAGGCAGAACTTAACACAGATGAGCTCCATTAATGGGGATGAGAAGGCAGGAAACTGGAGAAGGGAGAGGGCAAGCTTCCAACTTCCTTATTTTTTGGAAGTGGAATATGAATTTGGAGGAAGGTCTCAGGACCGGTAGGTCCTTCTCACCTAAGGATGGAGGCATTTCTACAATGTGCCCTGCTCTGTCTCTCGTTTGAAGGTCTATGAGAATGTTACAGGGCTTGTTCATGCCAGGTCTACTTGGCTCCATGGCATGGCTGGGTGCCTGGCCCATGGCCGGAGGCCAGTGGCCCAGAGCCCAGGGAAGCCAGCTGGTGACAAGATAGAGTTGTCCTGGTTTTGGCCAGGCAGACTGGTGGGCTCTGACCCAGGCAGTGATCCCTGCAGGACCTCCTCTCAAAGATATTTAGCTTTGCAGAAAGAGCCAGAGATGGTGACTGGCTCTGCTGAGAGCCTACTGTTGCCCAACATGTCCTTGCCTTGGTCACTAGCATAGGGGGTGTGAACACTCAGAGACTCTTTGGGTGGTGCTGAGCTAAGTGACCTGGCCCAGTTTAAAGTCACCTGACGTCCCTGCAGGAGAGGACCTGAGCCATAATACTATATGGACAGAGTCAGACTTGAGCACTGTACTTGGGCATGGACTATATAATAAGTAGGGTAAAGAATGACTTATGGGCAAAGCTTATTTCTCTAACTTCCATCGGAGAAAATGCTCACCTTGGTCCACTGCAAACTCTTTTTTGGAGTAAATTAGAGAATTATAAACAGTTCTGGTGGCCTAGTGGCAAGAAGCTGCACTGTAATCCCAAAGGCACGCAGTTGAGGCCAACAGTTGCTCCATGGGAGAAGGATGAACAATCTCCTCCCGTGCTATTAACAGCCTCTAAAAACTTGCCGGAGGGTCAGCTGTGGGTAGGTTCTGACTCGACAATACACAACAGCAGCCAACTAACCAGTCCATGCACAATCAGTCCATCCACCTTGAATACTTGGCGAGAGTTGTAAGTCAGCAGCATCTACAGCAAGGAGTAGCTGAGAGCCAGCCCACCACGGACAGCTCAGCTCTCTGGCATCTGTCTCTCTGCCCTCATCTCCCTTCATGGAATCCCTGTGTGATGCATATCGTTAACATGGTAGCCTGCTAACCGGAAGGCTGGAGGGTGGAGCTCACCCACAGGTGCCTTGGCAGAAAGGCTTGGCTATCTGAAAACTCACCCACTGAAAACCCTATGAAATTCATTTCTGCTCTCACACACTGAGGTCACCAGTAGTCTGAGCCTGAATTGACTCCACAGCAACTGTGTTTGTTTTTTAAATCTCCTTTTATGTGATGTCAGTAAAAGTGACCTTGAGAAACTTGTTGTGGTCAGATTCTTAAACCATCTTGTTGCATAACTATTTACCAAGAAAGCTTTAGGGAAGAAATCCAAAGCTTAAAAAAGCATTGCTACATGAACTTTAAAAAAAAAACAAAACAGAAATGAGCTGAAGACAATAAACCCCCAATTCGAACTGAATACTGCCAAATAGAGTCTGATTCATAATGACCCTCTCATGAGTTTCTGAGTCTTTGAAGCTTTATGGGAGGAGACTGCCCGGCTTCTATGCAGCAGTTGGCTGAGTAAAACCAACAATCTTTAGGTTAACAGGCCCATATGTTATACCCAATGTCACTAGGAACCGCAGAGAGGAAAGCTAGTATTTGAGGCCTGATTTTGGCCTGTCAAGGACCCCCTGCACAGCCACCTTCTGGTTGCTCTGAGGCCCCTGCTTCTCTTCTATGAAGTCCAACACCTGTCCCCAGGCCTTTTAATTTTCCGTTCACTTAAGGTCTCTCTCCCAGTAGACCAAATTCCCAGAGGAATGAGGCTTCCTTTCTTCTTGTCTTTATATCCCCTGGGCCTGACACAAAGTAGAAACTCAATAAATGTTAGCCGAATGAATGAATAAACGTTTGAATAACAAAAATACCTGCTCTACCGACCTTCTCTCAGGATTATTGGGAGGATCAAATGAGATAATGCACGTGAAAGCACTTTGTAAATTGTAGAGCACTATACAGATGCAAATTACCCACAGCTTTGCTGGAAGTTATTATTCAAATTATTATTATTATTTTCACTGAGAAGGAGGGCAGGAAGGAGGGTGCATGGCATCAGCCCGTTATGGTGGGTGCTCGGGTACCAGTCCCTGGCAGTGCGGCCACACTCCCCAGCCTGCCTGGAGCCCCTTAAATCACCAGTCTGCATGCTGCGTCTGCTAAGGTGGGTCTGGTGGCAGCTGCTTGGGTTGGGGCAGAAGTTGCTGTTGGAATCCTGCCCAGTGTGGGGACTGATGCCATAAGCATATCTTAACCTGAACAAAATGAATTAAACGCCAAGCTCGAAATGAAAAAGGTTTTATTGTTCTCCGGTGGGTTTGCTTTTTTAAAAAAATTAAGTGGAAAAGGTGACGTGGTAGGAATGAGGTATACTAACAGAGAGAGAAATCTTGCAACCCCCAGCACCCTGGAAACCTGGTTCACGCAGCCCGCCTCTCAGCGTTGAGCCTCTGTTTCCTTGCTGTTCTCCTGCCTCTTCAACCCCTGGCCTGTGAAAGGGAGGCTGGGCAGCCAAGAGCCACCGAGCAAAGGCGTGATTGATAATTGGCGACTGTAATTCTATAATTCATCTCCCTGCACCGCAGAGAAATTAAAAGAGTTTAGGTTCCCAAGCATAATGATCATCAATTAAACGCCGGGGAGATTTAGTGTCCTCATTTGAATTTTGTTTTATTTATTTAAATGTGTCTCTTTGGGGGGCAGGAGAATGTGTGTGTGTGTGGGGGAGCTGGGCTAGGGGAGTGGGGGCTTCTGGCCTCTGGGAGGCGGGTCCAGGTTTGGGATGAGCCAGATCTCGAAGGGCGGCCAGAGGCTGCGGGTGCAGCAGGGCCTGCGGGGTGGCGGGCTTTCGGAGACAGGGGATCCATCATCTTGGGCCTAATCAGTTAATACTGATAAACTGCCAGCGATAGCTGCCAATTGCGCCGCAGTTCGGGAGCTGCCAGTTCACTCATTTAGGGAGTGCGGCGGCACGTCGAGGCGCCCTCTCAGAGAGGGGCTGCATCTGGTGGCCACAAAGGGCCATCACAGACTTCTGAGGG
Source organism: Elephantulus edwardii (assembly GCF_000299155.1). Classification (NCBI taxonomy): domain Eukaryota; kingdom Metazoa; phylum Chordata; class Mammalia; order Macroscelidea; family Macroscelididae; genus Elephantulus; species Elephantulus edwardii. The sequence continues at coordinate 9,702,507 of NW_006399843.1, read as the reverse complement.
ACGCGCGGCCGGGGACTGCAGTGGCTCCGAGGGCTGCGGGAAGAAGCCTGGCTGGGCTGAGAACAGAGTCTGGAGGAGGCTGGGGAGAGCCTAGGGAATCAGAGGGCTCCGGGCTCTCTTCTCTCACAGCTCAGTGACTCAGTTTCCTCCTCTGAAGCTGCCCTTCTGTTGCCGGGGAGATGGGGCTGGGAGGACTCGCTCTTGTGTCTCCCCGGGGTGGGGGTGGGGGGGAGCTGGGCCCTCTGATGGCCCCTCTTCACTGCCACTCGGAGCCCCGCCCCTCCTCGGTGGTGCTGTCCATTTTCTGGGTTGGCAACCGGTGCAGTTTCCCAGCATTCTCACATTCCGACTTCTCACTTGCAATCAAGAAACTAAAAATAGAGCATAAAGAAACTCTCCTAGGGGGGTGGGTGGCGGTGGGCAGAGGAGAGGAAAGTGCTCCTGTTCCCCCTGGGATTGCGACCTCATCAGCTCTGCATAGGGAGTTAGAAATCCAATCCAGGCCGATGGCAAAGGACGGGGGCGGGTGGAGAGCCTTCTGGATCATCAAGTGCGAAGTGTGAGAAGAAAAGTGTGTGTGTGTGTGTACACACACACACACAGACGCGCGCGCGTGCGCTCCCCCATGTAGGAAGGGTTTTGGAGGAGGGCAGCAAGACTGCCTCCGTGCCTCAGGCCCCTCTGTTTTAGGCCCTGGGGATGCGTGAAGCTGAACACCATATTTTAGGTTTGCCTTGGCTGGCCATGGAGATAAGTTATAAGTTATCTACCAGGAAGGAATGCTTTGTCCTAATTTTAATAAAAGCAACTTTCACGCAAACCGAGTGCATGAGAAGAGCTGTGAGGATTAGAGGGCCTGTAGACTAACAGGGCCCTTGTCAAGGGCTTCTTCAACACCTCACAAATAGTGTATTTTGAATCATAAGAAATAGACTTGTGCAAGCTTGATGTGATAAAGTCGGCAACCTGGGGTCCATGGGATTTGCCCTCTGTTCACAGGAGTTGAGGTAGAGGGGTCTGGAGCAGTAGTTCTCAGCCCTGCACTCAGGGAACTTTCTCCAGGGGCAGAAGTTCTGCGAGGCTCAGAAAAGTGAGTGAGCTTGTATAAATGACTGAATTGGTCATAAACCTGAAGGAGCAGAGTCTGGAGACCCAGGCTGAAGTCCCACCCTACCACTCTGTGCTCTTGGTCTTGTCACTTTTTCCCTTTGAGCCTCAGTTTCTCCTCCTGTCTACTATGATGCATCTCACACGAAACTCTGTGGGAGAAAAGTCACTCCATAAATGCAAAGGATTATGGTTATAACTTTCATCTCTCATGCATAGAAATAGGCAACAGCCAACCTTATCTTCTAAGGGGCAGTGCAGAGGAAGGACTTTATCTCTTGCCCTTGCGTGGGGCTGCCTTCCAGGCCCTTTTCTCAGGAGGGGCTATCTTTAGGACCCATGACGCCTCCTCTCCTGGGGGGTGGAAGGGAAATAGCTGATATTAGAATCCAGAGACTTGCCGTTTTTGTACCACCGATTCAAATCAAGATACTGTCTTTCAGTCTCCTCTCTGTCTTGCTGAACTCATTCCAGTTCCCTTACCAAGCCGATCTCTATCAAGAGAGTCAGTCCTTGAAAATGTGGGGACTTCTCCAAAGAAGGCTGGGCTGTGAGGAGCCAGGCTTTGCTGGGCTAACCACCTTTACCCTCCGAGGAGCCTATCCCTACCTCTTCTCAGTCCTGCCTGCAAGGTCATCTGTGCCCCTCTAGTGTCTGAAAGAGCCCTTTCCATTGCCCCTTCCTTCGAGAAGGTCAAGAGCTTTCAAATTGATCAGAGGAGAGACAAAGGTGATGCCCACTTCCCCCTTCGAGGTTCTGCTGTACCCCTCTCTGCTCCTGGAACTTTGGGATGTGTGTCCTGCCTGACTGGTTTGGTGCCCAGGACTGTACTGTGACTCCCCAGGAGCATCTTAGGCTCATGTGGGCACATCAGTGAGTGTGTTCAGGGATGGGGAGTTCTGAGGAGCAAGGACTATGATTTTCTGTGTGGAATTCACAAGAGCACCAAGCCCAAGTGGGCACAAAGCCCAACAAAGGCTTTTAAAAAAATTACCATTTGCTGTCCTTTTCTCTGATTACAAAAGTAATACATATTCATGGTTAAAAATTTGGAAAATACAGAAAAGCACAAAGAAAAAAAAATCATCCATATTCCACGACCTCAAAGCCTCCGTTATTAATATGTATTATTAAAGGTGGTTCGCTTGCCTGTCCTTCCCCTTTCTCTCAGTCTCTTTATCTCTGCCTTTTAATGGGTGTCTGATGCAGTAATGCTGTTTTGTCACCTACTTCTTAGCAGTGTATCAGGAGCTTTTCCACACACCCCCCCCCCCCAAAGCCGTTTGATGAGTGTAGCCAGCTGTTTGGTCTGAGAGGCCAGGCAGGCTGGCTCTCTGAGGAGGGCTCAGTACTTACAGATCCAGGCTTCTTAGAGCTTTGGGGAGGGGGCGGGGGATACACATCATTCAATTCCTTGGATAGAAGGGTAGCCTGAGAGACAGGACAACGTGCAATTCACAGTGTCCCCAGAATGTTGTGAGAATTGCTCCAGGCTAATCCTGGCCCATCATCTGAGGTTCCAATCACCACTGTACTTTTCTTCCCAGGGATCTTTGTGGGCTGTAAGGAGAAGAGTTGGATGAAGTCTTTGATCCTTTGGAGGTTTAAGATGCGGTAGAAACAGAGAGGACCACTCCAGAAGCCCTTTAGAGTAGACGTGGAGGTTTAGCACACATTTCCCTGAAGGAATAAGCTTTAATAACCAGGAAGCTGGGTCTGCTTTAAAAGCAGCTCTTTCATTTAGCTGGAAAAGAGCTCTTGTAACGTGGTGGTATGGGAAGTTGTGCTGTTAACCCCAAAGTGGTACCTGTCTGGTGGTTCAAATCCACCAGTGGCTCTTTGGGAGAAAAAAGGGCGGATCCCCTCCCATGCAATCTACAACCTCAAGAACTTGCTGAAGGATCAGCTACGAGTGTGTTCGAAATTGATGGCAAAGAGAAGCTGTGACCTTTTGAAGTAGATTGCCAGTCCTTTCTTTCGCTATGCCCCTGCGTGGACTCAAACATTTTCACATATATACAAGGACAATGAGATTGGGGAATTGAAGAGACTGGTGCCCTTATCCTTAGAGTTAACCTATTACCATCAAGTCAATTCAGACACATAGCAACTTTCCATCTTTTGTTCTGAGATTATGAATTTTAAGGGAGAAGACAGCCTCATTGTTCTTGTGTAGATTGACTGGTGGATTCCAACTGCTGACTTTTTGAACCATAGCCCAACATGAAATGTATTAAGCTAACAGGGCTCCTTTGAGTTAGGCTTAGCTCTAAAGAAGTGTTTTGGGCTCTTTCAGAGGTTTTTGGACATAAAAGCATTAGAGCATATTAGCCTGAACCATCTGGAACATGCACCTAATCTTACTTTCCTTTAGAACTCTTAGAGAAAATAGATTCTCCTCAGGAACATAGACCTTTGTTTTACAACTCTTCATCAGAGAGAGTTTGCCCTGACCTTTACCCCCATCCCTCTCTGGCTGCAATGTAAACTTTTTCTCTGCTGCAGTAGGAACAATCTCTTGCCACCACAGATGCCTTGTAGACTCTTAAAAATTGGGTTTTAACAGAATAAAGATTCCTTACATTAGGCTTTTTCTTTGTAGGGCGGTTCCTCCACTAAATTAATTATCTGGGTCTCTTGTAAAGCAATCTTTTCCCCCAGTTCATGTTCTGTTTTTGACCTAACACGGCCATTCTTGGCCTTTTGAATGGGATTTGCTTCTAGTCGGGAATGAAATTTCCATAGCAACGCTGGCAACCATCTTAAAAGTGCTCTACCCCAGCCCTATTTTAATCCTATGCCATCCTTCTGAAACAGGAAGTTGATTTGCCTGGTTATAATCCATGTGTATATTTATTCTCATTTCAGTCAGGGCAGACAACGGCAGTGGTTAACTCAAACTACTAACAGGATGAACAAAAATACATAAAGGATTCTGTCTGCCTTTAGCTCCTGGGGGCCCCTGGCTCAGGAGGAAACACTGGTGTTTACTTTTTAGCTTCATAGCATTTTTTTAAAAGTGAGGATTTGAGTTTTTCCAACTTATTTCTGAATCACCTAGGCCTTTTTGTGTAAGTGAGGCACCCTGCTAAGCTAGAAGCTGGAGGAAGGTTGACTTTTAGCTTTTGGGAATTGTCTGTTTGTTTAAAGTTTATTATTGATGGCTATTTTAAAGTAACTCATGAGTATTTTACCTTTCCTTTCCCGCCCCCCATACTATACTGTATTAGTAATCTAAAAGAATTTGAATTGTCTAGAGCTTCAAGTCCAAACTTTATACAGTGACACTCAAGGTCTTCAGTGTGATGTTCCAACTGACCTGTTGAATCTACCTTAAAAATACAAACAAAACCAACCACTGCTGTGGAGTTTCTTCTAATTCATGGTGTGTCAGAGTCACGTTGTACCACATAAGGATTCCAATGGCTGATCCTTCAAAGGTAGATCCTGTCTTCCAAGAAACCTCTGGGTGGCCTTGAACCTTCCACTTTGGGTTAGCCACTAAATGTGCTAACCATTTAGACCATCAGTGGGCTCCAATGAAAGAGCTTGTTGGAATGCTAATTCTTCTTGACTCCAAGAAGGGCCAGATGAGGCTGTAGCCATCAGAATACTTGTCTAGTTTTTCTATCAATGGGCAGCTTTGACCTTTTGTTCTAGTGGGCTCATCCTGTGTTAGCATATCAATTTAAATTAGCTTATAAATATCCACAAACATATCCAATTGGTGCTAAGGAGTTGCACTGCCAATCCAAAGGCAGATGGTTTGAATCCACCAGCTGCTTTGGGGGAGAAAGATGGTCGTCTCCTCCTGTGTGATTTATAGACTCTGAAAACCCACTGAAGAGTCAGCTATAAGTTGTTTCTTCCTTAACAGTACATAAAACAACAAAACAATAGCTCAATAATCCTGAAACTGAAAGGCTAACGAATAAATCATTACCTTCAATTAGAATCATGTGTATGCCATATCAGGAAAAGATTGGGAAACACTCTTTTAAGGTCCAGCTCTGGGTTGTCTCCTCCACAAAACCCCTCCCAGATTCTCCAGCCAGAAGGCTCCATCCCTCCCTCGGACACCTCCCACAGCCCTTCTGGAGTGTTTCATGGCCTGCTTTGTGGCATGTATATTTATTGCTTTTCTATAAGTATTCTTTCTTCCTGCTATCCCTCCCTCTTTCCTCTTTCCCTCTCCCCAGGAATTGGAAGCTCTTTAAGAACATTTTCTTTGGTTCTACACAGTGCCCAGAACTGTGCTTTGCATGTAATTAGGCTCATTAAATGCCTGTTGATTTGGATTCTAGAGCATACATAACCATGGATTGTTCTCCAAGAGTAATTCCTCTCCATATGCTGCACTGATGCCAATGAACCCACCACTGTTTAAAATATTTCTGGAGATTTTTTACTGGAATCACTTTTAGGGAAGTTTTATGAGCTGAAGAAGAAAACAAGTCTCTTTAGCATCAAACCACAGTTATTTAATTTTCATTTGTTGTCATTGTTAGTCAACAAATATTTATTGATCCCCAGGCACATAGTTGTGTTTTAAAATTTAATATAAACTGCTTGTCTACCTTATTGGCAAGATTTGACTCTGAGTAAGTTCAGTCCTTTTCCAGAAATCAAATATATCTTCAAACCATTGAAGGTTTACCATTTTTTAGAAGATTAACAACAGTGAATGCAATGAATACAAAACTGTACAAACAAAAAACAGCAGCAACATCACTGGAATAAGTACAGAACCTATCATAGTCCCACTTTGCAAAAGATATGGCTAATTTGGATATATGAACTCTTGACATATTTGTTCAAAAGACTCAGTCTCCCTGGCATTTTAGCACACCTTGCCTAAGAGAAATATGGGATCTCAAATGTGGCCTCTATCTTTGAGGGGCTTATAGTCTAAAAGAGGAGAGAGACATCTTTCACCCAATGACTTTTTCTCCCCTACTATCAAAGATGTCTTTTTATTAATTAATATTTTTTCCATTAAAAGCATTGTCTTTCATGCATGTACACTGTGTTTATATAATCTTTCATTTACATTGTATTTTGTTCATTTCTGTGAGGTTCCCCACCTAACATTCATCTTACTAATAACTTTTTCATGAAAGTGTGTAAGCCAGATATTTCATGCCTCCTATTTCCCTTTTAGATAGCCAATTTCTGATCTACCCATCCCTGTCAAACCAGTAGTCTGAGGGGACAAGCATACCCCTTTTGCTGAAGGATCCTCTGTTCAACTTGAACATTTTGAGCATCTGCAAGCCCAGGACATCCACTCTAGCTCACAGCATGGATCATCTTCCCTTCATCTGGTTGGCTGCTGGTCAACTCATTTTCAGCCCTTCGTGACTAGGTTCAAATGACCATCAGCTACAAATTCATGAGCCCACCCTTCTCCCTGCATTCCGGGCCTCTTGGTATTCTCACTCAGCCCTAGCCCTGACTTGGGGCCAAGTCAACAAGTCAGGGGTCCTCATGACTCCCTACTCTTCAAGCCAACAACCTTTCCCTGCTCATCCACAGATCTGTGTGTGTTGGTGGGCAGTGCTGAAGGAATACATTTAAGCTCAGTTAGGCAAGGCCTTTTGTAAGTTATCTTCACAACAATTGCATTGACATCTGGGAAAAATCTCCACATTCATGACTTTAAGAGTCCATATAATATGTGCACTCTAAGATTATGTCACTGGGAGCCATTTATGAAATGATGTCTTTGCTATGCAGTCTTCCAGGTGGGCTGCCTTGGACAGTTATTTAAATTCTCTGAATATCAGTTTTATCACCTTTATAATGGGAGGACAGCATTTCCTTTAAAAGCTGTTGTAAAAATGGTTACTGAATTTGTCACACAGCTATTCTGATCTCAAAGAAAATATCTACAAACATATTGGAGCATTAGGTGCCTCCCTGGTCCCTCTGAGAATAGAAGGCTCAGGAATAAATTGTTACCTTCAAGTTTTGGAGACTTAGATTACAGACTAACTTTTAGGATGGTCTCTGTTTCCTCTGGAGAAAAGAATAGAAGACGTGGTGCTTGGTTGCCATAGAAATAACACAAGTTGGAGATTATGAAGAACTTCTCCTGAAGATGGTTATCTGTCAGGATGAGTGGATAAAGAAGACTAAAGAATCACTTGTCAAGGAACAGGATACTGACTTGACTTGAATGCATGAAAATGTTTTTGGCTTTCTTTCAGCATAGCAGATGTTTAAGACACATTTGGGACCTTCTTCTAACCTGTGGACCCTGCTTTATCTAAATATAGCTACCACTTCTCTGGAGCCATGGATCAAATCTTGAATTGTCTAGCAAATCTTTCTAGATAAACATGATTTTGCCAATGGACAAGGGCACATCCCATGTACCAGGGACTTCTAGACATGTCGTACAGAACAAGTCACTTAATCCGAAGAGTTAAGTGCTTTGTTTTATATATCAGGGGAAAAAAGCTGAGAGAACTAAACAGACGGACCAAAGTTATACAGTTCATTAGTGGCTGAGCAAGTATTTTTAAAATCTAGATACTTTGAACCTAGATGGTCACTACCTTGTCCTTGACTCACCCTACTTGAAGAATTTACAGATTAGTCTAAACCGTTTAATTGCTTATTTACCAAATTTGTTCCTTATCTTCCCTCTACCAGTATGGAGACTCCATGATGTTACACTTTTTATCTATTTTTTACAAACTGCTGGATCCCTAGTATCTAGAGCAGTAGGAGCACATCAGAAATGCTTAATACATAGTTATTGAATAAAAGAACTTAATATAGTACCCTTTTTTCTATAAAAAAAAAGAGAGAGACATTGCTCTTCAGGAGCTCTGATTTGTGTTTTTATGGGCCTTATCACAGCCCCGTGTTGTTCAAGTAGATTTCAATCAGTGCTATTAATCAACAAACCAACTCGTGGCATGAAAATCATATTCCTAGTCTGAATCCTGTGGATACTTTTTGCAGTTACAGACAGGCATAATCCTTGGAAACCGACTAGTGTAACGGATATAATGGTAAACAAAGCCTGCAAACATGATTGTTGGCTCTTTGTTTAATTTTATTTTAGAGTTGAATGGCTTTGGGTGGGGAAGTCCTCTTCTCTTTTCCATAATCTCCTGTTTTCCCTATTGCTCCCTTCACTATATTCCTTCCTGGTCCTTAGATGAGGCTGCACAATTTGAATCCAATCTAATATTTTTACAGTTGAAGAAACTGAGATTCAGAGAGGAAGAGTGACTGGCTATGGTCATCAAATAGGCAGAACCTGCCACTAAGCTGCCAGTCCAGTGGTGTCTCCCTATGCCATGTTCCCTGGCAGGAATGCCTTGCTTAGATAGGAATAAAAACGGATGTCACTGGGCCAGGAGATGGGGAGTTTGGGTGAAAGTAGATGAGTTCAACGGTGATGAGCAAATTTCCTTGTTCCCCTATCTCACATAACCATTTTACTCATTGGCGACCCCTTCAAATGATGGTATTCTCGGCAAATGGGAGGGCAGTCACTCTCTCTCTTCTCATTCCTCCACCCCCACCCCCATTGTAATTAGTTGTCAAAAAATTTTAGATGGAAGGGGGAATGCTCAGGTCCTGATGAGATGATACAGCAAAGATTTCATTTCATCTTGAATTTGACATTAAACTTTAATAGTCTCAAGGACAAGAAGCCAAGAGATATCAGATGTAATGAGATAAAGCAAAGTTTCTCTGACAGCAAATTTGATCACAAATGGGCTCTGAGATTGCTTCTTTGATATAAATGAAACATAATTCATCTTCCCAGCGCCCCGAATGGGCTTTCAGGCTGGGGATGAGGCTGGCATCTCTCTTGCCTGCCACTGACAGGTGGCAGCACACGAAGGAGGTGGAGGCCTCACTGGACCCTGGGCGATCCCGCAGCTCTTTGGAGAAGAGGTGGAGCAAGTTACTCAGGGAGATGGGAGCCTGCAGGCGTTGCAGACAGTAAGTAGTAGGTAGGACACATACCTTCCTCTCAGCCCCAATTTTGACCTGGGGACATTTTCTTCAAGTTAAGAATGACAAAGAGTATCAAAATGGGAAAGGCCCCCTTTGAGGTCTAGACTCTGTGAGAAACTGGACCCTGAAAGATTTGTTCTTTTTCTGTGTGTGAGAAAAAAATTTGTATTTAGAATTAGCCAGGTGGACTCAGTTTAGATGATCTCAATTTTGTTGGCAACATCCAAAGCATTATAGTCAGGAGCAAGTTGAGCTAGGCCTTCTTCTCTCCATCAGGCCTAATCAAAGTGTTGACCTTGGCCACATCAGTGTCACAGAGCTTCTTTACAGCTTGTTTGATTCAGTGCTTGTTGGCCTTGACATCCACAATGAACACAAGTGTGTTGTTATCGTCTATCTTCTTCATGGCTGACTCAGTTGTCAGGGGAAACTTGATAATGGCATAGTAGTCAAGCTTGTTTCTCCTGGGGGCGCTCTTCCGGGGGTATTTGGGTTGCCTTCTGAGTCTCAGTGTCTTGGGCTGTCAGAAGGTGGGTGATGTGTGGGTCTTCTTCTTCTTTTTTTTTGGTTTGTGGCTGTGGGTGCCCTTCAGGACTGCCTTCTTGGCCTTTAACATCTTTGCTTTGGCTTTAGTTTGGGGAGGAACAGGGGTTTCCTTCTTTGCTTCTGGCACCATCTTCACAGAAAAAGCGAAATCTGCTCTTTTGATAATTTCCTGGTTTGAGTGTGTAAGAGAGGCACCTGGTTTATTCTTGAATACCCTGTCCAATCTTCTCTGAAATGGAAGTAATTCTTTTCCCCCCCATAATTGTTGTGTTGTTGTTAGCTGCTATCACATCAACCCCCAACCCAAGAGGATGCCACGCAAGAGAAGGAGATGTAGCCTGGTTCTGTGCCGTCCCACCAGTTGATTTTTAGTAGATCTCCAGACTTTTCTTCCTGGCCTGTCTTAGTGTGGAAACTCCACTGAATCTTGTTCAACATCAGAGCAACATGTAAGCCTCCACTGGCCAAGGAATGGGAGGTGGCTGCACCATCAGCCAGGAATGGAACATAAGGCTCCTGCATGGAAGGTGAGAATTCCACTATTGAGTCAAAGGGCTTAAGCCTCCCAATGGCAAGTTGTTTTCTTAATCTTGAAACAATTACCAGTTTAATGTTTTAAATGCCTGCTCACTATCCTTCAGAGCTCTGGTGGTCTGGTGGTAAGGAGTTGAGCTGCCAACCCAAAGACACATGGCTCAAATCCACCAGTGGCCCCATGGGAGAAAGATGAGCAATCTGAAAGCCTCTGAAAATTTGTTGAAGGGTCATTTAGGAGTTGATTCCAACACAAGGGCAAATAACAACAACAATAACCACCACCACAACAAAACAGTACCTTTCGATCAGATTGTTATCCTTGATGATTTTGCAAGTACTGTTGGCACATATTTACAATTTGAGGTTGGGGTGATGTCAGAGTCCTCGACTGCTGGCTCTCTAATCTTTGCCATTTGTGATCCTTCCTCCACAGGCACTTCCTGTAGATACTTTAAGGTGACAGTCTTAACCCACTGCTCCAGGGCTTCTAGAATCTAGAATCTAATCTCCTTGTGCTTTTCTAGCCTATCCTCCATTATTTCCTTCATGGGAGGATAATACCTACTTTTCTGAGGTTTTGTTCATGTAGTTCCCTTAAAAAGTCTTCTTCTGACCAAACCGAGGTTTGTCTAAGGCTCATCTCTCTAAGATCATATCTCTAGAGATGCCTTCTGTTGTGGACTGAATAACCTAAAGATATGTTAAAGTCAGAACTCCTAGTTCCTATGAATGTGACTCTGTAGAGAGATAGGATCTTTGCAGAGATTATTCAAGAACATGAGGACATCTTACAAACCAAATCAAACCCATTGTCAAGTTGATTCTGACTCATGGTCACTCTTTAGTGGATTTTCAAGGACATAAATCTTTTTAAAGAAGATATTGCCTATTTTTCCCCCTGAGGAGTAGCTTGCAACTTGGAACCACTGACCTTTTGGTTAGCAACCCAATACATAACCCACTATGCCACTAGAGTTCCTTTTCTGCAGTAAAGTAGGCTCTAATTCAATATGAGCAGTATCCTTCTAGAGAGGGAGAAGAGACACAGAACAACATACAAAGAAAGTTCAATCATGGGCCAACAAGGCAGAGACTTGAGTTATGTTGCATTTGCAAGGCAAAGAGTGACTGTGTCTACCTGAAGTTGTATGAGATAAGGGTGAGTCTTCAAATACTAGAAGAGAGTGTGGAGAGAGTGTGATCCTATCAATACCTTGAGTTAAACCCAGTAGGTCTGGAAATGTTAGACAATACACTTCCATCAATTTAAGTCACCTGCAGTTCTGGTGGCCTTGTGGAAAAAAGTGTATTGCAATCCTGAAGGCTTTTGGTTTGAATCCACCAGCTGCTTGATGGGAGAAGGATGGGTAATCACCTCCTGTGTTATTAGCTGCCTCAGAAAACACCTAGAGGATTAGTTATGGATCTGTTCTGACTCAACGGTACACAAAACCAAACAGGTCTGGAAATGTTAGACAGTACACTTCTGTCATTTTAAGTTATCTAAAATTGGCTTTTTTTTTGTTTTAGCTATTACACTCTGGTCTTCAGCTACTTTAACTGCAAACACATGGTCATGCAAATTAGCATGGTCTTGCAAATCATCAACAGCTATGGAACTAGGTTAGCGTGCTTCCCACATTGGGTGGCAAGACTTGAGGTGAGTAAGACTTGTGGCAGCAAGACTTGAGGGAAACTGGAGCAAGAACCTGGTGAGGGTGAGACTCTGGTGGTGAGATCCTGGTGATGGTGGTGGAGAGACTGTGGCATTGCTGTGGTAAAACTATGGAAAGGTGTGACCTGAGACCTCTTGCATTTGTACTAGTGACACTTAAAGGTTTTTGCTGTTTTTGATGGATACTTGAAGGAGAAGCTGACTTATAACTTTGAGACAAACCTTGCTGGATGATTTGGATTTGACTACTATATTGAAACCAGATCCTGAAGTAATTGAGGAATTGTGCCTTGGAACTTGGGCTAATACCTGGACTTGTTTTGAGTGTTATTCTTTGACTCCCCCACTATCCAACTTACTTTCCTAATAAACTCGCTTCTCAGTACCACAACTGTGAGTCAACAACAAATAAATGAACCTCTTGCCATTAATGTGGCTCTAAAGGCACCATGGGACTGGGCTACGGGCTCCTTATCTGCTTTCTGTTCGGGGGCGGTGAGGGGCTTGGCTATTCTTACTCCCTCTGGTCCTTTCAGAGAGAAGCTCATGGCCATAGGTGCCCTTGTCCTATTTTCTGCCCCTTAGACACCTAATTTATGTTATTTTGTTATGTCAGCTCTAAAAACTAATACACACTTTGTTTTTACCTCCCCCAGAAGGCAGCTCCCCTCTTTTGAATTCCTATTCCCTTTTGTGACACAGCATTCTTATTTTCTGTCTTACCCCTATTTCTGACAGATCTATCTCCTTTTTCAGACCATAAGCTCTTTGGGCCACATCTTGTTGATTTTTATATATCCCTAGGCCTATCCTATATCTCCTAGTATACATCCTGACTTGGAGCAGGTACCCAGTGAAGATGTGCTAAATGAAATTGAATCCTGGGCCATGGCTTTGACCTTCTGGGCTGTGCTAGGCTAAGTTTAGCAGACAGGCTTCCTCTGGGGTTGAGAGGATCAGAATGCAGGAACATTTATCTCTCTGCCCAGGTAGAGCAAATAGGTCAAATACAGTAGACTTACTCTTTACTTAACAACTATCTTGTCATCTGACATTTCACATTTACAACAATAGTGAAATATCTGCTTTCAGACTATTTTTATGCATTAATGAGGCTGTGGGCATGCTGACAATGACTATAGAGTGTCCTCTTCCTCAAAAAGAGTCTCTAGAGAGCCTCTGGGAAGCTGGATCTCACTGTCCTCTGCCCTTCACTCCCTCCTATTGATGAGACATTGTACCTGATTGAGGAATGGGGTTGGCCTGCCCTGTAACTACACCCTTCAGGTAGCTATACAAACAGTACTCAGCCTTCTAGGGGCCTGTCCTGGCTTCTAAGTTCTCTTGTAGCCTGAAGCCTTGCAACTCAAAACTTCAATAGGGTAGAAAGAGAGAAAAGAGGCAAACATTGGAGAAGATATTTGGAAGAAATGCCTGCCAGCTTAATGACATTCCAAGGTGAGTGGAACTGAAACTCTGCCTTGGTGAGGCTCAAGCTGGGTCAGACTCCTATCCTCCATGCAGGAATTCGGGAGCCTCAACGACTCATCAGGCACCCAGGGTAGAGGGGGCTCCAGGATTGTGCAGGCAGGGATTATAGGAATGAAGGAGAGTCTTGGAGGAGGCATCTCAAGGGAAGCTCCAACCCGGCAAAGGAAAGGTCCAGTGGGCAGCCTTGGGACCTTCAGTTGCATACCTCAACTTTATCCAGCTTTGTTTCCTCCAAAAGAATCTTTCTCTGCAAAGCAATAATTCATAACTGGCCTCATAGAGGTGAAGAACATATTTGTAAGTCTTAGCTGTTATAATTTCTCAAACCATTTTTTTAGATAAAAATATGGATCCAGATATAGTCTGAAAATACCCAAGAGCCATTAAATCAGTTACCACTCATTGCAACCCACCATTGGGTTTCCAAGGCTGTAAATCTTTATAAGAGGAGACAGCTCATCTTTATTTCAGAATCTGGTGGATTTGAACTACCAATCTTTTGCTTAGCAGCCCAATCGATTGTACACTATTTTAAAAACTTTGTTTTCATGTAAGTCTGATTTTCGCACAATAACCTGGTCATTGGAACCTCACTATGTAGATAAATTAGGAGTAAATACAACTCAAGCTAAATCACGTTGTCCACATTCTCCTTGATTGAGAGTTGGAGTTGTGAAAAAAGACCATGTTTGAAACAGAAAAGCTGGTGACATCTTCTCCTCTGCAGAGTCAGAGTCAGGGCTTAGGTAAAAATCAAGACTTTGAACCAGTTCTTCTTGGTTTCATCATGTTGGACAAAGTGAAACTAACTGGAACAGATCCAAATTTGTAAAATATAGGTTAGCTTAAATAATAATCAGATTGGGAAAAATTATGAGTTGATGCCCTGTGAGAAATTGGATCTCTTTCTTAGAGAACAAAGGCAACATTTGCACTGCATGGCAGCCAAATCTCTTAACTGGCAGATTTGGAAACAGTGGCACCCAGCTCAAAGATTGTCAATCATGCCACTTCGAATGTGTGCTGAGCTCTACTGTACTGACAATAATCCAGTCTCCCGTATCAGACATCTGAAATGGCTCTTTATGCCTCTACAAAGTCTTCTACTCCAGGGCTTTCATGCATAATTTCCTCCATTCTGATTGCTTAATTTAACTTACACTTTAAAAATTTGGATCTGACAAAAAACAACTCAAGGTGGATAATGGACCTAGGACTAAAACCAAGGTCCATAAGCTTCATTAAAGAAAAGCTTGGAACAACACTACAAGTCCTAATCCACAACATAAACAGTCTTCTGAAAAACCTACAACCAGGAGAAGATAAAACAGATGGATGGGATCTTCTAAGAATCAAATCCCTGTGCACATCCAAAATTCTCCAACAGGGTAGAAAGGGAAAAAGTATTTGATAATGACATATCAGATAAGGGACTTATATTCAGAATTTATAAAATACTTGAGTACCACAACAAGCTAAAGGTAAATCATCCAATAGAAAAATGGGCACAGGATATGAACAGACACTTCACCGAAGAAGACATTCAGATGGCTAACAAGCATATGAAGAAATGTTAAAAATCCCTAGCTCTAAGAGAGATGTAAATTAAAACAACTATGAGACATCATTTCACCCCAGTCAGAATGGCAAAATTAACAGAACAGCAAGCAACAAATGCTGGTGAGGTTGTGGAGAGACTGGAAGGAACCCTTATTCACTGTTGGTGGGAGTGTAAAATGGTGCAACTACTGTGGAAGGCGGTATGGTGCTATCTCAAAAAGTTGCAAATGCAGATACCATTCGACCCAGCAATTTCACTACTGGGAATGTACCCCAAAGAGACCATAACTGACATCCAAGCAGATATATGCACACCCATGCTTTATCACGGCTTTGTTCACAATAGCAAGGAGTTGGAAACAACCTTGATGTTGCCCATCAACAAACGAATGGATAGAGAAGCTGTGGTATATTTACACAATGGAATGCTATGCTGCATTGAAAAACAAGGAATTCACGCAATATTATTCAAAATGGGTGACCCTGGAGGACATTATGCTGAGTGAAATCTCTCAATCACAAAAGGACAAATACTGCATGGTGCCACTGTTGTAGAATGGGACTGACATCAGGGTTGGGGTAAGACTGAGGAAAAACTGGATAAATTATGTATACTGCATTGAAACAGATGAGGGAGAGAATAATTTAAAAGCAATATATGATAGGATATTATGGTTATCACAAGAGTCCAGAATGAAGGTTGTGTAGTGGAGTGTACTCAAGGCGGGGGGATTGTATACCAAAGAAGGAATCTTTCTTTTGCTTTTCAAAGAGAGGAGCAAACTGGACAGGGGGAGGGCTGGGCAGGGAGAAAATGGAAACAATGAATGAATGGAAATCCAAAATATCTGTAAATGTTCATTAAAATTAGTAAAATAAAATTTAAAAAAATTTGGATCTTTTGCTATTTCTGTTTATTGGTCATGACTGAACTGCTTCTAAACCAGTTTGAAAACTTGGTTGAAACATCTTCATCTTTCTCAGCTGGAAATAGCCTGGATGCCTGATGAGAAAAGAGATCTTCTTAGGGACGGAATATTGAGTTTGATAATGCTTGAGCTGAACAAAGATGCTGTGGCTGGGCAATGTATTTGAATATAGGATGCATGAGATAGAGCCTAAACTGTGAGGCAGGTAGATATATATATGCATATGAACTCTGGTGGCCTAGTGGTAAGAAAGCCTGCACTACAATCCTAAAGGCATGCTGTTCAAATCTACTAGCTACTCTGTAAGAGAAAGATGGGTAATCTCCACCCATGCTATTTCTGCCTCTGGAAACCTACTGGAGGATCACTTATGAGTTGGTTCTGACTTGATGGCACGCAATAATATATATGTCTAGGAATCTGAGGTTTGGATGAGATAGATTGACATAGTGACAGTAGCAGTGGGGGCAAGTGTGTCAGAGACAGTAAGATGGCTCAAGATAGGGCAAGGTTCAGAGTTAGTGTTCGTAGAGTCACTGTGAGTTGTAGTTGACTCAGTGGCACATAACCAAAACAAAAACAATAACATACATATATGAGAGCTCTGATGGCTTAGTAGTAAGAAGTTTCACTGCAATTAAATTCCAAAGGCAAGCAATTTGAATTCACTACCTGGTCCATGAGAGTAGTCTGAGCAGTTTCCTCCCATAGAATTGACTGCCTCTGGAAACACACACACACACACAATTTGTTATCATCTATCTATAACATGGATGGCTAGAAGAACAAATAGGTTCATCCTAGAGAGGGTGAAACCAGACTGCTCCTTGAAGGCAAGAATTCTGAATCTTCCTTTGACATGCTTTAGACATGTTGCAAGGAGGGACCAGTCCTTGGAGAGGGATGTCATGCTTGGGAGGGTGGACGAACAGTGCAAGAGAGGAAGACTCTCGATGATATGGACTGATTCAGTGACTGGGGTAATGGAGGTAGGTGTGTCAGAGACAATAAGATTGGCATAGGATAGAGCAGGGTTTAGGACTACTGTATATAGGGTCGCTATGTGTCACAAGTGTCTTGACAGCACACAACAACAACAACAATCTATTATCTATCATCTATCTATCTATCTATTGTATTTGTACATATCTATATATCTCAAATATATATCTATAAACTTTTTTAGGTGTTGTCAAGCTGGTTCTGACTTAGAGCAAACAGATCAAAACTCTGCCCAGTTCTGGACCATCCTCACAAGCTCTGTCATGTTCAAGCCCATTGTTGCAGTCACTGTGTCAATCCATGTCCTTGAGTGTCTTCCTCTACTTAGCAAACTTTTCTCGGAATGATGTCCTTTTCTAAGGACTGGTGCTTCCCGACAACATGCTCAAAGCATGTGAGGTCAATTCATCCTTGTCTCTTGGGAGCGCCCTGGTTACACTTCTTTCAAGACAGATTTGTTTGCTTTCTTCAGTGTTTTGTGATTGGAGAATATTATTCCAAATACAACTCTCCAAATACTACTCTCTTCAGTCTTCAATATGGATTGAAGCTCAATATCAAGAAAACAAAGATTCTCACCACTGGGCCAATTGGCAGCGTCACTATGGATGTTGAAGAGACTGAGATAGCTAACAGTTTTAGTTTACTTGGTTCCACAGTCAACACTCTTGGTAACAGCAGCCAAGAAATCAAGAGATGAATTGCATTGGGAAAGTCAGCTGTGAGGAACCTCTCAAGAGTACTGGAGTGCAACGATGTCAGGTTGGAGACTAAGGTGCATCTGATCCAGGCTATAGTCTTTGTAATTACATGCT
>NW_006399843.1:9683830-9684762 GCF_000299155.1 Elephantulus edwardii | reverse complement strand
AACAAACAGGTTTGTCCTGGAGAGGGTGAAGCCAGAATATTCCCTGGAGTCAAGGATTCTGAAGCTTCATCTGACATACTTTGGGCATGTTGCAAAGAGGGACTGGTCCTTGGAGAGGGACATTATGCTTGGGAGAGTGGAGGGACGGTGCAGGAGAGGAAGACCCTCAATGAGATGGATCGATTCTGTGAGTGGAGTGGTGAGAATGAATGTATTTGAGACAGCGAGGTTGGCACAGGATAGAATGGCGTTTAGGGCTCTTGTACATAGGGTTGCTATGAGTCGCAAACAACTCGATGGCACATAGCAACAACACCAACAACAGCTCTCCAATATCACATTTCTAGGGCTTTAGTTCTTTTTCAGTCTTCCTAATCATTGTTCAATTTTCATATGTGTAAGAAGCAATTGAAAATACCATGACCAAGTCAGGAATACTTTAGTCTTTAAAATGACGTCCTTACTCTTTAGGACTTTAAAGAAACCCTTGACAGCAGATTTACTGCCCAGAGCAACATATCCTTTGATCTCTTGATTTCTGCTTGCATAAACTGCAGTTTGCTCAGCCATGTATAATGAAATAATTGACAATGCCAACATTATCTCCATTTATTCTGATGCTGCTTATTGGTCCAGTTGTGGGGGGGTGTGTGACTGTATAATACAATATTAGTCAATCAAAAAAGAAATGAGCTGCATGCTACATGTGCCTTAATTTTACAAGGCTTTAACATTTAGCAAACCAAGAAATTTTATTTTTCTATGTCTTTGCAAACCCTGACATCTTCATTTTCAGGTAGGTTTCAATCTGCTGCTCACAGGGCTACTATGACTTAGAGTTGACTCAATGGCACCTAACAACAACAACAACAACAACAACCATATTTAAAAAATGAAGGCTGTGTGTGTGTGTGTGTGTGTGTGTGTGTGTG
>NW_006399843.1:9624385-9682405 GCF_000299155.1 Elephantulus edwardii | reverse complement strand
CAGGCACAACCTGGCTTATGCACCAAGAGGAATGACTAAGAGATAATAAGTTTGTTTTTGCTTTTGTGTGTGTGTGTGTGTGTGTGTGTGTGTGCATGTGTGTGTGCATGTGTGTGTGCATGTGTGTGTGTGTGTATGTTTTCAGAGGGCTCAGAGTTGTGCCTTCTTGAGGCACACAGGGAAAACTAGGAAGTATTGCAGTGAGGTGTCATGGCTGGAACACTACAGAGCATGTCAGAAATCCATTTTAGCTCAGCCTGATCACTATCTAGTTGTGTGACCTTGGTCAAGTCATGTATCCTCTATGAACTTTGATTTCCTTAACTGAAAAGTAAGTCAAACTTAGAATCTTATCCATCATGGACCTAAAATTCTGTATTTTCTGTCTGAACTCTTCAAGCCTGCCTTTAATTTTTTTTCATTGGTATAAAATAAATTCCAAGCAGAGAAAAACGAGGATTTTTTTTTTTTTAAGTCAGTGGATGGTAAACTTTAAGAATCTCCTTGGAAGCAGGATAAAATTGCAATATTCTTGTATAGCATCCAGAGACTCTGGTTTAGAAGGATGGGGTGGGATTCAAGGATCTGTGCTTTGATGAGATCCCTAGATAATTTTGGTGCCGAACCTCAGTTTAAGCAACACCTCTTGACACACAGACTAAAGTACTATTCTCACCTAAGAGGAAGAATGTAGAAAGTGGGATGGAGAGCTGGACAAAAAAAAGCAGATCATCTGAATTAGCCTTTAGCACTTCAGTTGTACTGTCCAAGACTTGGCTACTGCTCAGCACAGAAAGAGTCATGACAGGTGAGACACCCCAAATGCATATTACCTCGGGGCTTCTCTCAGATTCCAGGGAGAGGATGAGTGCAATGTGGAGGAAGCAGAGGACGAAGGAACAAATAGGTAAGTCTCTATCACCTCTAGGCCAGTGACAAACCATCCTTCATTATCACCAGGATGAAAAGGTCACGTTTCACAGTCCCAGATATCTTAATTGATGAAATGAAGCTGATTTATTTGTTAATGAGCTGATGGAGGTGCATGTAATAACATGGTTGGCATATAGTGGGTGGGTTTCTGGAGCATCACCTGGGGCTTCAGGGTCTGGTGGAAGGTGAGTCATCCTCCTGGGTAAGAGTCAAGAAGTAAACATAATTCTTTCTCTACATATATCTTTGCCTAGGTATATACCTCTAGGTGTATCTCTCTTTACCAAAAAAATACCAGCTTCACTTCTTCAAGACATCACCAAATTTGTTTAGCCAGGTGAAAAACTGCTGCGTGTTTTGTTTTTGTTTTTGTTTTTTTTTAATTAAAAGTTCAAAATTTCCCTCCTTCCTTCTGTTATTTTTTGGTGTCTTCTTTGATGAAGATTGAAGTCTATTATGTACTTGTCAGAGGCACCTGAACGTTTGACAGTGAATAAAGATAGTAGAAAAATAATCAATACCTTTGAATTGTGGCATTGGAGAAGCATACTGGATATCCCATGATTGTTCCCAAACCACGCAAGTCTGTCTTGGAGAGAGTGCAACCAGGGTGCTTCTTAGAGAGAAGGATGATGAAACTTTGTCTCATATACTTTGAGCACATTGTCAGAGAGGCCAATTCTTGGGGAAAAAAATCATACTGGGAAAAGTAGAGTCAGAGACTCAGAGGAGGACAGTCAACAAGATAAATTGATGCAGTGACCATAATCATGGGCTTGAACATGTCAGAGCTGGTGAGGGTGGTGGGGTAGAGCAAGGTTCAGAGCTGCTGCTCATCGGGTTGCTGTGAATGATAGTTGACTTGACAGCACCTAACAACAACAGCAACTAAAACTATGTACTTATTGACTCAAAAATACCAATGATCATGTAAATGGCATAGGAGCAGACAACATTTCATTCTGTTATATTTAAGGCTGCCATACACCAGCACTGACTTAATAGCAACTAACAATAATAACAACAACTATATGCCAGTCACTGTACAGTGTTAGGGGCAACCAATCAGCAGTTAACATCATAGATATTTCCCTTGCACTGAGAGGTCTACTGCCTTGTTCCCTGGAGTGGCCCTAGGACATCCACTGGCCAGCTTGTCCCCCCTTTTCCTCCAATGTAAAAAAAAAAAAGACTCAATGACCACAGGATGCTTTGCAGCAGCTTTGCTTTAAGTCTGACCTAGACACCCTGCATACTTGGTAGATGTTTTCTCTGGATGAGACCGACCTTATTAGGGATGCAATGAAAATTTTTCTCTTGGAGAACTCATAGATAAACAGAAACTAGGGCCTGATAAAGCTGGAGGGTATCCACAGGCCCCTAATCTTGGATATAGACACTCTTGAGGTATGCCTTTCTCTCTTCTACCCTAGGTTCATGTCTCTTACTGTTCAGGTCTAGGATCTCGAGGTATTTCTTCTCTATCGGCTGTAACTCAAATCTTACTTTAAAAGATTCTGGCTAATAGGTGGTCATGTCTGTGCTAAATATCGAAAGCTAGCCAATGGCAACATATTTCACAACATAAAACATTCTTTATGTTTTCTGGTATATTGTTCCTGAGCACACTTACTCCTCATAAGAAGCCTATGAAGTAGGTAATAAAAACCACCTTCATTATACAGAGAAGAAAATGGAAGTATAAGGGAGGAAATTTCTCATGGTCTTTCCATTGATGTGAAATGGAACTGGGTTCTTGTTTCAGAACTGGTCCTCTTAATCACCTCTATTTTTCTCCTTCAAGTTAGTGAAAGCCTTGTCCCCAAGCAGACCCCTATCTGTACCCATGTCTACATCAACATTCTCTCTCGCTCTTCCTCCTTCCCTCATACACACATGGACACACACATGTATATACTTACTTCATTGCTGTAGCGTTGTAACTTACTCATGGCTGAGTCTACAAGGTGTTTTCAGAGGTTGTATGACACACAGAATTAGATTGTCCATCTTTCTCTTGTGATGCAGTTGGTGGACTTGATCTACCTGCTTTTGGGTTGGCAGCACAACTCCAAATCTCTCTCTGTGTGTGCATACACACACATATACTCAATGTGTCTGTATATACACACGTCTATAATCAATATGTGTGTATACACGTACACATAAATACTCAATGTGTGTATATTACACACACATCCATGTGTATGTGTATATATTCCTATTTACCCTCCCTAGATGAATGTAGCCCAAGCTTGTAGTCAAACAAATTGGAGTGTAATTTGCCTCTTAGTTGCTTATTCTTTCAGTTCTACTTTACTGTTTTTCCTTCTCAATGTACTGAAAGGTTATTGATAACATCATCTTGAGATCTATTGAATAAAAACAATGACATCTTCCTAAAAACAACCCCAAACCAGCTATAGACATGTATCATAATGGTTGTGGGCTTAGATTCTAGGGCCATATTACCTTTATTTGCACCCCTGACTTTGATATATACTGTTAATGGACCTCAGATGAGTTACTTACTCTTCTCAAATTCATCCACTGTAAATTGAGGATTATAATAATATTTCTTTTCATACCTGGCACAGAGTTATGTATAAAGTTTGTTAAAATCACATAAAGTGCTTATCCAAGATTCCGTCAGAAAAAGCTGTGGATAAATGGTGGTGATGGTGATGAGAATTTTGAGTTCAGGACTGGTGTGTGAAGGCTCTTGTGCGTGTCCTTACCACAGACTTTGAGGGAAATGTACTCATCTCTTTGGTCCAGAAAGAGCCAACCTGACAGCAGTGGAATAAGCATCTCTTAGCAGATATGAAAAGACAGGAGGAATTTCAAAATATTCCCCTCATTCTCCTCATGGGAACCAACTGCCTGTTTACACACATGCCCACCCTCCATCCCTACTCCTGTGGGAACCCTTGACAAGGCAACCATATAGAATCACTATGCCAGCTTTCATTTCCCTATATTCAATGCTACAGAGTACTTTGTGTCAGCCTTAGAAAAAAGGTGATATAAATAATTTCAATATCCAATAACCATTCTAACAAATTCCAACAAAGTCTGCCTTCCATGCCATTTACTGCTTCTGAAAACCCACTGGATGGGTTGGCTGTGGGTCATTGCCACCTTGATGGCAAACAACAAACACAACAACATCATTGTGCCCCACTTAGGTATCAGGTCCTCTTCACAAAAGCCAAAATGGTTTTACTAAAAGGTAAGACAGACTATGTCCCTCCACTCTCATAACTCTGAGGGAATTCTCACCTCACTCAGAAAAAAAAAAAAGACAAAGCCTGACGATGATCAATAAGGCCCTGTTGGCTCAAATAGCCTCATCCATCTCTAACCTCACCTCCTCCTGTTCCTCCCCTTTCTCTAGCTGCTGCAGTGACACTAGGCTCCTCTGTTCTTTAAACATGCCAGAAACACTCCCACCTCAAAGCCTTTGCCCTGAATGTCCCGTCTGCTTGGAATGCTTTTCCCTACATATCCCCATGGCTCACTCACTCACTCCTTTAGTCATTCTTCAAGTGTCCCTACCTTTATAAGTATCATCCAGTTCACTTTAATTTCATATGCAAATAATATCCCACCACAATCATTCTTATTTTTTCTGTTTTGCCTTCATAAAGCTTAATTTCTAACATGTTATGGAATTATCTAATGTATTATACTTCACTTGTCCATCCTCAATTAGAATACAGGATCTGTAAGAATGGAATTTTCAAAATCTACTTTATTTTATGATGTAATGCTAGTTCCTGAGCATCTAGTAGGTGCTCCATAAACATTTGCTAAAGGATGAGTAAGCGCTTTATGTACCTTCTCCTGCTTAATATGATGATGAATCTACAAGGCAAATATTAGTGTTGTTACCATGTTATTGACAAGGAAACTAAGGCCCAGAGAGTGTAAGCCACTTTTAAAGACCACAAAGCTAAGTAATAGTAGATCAGGGTTTCAAACCAATGACACTTAAGACCCTCTGCTAACTATAGTTATATTCAATTGCCTTATTCGTACATCTTTCTATATACCCATACAGACATATATCTTTTTATCCATGTACTTATCATTTATCCATTAGCTTCTAAATATGTTCCTCTTTTCATTGATCCTTCCCCATCCATTCATCCATGCACGTAACCATCCAGATACCCATGTACTTTTCCAGTCTTTCTCTGCAAAATCTGCCTTTTCATCAATCACTGTGATGAGAGCTGTGAATTCAGAGAAGAAATGACACATAACTGAATAATCAATTCCTTCAAAGAGCTCATGATACAGCAGAGCAGTCCTCCAAGGAGATAGGCTCAAGTGTGTAGGGAAAGAGATTGGTTCTAAGCATGACTAAGCTGAAAACTTTGATATGATTTTCTCTGAGTTCTGTCTAGTAATATTAATTTATTTTCATCTTTCCTGTATGCCACAATATTCATAAATTCTGCACACAAATCTTGACACAGGACAACATAATTCTCCTCCAAATATTTTATATGGTGCCTGACATGATGTTGATCTGTTTAAAAAACTTTGGGAGAAATTACGTGACGTGGGAGTTTTTGAAGGATGTGCTTACCATTATGTTGCTGCTTTAGTTAAAAATAGCACTGGACATAAATCACAGCAAGAGTGGAATTGCTGGGTTATATGATAGTCCTAGTTTTAATTTTTTTTTTTTTTACTTTTCTATCATTCAATGGTTTATTTAAAGCAAATACCCTTTATAAGAAACATGTACAGCAACTGCACACATGGATTTCACCTGTTAGTATGCACAGGAACCAGATCAATTACATCTGTGGAAATAATGGTTGGATATAGTTTTAATTTTTTTTAAGATTTACTATTAATTTCAATGAAAATTTACAGACTTTGGATTTCCATTCATTCATTGTTGTACTTTTCTCCCCTCACAACCCTCCCCCCAGTAACTACCCTCTTGGAAAAGTAAAGAAAAATTCTTTCATTGTTTTACAATCCCTCCCCCCAGGTCCACTCCATTATGCAGCCTTCACTCTGGACTCCCGTTATGACGAAAATACCTAATACATATCCCTTTTAAACAGTTTTCTCCTTCATTTGTTTCAATGCAGTATATATTATTGAACCCATCTTTCTCAGTCTCCCCCCAACCCCGAGGTCAGTCCTGTTTAACAACAGTGGCACCATGCAGTATTTGTCCTTTTGTGACTGAGATACTTCACTCAGCATAATGTCCTCGAGGGTCACCCATTTTGAATAACATGAGTTGCTTGTTTTTCAGTGCAGCATAGTATTCCATTGTGTGAATATACCACAGCTTCTCTATCCATTTGTTTGTTGATGGGCACTTAGGTTGTTTCCAACTCCTTGATATTGTAGTTTTAATTTTTTGAGGAACACTATTTCCTGCAATTGCTGTACCATTTTGCATTCCTCCACCCTCAGCAATAGGATAAGGGTTCCAAATAGACAAATCTTCACATATATGTTATTGTTCATTTCTTTCCCCCTCCTTAACTACCTTAATGACAGTGAAATTACATATTGTTTCTATATATATGTTTCTATATGGATGCTATAGAATGTGAAGATAAAATGTTGGTTGAAATGAGACAGTCAGAAAAAGAACAAATTTGTCTGACATGTGTGTAAAAAGACAAGAAAAAATGTTTATATATGCAAGTTTATTAGAGGTTACAAGCAGTGGAAAAGAGGAGGAAAACATGGGTTATTAATGATAAAAAAAATCCCATTAAGTGTTGGGTTCTACAGCAAATCTTGTAATTGGTGCCAGTAAGTTACACACCTGTAAAAATTGAAATGTGATGGATATATTTATAATATTGACCAAAAAAGTGGCTTCTGAGGTCACTTACAAATAAATACCTCATGAGATTTGATTTCTCCATCTGAAGTTTTATAGTCATGGTTTCATAGGATATCCCAATTTATTGGCTTAAAATTGTGTTCAGGGATCCTGTAATAGCACTTATTTGGTTTGTGGTCTTAAAAGTCTCATGAGCAGCATTTGAGACACAATAATTAGTGCTCCTGATTCATCTGGAGCAAATGGGGAAGAAGGAGAGTCATGAATAGGAGGAAGAGATGGTATATGTAACTCATCATCTCCACAAACAACTACTTCCTTTTCCATGAGATCAGGAGAACTAGATGGTGCCCTACTACCATTATTGAATATTTTGATCAAAGACTCCATAGAAGAATCTTGACCAAGATCAGGAAAATGTAGGATGTAGAGAATAGAATTTTAATTCTTATGGACTATAGACATTCTAGATACATGGAGGGTGGCTGAACTAAAATAATTTCCCCGGGATAATCTCTAAACCTTAAACTAAATATATCTCATGAAGTCATCTTAAAATCAATAATTTAGCTTTAAGAGTAAAACCATTATATCTTGAGTGTTATGCTATTTAAGAGTGATCTGCATATGTTAAGATTGACAAAAGTAGCTCTTTTTAGAAAAAAATAAAATTTGGGTCAAAATTAACAGAGGGGAGGGAAATCATTGTTGTTCATAAAAATGAACAATAATAAAACTATCCTGTTTAGCTGAAATCCCAAAGGATGAAGGTTTTTAAGTCTTAGTTCATAAATTCTTCATATGAAAGGATAATTGTGCCTGGATTCTTCATATGAGATGCAAGTTTTCTAGAATTTTTTCCTATTAGTGAAATATAAATAGAATTTGATTTCTTCTTATTATCATAATTATTTCTAGAAATAGTAGCCAACATTTGTTGAGCATGATCTCTGTTCCAGGATTATACTTAAGGCTTTATATATATTATTAATACTCATAACATACCCTCATAAGTAGGTAGTATTAGCTTTATTTTATATGTAAATAAATGAATTCAGAAATATTACTAAAAAACAAATGCAATCTACCCTAATGCCTGGTATACAGTGAGTGCTCAAACAGTGTTAGTCTCATTCTTGGCTAGTCTACTTAATATTCATTAAGGTTGTAGGAGCCTTGAACTTTCTTAGACACACCTGGAGTCCATTAGTATTTTCTGCCTATACCACCTCTTGAGTTAATGAGTTTTATAAGCTGACAACCAGCTGTGCAAAGCAGTAATTCTTCCTTTCATTTGTTTTAAACTACCTATTTCAGACTTCAAGTGGTGCCTCTGAAGATCCAGTGATTCAGGAACTGATGAGTATATTCATGTTCATCTTTGATAGCCTTTAATCTTGTAGCCATTTATTGTACACCTGCGATGTGCCAGGCATTGTGCTACTCTATGTGTATGCAAAGAAGAAGAAATTTTCCCTGACCTTAAGGAGCTCTTTCTTAAAAGATTTTGATTACCGGACACTATAATGTAAATGGACTTTGTAACTGAGTAAGCAAGAGTGCTGCACGTGGGCACATGGCCATGCACTAACTCCAGGTGGTGCCATTCCACATAGAGTAAAACTACACGCTGTGGAGCTGTGCAGTCCACAATCTGTATGTCAGCATGAGTAGATTTAACCACAAGTAAGTTATTAATATTTTTTAAACTTCTATTCTCTTTGAGTCAAATGGTAATGATTTTACCTTCTTAGAAGAATTGTCTTGAGAATTAAATGAGATTGTACACACAGACATAGATAAAAGTGATTGATGGATAGAGGATGTTCAGCAAATAGGAGACTTGAGAGTGCGTGCAGTGTTAACCTAAAGTTGACATTTTAGCCATTATCCTAGCCACCTCTGGGCTCCAGCTTCCAAGTACCTTAACTGCAGACATATTGTCTTGCAATTCATTAACAGCTGTGGGACTAGGATAAGAGTGAGACCAAGGGCAAGAGCCAGAGCAAGAGTGTGCTTCTCACACTGAGTGGCAAGACTTGAGAGAGATTGGAGCAGGACCCTGGCTGTGGCAAGAGCCTGGTGTTGATGGTTGAAAGACTTCATTGCTGTGAAGAAACTGTGGCAAGATGTAACCAGAGGAGCCCTGAGATAAAGGTCACAGTTAAAAGTTTTGCTGTACTTTCTAGATGATTGAAAGAGAAGCCGACTGGATTGTTCTGAGGCAAACTTTGCTGGATGATTTGGATTTGACTGCTGAACTGAAACCAGGATTTTTACTAATTAAGGAATTGTATTTTGCTGTTAACCTGGCTTGAGACTGCTGGACTAAACCTGGACTTGTATTGTGAGATATTCTTTGCCTCTTCCACTCCCCAACCTGTGTCCTTAATAAAACCCACTGTTGGTACCGCAACTGTGAGTAAAGTGTATGAGTCAACAACGAATAAATTAACCACTTGCTGCTGGTGTGGCTCTAGGGGCACCATGGGTCTGGTCTCTTTATCTGTTTTCTGCACTAGGATGGTGAGTGTGCTAGTCTCACCCCCTCTAGCCCTTTCAGAAAGACACTCACAGCCTTGTGCCCCCACGTCCCATTTTCTGTTCCTTTCACAGTGTACTTTGCTGTAGAGTTAGTTCTAAACAGGTCTGATCTTACTCTGAAAAGTCTCAGGCCTAAAGCACTTCTTGAAATATGCATATAGTTTCTTGAGTTGTATTGCTGTTTTTGTTAGGTACACTTGAGCTGACTATGACTCATTATGACCCTATACATAACAGATCTGAATTGTGCCCTATTCTGTGCCATCTTCATGATCTCTGTCCTGTTCAAGCCCACTGTGGTAGACACTGTGTGTCTATCCATTTGGTTGAGGATCTTCTTCTCTTTCTCTGATTCTCCACTTTTCCCAGTATGATGTCACTCTCCAAGGATTGTTTTCTCTCCAGAATATGCCCAAGTTAATGAGATGAAATGTCACCATCCTTCCCTCTAAGGAACCCTCTGATCACACTTCCTTCAAGACAGCTGTGTTTGTTCTCATAGTTCATGGGATATTCAATACTCTTTTTCAATACCACAGTTTGAAGGCATCAGTTCTTCATCTGTCATTCTTGTTCATTGTCCATATGAAGCAATTGATAAGACTGTGGTTTGGATCAGGCCCACTTTAGTATTTAAACTGGCATCCTTACTCAAAAATCTCAGTGAAATCCTTGACAGATTTCCCCAATGCAATATATATTTTTACTTCTTGACTGTTTCTGCCAGTGGTGTTTATTTTGAATCCAAGTAAAATCCTTGACAACTTCAAACTTTTCTCCATCTATTATGATGTTTTCTTGAGTTGAGATATAACCTATGTAAAAAGCTGTAGTCTTTGATCTTTAGTTAACTGCTTCTGCTTCAAGTCTTCTTCATTTTCTGTAAGCAAGGTTGTATTGTCTGCATAAGCAAGTTGTAAATGTGTCTTCCTCTAATCCGGATTCCATATCTTTCTT
Organism: Elephantulus edwardii; assembly: GCF_000299155.1. Lineage (NCBI taxonomy): Eukaryota > Metazoa > Chordata > Mammalia > Macroscelidea > Macroscelididae > Elephantulus > Elephantulus edwardii. The sequence continues at coordinate 9,672,141 of NW_006399843.1, read as the reverse complement.
CATATAGACTAGTTTCTCAAATGACTTGCTCAGTATACAGATTTAATAGATATGAGAAAGGCCACAATTCTGATGCATGCCTTTTCTGAATTTAAAACATGCAGTGTTCCCTAACTGCTTCTTGATCTATGTATCAGTTTTGCATGAGTACAGTTGAATGTTCTGGGTTTCCTAATGTTAGCCATAATTTATTATGATCCATACAGTCACATGCCTTTGCATAATCAGTAAAACACAAGTAAATCTTTCTGTTATAATCTACTTTCAGACAAGATCCATCCCTTGTGCTGTGGCCTTTTTTGAACCCATCTTAAGTTTCTGGAAGTTCCCTGTCAATGTATTGTTCCAGCTGTTTTTAAATAATCTTCAACAAAATTTTGATTACATGTGATATCAGTCATATTGTTTGATAATTTCCACACACTGTTAGATCACCTTTTTTGGGGGGAATTGGAACAAATATGGGACTCATCCAGCCAGTTGGCCTGTTATCTGTTTTCCAAGTTTCTTGACAGAGACTGGTAAGCATGTTCAGGGTTATATCTGTTTCCTCAAACACTTCAATCAATATTTCATCAATTCTTGGAGCCTTATTTTTTGTCAATGTCTTCAGTGCAAGTTAAACTTCTTCCTTCATAACCATTGTTTCTTGATCATATACTACTGTTGTGTCTACAAATTATTTTTTGGTATAGTGGCTGTACCATCTACTTTTGATGCATCCTGTCTAAGTCAAGATTTTCCTGATAGAATCCTTCAGTGTTGCAACTTGGGGCTTGAATTTTATCTTCAGTTTTTTCAGCTTAGGAAATGCTGGAGATGTTCTTCGATTTTGGTTTTCTAATGCCAGCTCCCTGCAAATTTTATTATAATATTTTGTATTGCCTTTGTGAGCTGGCGTTTGAAATTTTCTGTTAGGCTTTCTTACCTCAGCATTCCTTCTCCTGTTTTGCCTTCTTATCTTTCCAGTGGAAGTTTCAGAGTCTGTTCCAACATCAATTTTGGTCTTTTCTTTTTTCCATAACTTTGCAATAATAACCTTTTGCTTTCTTCATGGATGATGGTATCTAACAACATGAAGAAGTGACATTGTAGTAATGATAATATTGAAAATATAACTTTGAGTTCCCTTCAACACTGCCTTTGGCAAAAGTAATTGAGAATTCCAAAACTGTTTGTACTCCTGGAAAGTGTTCTCACTAAGACATTCACAGTCTCACCACCACTCTGCTTTAACCTAAAAGGACTGTTTCATTATACATTTTATCTTGGTATAAGTCAATCATACAAGAAGATCAAGGCTTCTGGGTCACCATTATGATCCCATAATAAACTCTACACATTTCTGACTTAATTTCATATTGCTATCCTGTTTGCACTTTCTCTCTAGAATTTCATGGTCAATTATCAGCAAAACTTCTCATTCCCTTGTTTTTTCCTGAACATTCTCTGGCTCTCCCTTGAGGACATTATTTCCTCAGACCTACTAAAGTCTCCTGCCATGGAGTTAGTTCCAACCCACAATTTCTTCTTTCACAACTGGTAGTGGTGCAGGGACCACCTTTGCTTTTAACTAACTCCATAGAAGTCTCAGTTCCCTAATAGTTTCTAGATTTGGATTCATGTCATCAGGATTTGTCAGTACCCAAGGACCTCTGGCCACTTAATTTTATCAGTCGAGATTTTAGCTTTTGGCTCTCACTCTTTTGACTCTCTAAATGGGGTCAAGCATATTGGTCAGGATGGTGTAGGATAGGCAAGGTTCAGATCAGTCATTCACTATGAGTCGCAGTAGACTAACATGCACCTAATAACAACATTAACAGCATAATTCTTGGTGATTTCAATAGCCATAATCCTATCAGTACCTTTTCCTTTTATTTCTTCCTTCTCCAATACTCTTGTTTTTCATTATACTCCAATCACCTACTCTTACAATTATTCCCTAGATCTAGTCATCATCAGTAACTGTGATTTCATCCAAAACATAAGTGTTAAGACGTCCACTTTTTTGGCCCCCATTTTTATCCTGGTGATGCAAGGCATAAGCACTGCTACCGGTCAACAGAGACATGAGAGAGGGGGGCAGCAGACGGGCAGTGGCTATGCACGTGGCTATGGGCAGAGACTGTTCAAGAGATCAGAGATGCAATGGGCAGCCTCTGCATAAGGTAGTGGAGCAGTGCTGGTGGCAGCCTCAAGTCAGATTGGAGCAGCAATAGTTGGAGGCAGCCTCAAGACAGACTGGAGGAGCAAGAGCTGGAGATAGCCTCAAGACAGACTGAAACAGCAACAGCAGGACAGATTAGTATTATAGACATGACTGGAGGCCTGAGCCATCATATTTAGGGTTGGTTTGTGGGGGGGATGGTGGTGGGTGGGGAGGGGAGTACTGACCAGGCAAGGCTAGGGTCAAAAGGTAGGGGGTGGAAGTGAATGCTGGAGGGAGTGGATGCTGGCAGATCAGGGCTAAGGCAGAACCAAATCACAGATGGCTAAGTGTGTATGTGTTTGTGTGGGGAGGGGAACACCAGCACTTAAATGGTTACTTTTGCAATGGGAAGTGTATCTCATCTGCTTTTCTGGGTAAAATGCTTCTCTGCCAGATAATACTCTAAATTGAACATCTAAATTAAGGCAGACTAGGGAGAAGGATTGGCCATCTACTTCTGAAACAACGGGCTTTTGAAAACCCTGTGCACAATAAAGCATACTTAAATTATACTAGTAGATATGGCACCTGAGGCTGAGCCCCCTGTTTGGCAAACACAAAGGAGGAGGAACAATTGCAAACAGACACTATTTATTGGAATGTGGGATGTGAGAAACACGAATGTATGTAAATTGGATATTGTTAAGAGAGAAGTGGCATGCATAAATATTGGCATTCTAGGCAGTGGTGAAATGAGATAGATTGCCATGGGGTGTTTTGAATCAGGCAATCATGTGCTCTACTATGCCAGAAATGAAAAGGTGAGGAAAAATAGGGTCACATTCATAGTTAAAAAACCCATTTCCAGATCTATCTTGAAATACAATGTTTTGAGTGACAGGATAATATACATATGCCTACAAAGAACACCTGTTAATACCACCATTGCTCAAATACATGCACCAACAACCAGAGCAAAAAGGAGGAAATAAATGATTTCTACCAATTTTTGCAGTTAGAAATCAATTGAACGTGTAACCAGGATGCACTAATAATAATGGGTGGCTGGAATGCAAAAGTTGGAAATGGAGAAGAAAGATCAATAGTTGGAAAACATGTGTTTCGTTAGAGAAACGAGGCTGGACATAAAATGACATCATTTTGTACAATAAATTATTTATTCATTGTAAATATCTTTTATAAGAAACATAAGTTGTGACTATATACATGGACCTCACCTGAGAGTCTACACAGGAATAAGATTGACTACATCTAGGCAATGTGCTGATTGTGGAACAGATCATCAACTACTTATTTTTAATTTCAAACTGAAGCTAAAATAAATGAAATCAAATCCCCAAGAGCCAAAATTTGATCTTGAGTCTATCCCCCCCCTGAATTAAAAACAAACAAACAAACAACCTTTTCAGGAACAGATTTGAGGCCTTGAACACTAATCAGTGAAGAAGGTCAGATGAACTGTGAAAAGATATAAAATATATTATCCATGAAGAATGCCAAAAGCCATTACAAAGACTAAGAAGGAAGAAAAGACCAAGATGTTGGATGAGACTGAATATTGCACTAGATTGCTGAGAAGGAAAGGGAAGAAATCAAGGAGTTAAGGGGCTGAATAGAAGATTTCAAAGGCAGCTCAGGAAGACAAAGCAAAGTATTATACTGAAATGTGCAAAGAGCTACAGTTCGGCAAATCAAAAGGGTCAAACTTTCTCAGCATTTCTTCAGCCGAAGGAATTGAGAACAAATTCAAGCCCTGGTTGCATTACTTAAGGATGTCATGGACAGAATATTGAATGATCCAGAAAGCATCAAAAGAAGATGGAATGAATACACAGAATCATTGTACCAAAAAGAACTGGTCAACACAGAAGCATTTCATTAAACACTTCAACACTTTTAAGAGGCGATCATGATGAAGGAGGAAATTCAAGCTCCTGTGAAAGAATTGGCAAAACAACAAGGCCCCAAGAATTACTGGGATACCAATTGACATATTTCAACAAACAAATGCAGCCCTGGAAGTGCTCACCAGGCTGTGCTAAGAAATCTAGAGGACAACCACCTGGCTAACTGACTCAAAGAGATTCATATTTATTCCAATTATCAAAAAAAGATGATGAAACTGAGTAAAGAAATTATTGAACGATATCACTAATATCACATGCAAGGAAAATACTTCTGAAGTACTTTGATAGGTGATGAGTTGAGGGAAATTGAAATAATTTGTTTTTTGAAAACAATGTATTCAAATTTTGTAAATAAATTTTTTTAAAAAAATGACTGGAAGATATCGACAGAGAAATTAGAGCTGGATTTAGAAGAAGCCGTAGCTCTAGGGATATCACTGTCAATGTCAGATGAATCTTGTCTGTAAGCAGAGAGCACCAGAGGAATGTCTATTTGTGTTCCATTAACTTTGCAAAGGCATTTGACTACAAGTATCACAATAAATTGTGGCTAACCTTGAGAAGAATGAAAATCCCAGAACTCTTAATTGTGCTTTTGTAAAACCTATACTCGGACAACGAAGCAAGAACACACTGTTGTTGTTATATGCCATCAAGTTTCCTGTGATTTGTAGCGACCCTATGTATGACAGAGCTGAATTTACCCTATTCTGAGCCAGTCTCACTGACTCTGACACAACTAATTCCATTGCCCCAGTTACCGTGTTAAGCCATCTCATCTGGGGCCTTCCTCTCCTCTACTGTCCCTCCACCCTTCCAAGCATGATGTCCTTCTCCAAACACTGGTCTCTTCTGGCCACATGCCAAAAAAATGTGAGGCAGAGCTTCAAAATCCTTGTCTCAAAGTAGAAACTTGGTTTCATTCTCTCCAAAACAGACCTATTTGTTTCCTGGCTGTCCATTGTGTGTTCAGTACTCTTCTCCAGGACCACAACTCAAAAGCATCAACATTTCTTCTGTCATCCTTTGTCATTGTCCAGTTCTTTGATGTATAGCAAGACCATGACCTGGATCAGGTGCATCTTAGTCTCTATAGTCTGACATCATTGTTCTTTAGCACTTTGAAGAAGTCCCTGACAGCAGACTTCCCCAGTGCAATTCGTCTTTTGATTTCCTGACTGCTGGTGCCAAGAACGTTGATTGTGGAGCTGAGCAAGCTGACATTGGTAACAACTTCAACCTCTTCTTCATCCATCTTGGTGCTGCCAATTTGCCAGTGGTGAGAATCTTTGTCTTCTTGATGTTAAGCTTCAATTCATATTGAAAACTACAGTCCTTGACCTTTTGCAAGAAAACACTTCAGGTCCTCCTCAGTTTTGGCAAGCAAGGTTGTATCATCTACAAAACGCAGGTTATTTATGAGTCTTCCTCCAATCCGCATGTCACATTTCTCCTCATAAAGTCTAGCCTTGCAAATGATCTGTTCCACATATAGATTGGAAAAGTATGGAGAAAAGATTCACTCCTGATGCACTCCTTTCCTAATTTTGAACCATGCAATGTTTCCTTGCTATGTTCTGATGACTGCCTTCCAGTCCAAGTATAGGTATCACATGAGCACAATCAAGTGTTCTGGGATTCCCATACTTCTCAAGGTTAGCCAGAATTTGTTGGATGTACGCAAATGCTTTTGCAGAGTCAATGAAGCACAGACAGACATTCCTCTGGTACTCTTTGCTTTCAGCCAAGATCCGTTTGTAATGTCTTTAGTGACATGGCCTCTTCTATACCCAGCTTGGGTGGTTTATTTTTTGGCTTTTTTTATAATCTTTAGCAGGAATTTCTTGTGTGTGATATTAGTGATGTTGTTGTTATGTGCTGTCAAGTTGCCTGTGGCTTTTAGTGACCCTATGTACAACAACTGAACCCTGCTCTATCCTGAGCCAACGTTATTGTCTCTGACATGCCTAACCCCATTACCCCAGTCACTGAATCAACCCATCTCATTGAGGGGCTTCCCCTCCTGTGCTGTCCCTTCACCCTCCCAAGCATAATGTTCATCTCCAAGGACTGGTCCCTCCTCAAAACTTGTCCAAAGTATGTCAGATGAAGCTTCAGAATCCTTGACTCCAAGGAGCAGCCTGGTTTAACCCTCACCAGGACAAACTTGTTTGTTCTCTTAGCACTCCATGGTATATTTAATACTCTTCTCTAGCATCACAGCTCAAAGGTATCAATTCTCCTTCTATCATCCTGAGTAATTGTCCAGCTTTCTAATGCATATCAAGTAATTGCAAAGACCATGGTCTGGATCAGGCACACCTTAGTCTCCAGACTTATATAGTTGCTCTTCAGTACTCTGGAGATGTCCCTAACAGCAGACTTTCCCAATGCAATTTGTCTTTTCATTTCCTGGCTGCTGGTACCAACAGTGTTGACTGTGGAACTGAGCAAACTAAAGCTGTTAACAACCTGAATGGCTTCACTATGTATCATGATGCTTCTAATAGGCCCAGTAATGAGACTCTTTGTTTTCTTGCTGTTTAGTGATATTGTTCGATAATTTCCATACTCTGTTGTGACTGGGATAATGGGGATGGGTGTGTCAAAGATGGTGAGATTGGCACAAGATAGGGCAGAGTTTAGGGCTGTTGTACATAGGGTCATTATGAGTCGCAGGCGACTTGATGGCACATAACAACAACAACAATAACAACAACAACAATAACAACGACAACAACAACAACAACAACTGTTAGATCACCTTTGTTTGGATAAGAATAAATATGGATCTATTCTAGTCATTTGGTCAGGTATTTCTTGGTACAACCTGGTGATCATGTCCAGGGCAGTATATGTTGAAATGTGTCAATTGATATGCTATATAAATCATAAAAGTAATGTGTCATTGATGTGTCCTATCTCCATAACTTTTCAATCCGTATGCAGAACAGATCATTCGAGAGGCTGGACTTTATGAGGAGGACTGTGGCATCAGAATTGGAGGAAGACTCATAAACCACTTGTGTTATGCAGATGACACAACCTTATTTGCTAAAACTGAGGAAGGCCTGAATCATTTGCTGTAGAGGGTTAAGGACTGCAGTTTGCAATATGGATTGAAGCATAACAGCAAGAAAACAAAGATTCTTACAATTGGACCAATTGGCAGCATCATGATGGATGGAGAAGTGATTGAGATTGTTAATAATTTCAGCTTGCTTCATTCCTTCCACAATAAATACTCTTGGCACCAGCAGCCAAGAAATCAAAATATTAATTGCATTAGGGAAATCTGCTGTCAAGGAATGCTCTAGAGTGCTGAAGAGCAAGGATGTCAGTCTAGAGACGAAGATATGCTTGATCCATGCCATGGTTTTCTCAGTTAGTTTGTATGCATCCAAGAGCTGGACAATGAATAAAGATGACAGAGGAATTGGTGCATTTAAACTGTGGTGCTGGAGGAGAATTTTGAACATACCATGGAGTGCCAAGAGAACTAACAGGTCTGTCCTAGAGAGGATTAAACCAAGCTGCTCCTAAGGCAAGTATTTGAGACCATTCTTTGGAGAAATATATCATGCTTGTAAGGGTAGAAGGACAGTGCGGGAGAAGAAGACCCAGAGTGAGATGGATTGACATATTACTGAGTAATGAGAGTATGGCAGAGAGAGTGAGATTGGCTAAGGACAGAATAGAGTTCAGAGCTATTGTGCATAGGGCCTCTATGAGTCACAGCCAACTCGACGGCATGATGGCACATAACAACAGTACACAACAGTACCCTGACTCTAAATAGTTTTCACCCTATTAAAATAGACATCAGTTTCTTAATCTGAGTTCTGTTTAGTGATTCTTTCTCTTTCTAAATGCTATTTTATGTTGTTGTTGTTCTACAAGGATTGGTCCCTCCTGGCCGCATGCCCAAAGTTTGTTAGATGGAACCTCAAAATCCTAACCTCCAAGGAGAAACTTGGTTTCACCCTATCCAAGGCAGACCTACTTGTTTTCTTGGTTGTCTTCTGTCATCTTTAGTCATACTTCTCAAAAAACTCATTGTCGTCTAGTTGGAACCAACTCATTGGTGACTCTCCTGTGGGTTTCTGGAGGTGTAAATCACACAAGGGGAGATTGTACACCTTTCTCCCATGGACTAGCTTTTAAGTGAACAGTGTAAACTCCCTACATACAGGTGTTGTGTGCTATAGAGTTAGAACCAACCTATAGCTGACCCTCCAGTGGGTTTTCAGAGGCAGTTATTTCACAGGAAGAGATTGCCCATCCTTCTTCTGTGCAGCAGCTGGTGGATTTAAACTGCATACCTTTGGGATTGTTGCACAACCCAACTCAGTTGAAATTCCATTCCACCGTTAGAATCACTCTTTTTCACAGCCCTCAGCTTCCTCACATCTTTTCTGTTTGTATTTGAACAACTCTTTCTTGACTCTGTGCTTAGAGTTAAAGAAGGCTCAATAAAAATACATCCTTACCTGACTGTTCTCACTTCAAATTCATCAACTAGACTTTGGGCAGAGCCTGAGTGCTGCCTAGCAATCCTACTGTACTTCCCCCACCATTTTCACTCTCCCACTTTCCTCCATGACTGTCTCATTCCTTTCCCTTCTCCTCAAAAGTTTAGTACTTACTCCCCTACCCTTCTTCTCAGCTAATGATTCGAATACCTCCTGTATTATCACCACTACATTCGCACATCCACCCATGTATCTGTTCTCATAGGCTTGCCAGTTTCTTGATACCCTGTGTGAACTGTCCATGGCTCTGGTCAAGGTCAGCACTTGCTTGCACATGTGGACTTGATCTTACTCTCAACCAGGTTCCCAAGGACACCTCTCTGCAATCCTCCCTGCTCTCTCCTATATCATCATTTCTCTCCTCTCTACTGCAGCATTTCTTTGAACTTAAAGCATACTTATGGTTTCTGTGACCTTTAAAAGAATTCTCGAGGGAAAGATAAATAATGTCACTGAATTCTTCACGCAAATATGGTTGAAATGGCAAATAATTTGTTATGTGTGTATTTACACACACACATGCACACATTGCCACAATAAAAGGAAAAAAAAATGCCAAAAATACTCTCTTGACCTCTTGCATCTCCTTAGTAAAATTCTTCAAAGAGCTGTCTATTGCTGTTTCTCCAAGTCTTTTCATCCCTTTTTCTCCTGAGTCCACTCCAATTAAGCTTTCATTCAGCTGCCATTGTCAAGGTCAGAAATGAATCTGAGTTGCTAAATCCAGTGGTCAATTCTTCATTTTCACCCAACTTGGCTCACTGCTAGCGTTTGACAGAGTTGTTGACCTTTTCCTCAAAACATTTTCTTTACTTGTCTGTCAGGACATCACCTTGCGTGGCCTCCCTCTTTCCTCACCAGTTGCTTCTTAATTCCCTGTCCTCTGAATACTAATGTGTCCAGAACACAATCCTTGGACCTCTTCTTTGTCTCTCAGGTGAGCGTAGTTAATTCCTAGCTGAAAGTTCATGTCAGAAAACATGACTCTCAAATTTGTCTCTCCAGTCTCGTTCTCTTTTTTGAACTCCAGACACATCCCCAAGTGCTTATTTGACATCTCCACGTGGATGTCTAATGGACATATAAAATATAATATGTGAAAATGGACTCTTGATCTTCTGCTCTATCCTCTCCTCCCCACATTAATTCTGTTTGAGAAGTGGCAATGCCATTCACAGGTCAAAACCTATGAAATGATTTAATGGCTACTCATTTTCTTGCATTTCCACAAGAAACTAATCACCAGATTCTGTTGATTCTACTTTGAAATTATATTCAGAACCCAAACATATCTTGTTACTTTTACAGTTACCTATTGGACCAAGTTACTATCTTTCAGCATTTGTCTAGTGCAGTACCTTCTATATGGTCTACTTGCTCTGACTATGCCCCTCCTAAGCAGCAAGGGTAATCCTTTAGAAAGATGAACTTGTTCTCTGCTCTGCTGAAAACCTTCCTCAGCTCCTCATCACACATAGAATAAAGCCAATGGTCTAGAAGGCCTCACATGGCCTGCATACACCTCTCTGCACTTGCCTCTTACTACTTCCTCCTCTTTCCCGCTGCTACAGTCATTTTGGCCTCTTTGTTGGCTCTGCTTTAGGATTTTTGCCCTTGCTATTCTGCCTGGTCACAATCTGTCCTTGGATGACTGTGTGACTCACTCCATCTACTCCCATCCATAGACATTAATCCAATATCAATGCTCTGTGAAGTTTTCCTCAACCAACTTACATAGAATTGCAAGCCTGTCATCATTGTCTCTCCCCACTTTATTTTCTTTATTAAGCTCGATCAGATATACTGAATATTTTTACATGTTTATTCCTTGTCAGTCTCCCCATTAGAATGCATCCTCTTTGGGGACTAGGACATTTATGTGTTTTGTTCGCTTGACTATCTACATACTTGACACATAGTAGGTGACCAAGAAATATTGAATAAATAATTTTAATGATAACAAATTGACAATGATTTGCAATAGTTGAACTATGGCTACTATTTATTTAATTTTTCCTCTTGGTAGTCTGGTGAAGTAGATCTTACCTCCTCTGTGTGCAGATGAGGATATTAAGGTGTAAGGTGACTGTGTGACCTGACCCAAAGCACGCATGTTGCTTTCAAGTAACACAGACCTTGACTTTGGAATGATGTCCAAGTTTAACTCATCCAAGTTCAACTCTCACCCTATTATCTCTTTCTAGACATATGTCCTTGAGCATTTTTCCTCATCTCTTGAAGCTTCTATTTCTTTCTTGATAAAATGGGAATAAGAATAGTTACCATTTCGCAACAGTGTTGAGAAAATTAGGTGAGATAATTCTTGAGAGGTGCCTGGCAAGTACTAAGCATGTGATAAATGATTGCTTTTACTGCTATTGTAATTGTTCTTCTATTTCTTATGATTGTTGTACCCAACAGATCCAGAAAGACCTTAGATTGTGGAGAGAGGGTTCTCTTTCAGAACCCTTATTTTCTTTTAATAGAAGCCCAGGATCTAGCTTCAGATTTCTTCTGAGACCTGAGAGTTTAAGATTTAAGAAACAAAATGAAAACAGACTCAATCTGTTTCCAGTCTCAATGACTGTATCTGAGCGAGTACGCGTGCGAGTGTGTGTTGCTTGTGCCTGTGTGTCTTTATTTTCCATTTACCTTGAAAATTGATAGATTTCCAATTTAGAGCAAGGGGGGAACAGGAGGGAGAAGGAAAATGGAGCTGCCCATCAAAATTAGCAGGGAAGTGGGTAAAGGTCATTTGATCACAGCATGGCTGCGCTCTGAATTAACCTGCATAACAGAGACTTGTTGAGTTTGCAGCTCTTTAAGGTGCATATTAACACCAGGAGTGAGGCAAGGAGACACCTGGAGAGAAGGTCAATTTGTGGCCGCTCAGATCAACAGGGCTGCGGGAGAAACTTGACTGGAGAAGCCAGCTCTGAGCAAACAGGGTGAGGAGGGAAGGAGGACAACCTGGAGCCTTTCTGAGGGTGGCAGCTTCTGACGCTGTCTTGTCCTGGTGGGTCCTGGCATTGGAGTTGGGAGGGGTTTCTGCAGAGCTGGAGCGGCACTAGAAAATTAAAGAGAAGTGCACACAGGATCTAGTGGCAATTGCAGCTTCATTAATCGTCTGTGGGGAAAAGAATGGGAGGCATTTATATGATAAAGATGCTGGGAAATTAGAGGGAGCAGCAGTGCTGTTTACGGTTTTTATTTTATTTTTATTATCATTAAATTGCTTCAAGTCACCTGTAATTTTCCTAGGCTGTCACAATTACAAATCTTTGAGGATTACAAGAGACACACACAGTCAGAAAGGTGTAATTTAAACTTCCAAAGGTCTAAGGGCCCCAGCTCTTTTTCATTACCTCCCTGACAGCTGGCCCTGATGGGCTGAGTCAGATGACCTACAAGGCAAATTCTGACCCTCACGCTCTGCAATTGTATCATCAACTCCAGAACATGGTGAACATGTGGCTATTGTGCTCTGGAGGGATGAGGCATGACCTAGGCCAAGGACATACTTCCAAATTCTTTGCTCCAAGACAGCACTCTGCTCAAGTGAAAGTCACTTGGTCTTCTTGTGTCTCTGCTTCCCCATCTGTAGCAAGGGATCTGTGTTTCATTGATTATGCAAAGGCATTTGACTGTGTGGATCATAACAAACTGTGGCTGACTCTGAGAAGAATGGGAATCCCAGAACATTTAATTGTGCTAATGTGAAACCTGTACTTGGACCAAGAGGCATTAGTCAGAACAGAGCAGGGTAACACTGCATGGTTCAAAATTGGGAAGGGTGTACGCCAGGGATGCATCCTGTCTCCATACCTTTTCAACATGTATGCAGAGCAGATTATCCGAGAGACTGGGCTCTATGAGGAGAATTGTGGCATCAGGATTGGTGGAAGATCTATTAACAATCTCCGTTATGCAGATGACACAACCCTGCTTGCTGAAACTGAGGAGGACCTCATGCACTTGCTGCGAAGGGTCAAGGACTGCAGCCTTCAGTATGGACTAAGGCTCAATGTCAAGAAGACAAAGATTCTCGCCACTGGACCAATTAGCAGTGTCAGGATGGATGACGAAGAGATTTAGATTGTTTACAGCTTCAGTTTGCTCGGCTCCACAGTCAACACTCTTGGCACCAGCAGTCAGGAAATCAAAAAGCGTATCGCGATGGGAAAGTCTGCTGTTAGGGATCTCTCAAAGGTACTCAGGAGCAACAGTGTCTCTCTGGAGACTAAGGTGTGCCTGGTACAGGCCATGGTATTTGCAATCGCATGTTATGCATCAGAGAGTTGGACAATGACTAGGGAGGACAGAAGGAGAGTGGATGCTTTTGAGCTGTGGTGCTGGAGAAGGGTACTGAATGTACCATGGACTGCCGGGAAAACAAACAGATTCATCATGGAGAGGATTAAACCAAGCTACTCCTTGGAGGCAAAGATTCTGGGGCTTCGTCTGACATACTTTGGACATGTTGCCAGGAGGGACGGGTCCTTGGAGAGGGACATCATGCTTGGGAGGGTGGAGGGACAGCGCAGAAGGGGAAGACCCTCTATGAGATGGATTGATTCGGTGACTGGGGTAATCGGGATGGGTGTGTCAGAGGCGGTGCGGTTGGCGCACGATAGAGCAGGGTTTAGAGGTGTTGTGCATAGGGTCGCTATGAGTCGGAAACGACTCGACGGCACATAACAACAACAACAACAACATAGCAGATGGTAGTTTGGTTTGTTAGAAGACTTTGGTGCCATCGAGTTCACTATGACTTATACCGACCCTAAGAAGAAGAGATCTGATCCTTGACCTATCCTGTGCCTTTGTCACTATCTTTCCCATGCTTGAGCCCATTGCAACGATCCCTGTGTCAATCCCACTCCTGGAGAGTCTTCCTCTCTCTTGTTGATCTTCTCCCTTTCTCAGTATGAGGTCTTTATCCAAGGACTTATCCTTTCTGATAACATGTCCAAAGTAAATGAGAGAAAGTTTCTCTATCCTTGCCTCTATGGAGCACCCTGGCTATACTTCCTCTAAGACGGACCTGTTTATTCTTTTGATAGTCCATGGCAATACTTTGGTGTTGATTCTTCTTTTGTCTTCCTTATTCATTGTCCAACTTACAAATGCATAGAAAGCCATTGAAAGGCAATGACTTGAATCAGGCATACCTTAAACTTTAATCTGTTATTATTGCTCTTTCCTTAACATTTTGGAGAGGTCCTTGACAGTAAGTAGATTTCTTCAAAGCAACATGTGTTTTGATTTCTTGACTGTTGCTTCCAAAGGCAGTGATGTGGATCTAAATAAAAAGAAATGATTGACAACCTCAATCTTTTCTCCATATATGAATCTGTACACTGAGCAAATCATTTGAGAAACTGTGCTCTATGAAGAATAATACGGGATCAGGATCCGAGGGTGACTCATCAACAGCCTGCATTATGCCAATGACGTAATACTGCTTGCTGAATGTGAGGGGAATTTGAAATGCTTGCTGTTGTTGTTGTTGTTAGGTGTCATTGAGTTGAGCACAACTCATAGAGACCCTATGAACAAAAGATCTGAAACCAGTCCTGTCCTGCGCCATTCTCACACTTTCTGACACACAAGAGCCCATTGCAGCAGTCACCTTGTCAATCCACCTGGATGAGGGTCTTCCTCTATCCTTTCCAACATAATGTCCATCTCCAAGGAATAGCACCTCCTAGCAATGTGTCCAAAGTATGTTAGGGGAAGCTTCATCATTCTTGCCTCCAAAGAGCACTCTGGTTGTACCCTCTCTAAGACATAACTATTCATTTTCTTGGTTGTCCTTGGAATGTTCAGTGTTCTTCTCCAACACCACAGCTCAAAGGCATCAATTCTTTTTCTGTCATCCTTATTCATTGTCAAGTTCTCAGTTGCTTAGCTAATAATTGGAAAGACCATGGCCTGAATCAGATGCCTCTGAGTCGTCAAACTGATATCACTATTCCTCAATAATTTGGAAAGGCCCCTAACTGCAGATTTTCCCATTGCCATGCATCTCCTTATTTTCTGACTGCTTGTACCAAGGGTGTTAACTGTGGATGCAAGCAAGATGAAGTTGTTGACAGTTTCCATTTCCTTTCCATCCATCATGACACGGCCTATTGGTCCAGTGGTAAGAATCTTTGTTTTCTTGATATTGAGATGCAATCCATACTGAAGGCTGCATTCCTTGATCTTCTGCAGCAAGTGTTTCAAGCCCTCCTCACTTTCAGCAATCAAGATTGTGTCATCTGCATAACACAGGTTATTGATGAATCTCCCTCCAATCCTGATGCCACACTTCTTAACATAGAGCCCAGTTTCTTGCATAATTTGCTCAGCATATAGATTTAAGATTCAGTCTAGTTTTGCCTGTGAGTGAAATGCTTGCTCCAGAAGATGAAAAATGACAGCCTTCATATGGATTAAATCTCTACATCAAGAAGACAAAAATCTTCACCACTGGACTGATAAGCAACATCATGATAGATGGAGAAAAGATAGAAGTTGTGAATAATTTCATCTTACTTCCATCCACAATCAACACCCCTAGTATCAGCAGATATATTTCATTTGGCAAGTCTCCATCAGTGACCTCTCCAAATTACTGAGGAGAAATGATGCCAATTTTAAGACTAAGGCGCAACTGATTTAGGGCATGGTCTTTTCAGTTATTTGTTATGCATTTGAGAGCTGGACTGAATAAGGATGATAGAAAATTGATGTCTTTGAGCTGTGATGTTGAAAAATAATACTGAATATCCTGTGGACTGCCAAAAGAACAGACAGACATGTTTTGGAGAAATTAGTCAGAGCGCTCCTTGGAGGCAAAGATGACAAAGCTTTGTCTCACATACTTTGGGCACCTTCTTAGGAGAGGCTATTTCTTGGAGAGGGACATCGTGCTTGGAAATGTGGGAGGTCAGTGAAAGAGAAGAAGACCCCCAAGGAGAAGGATTGACTCAGTGACTGCTGCAATGGGCTCTAGTGTGTCAGAAATGATGAGGATTAGACAGGATAAGACAGAATTCAAATCTGTTATTCATAAAGTCACTATAAGTTGTATAAGACTTGATAGCACATAGCAGCAGCAACAATAACAACAACAATCATGATATTGACTATTAATCCTGGTGGGTGTTGTGCTGCTAATCCAAAGGTGGGGGCTCTCTTGCACTTTGAATCTACCAGCAGCTCTGTAGGGAAAAGACAATCTCTTCTGATGTGAAATACAAACTCCAAAAACCTTTTAGAGGGCCAGCTATGATCAGTTCCGACCCAACAGTAGTGAGTTTATATCACCCTAGGGCATGCTAAAAGTTCAGGTTCTAATGTCCTGGACTTGTAGGTAGTTCTGATTCAGTTGGTCTGAGCTAAGATCCAGAAACATGCATTTTACACAAACTCCCAGATAATATTGATGCTGGTGGTCCATGGATCACATTAAGGAACAATGATCTAAGAAAATGCACAGTAATTTGCACGAAATTGCTCTGAAAACTGTGTTGTTTTCCACAAACAGGTGTTATCATGAAAGCTGACTCTCCCTTTGGCCATAGCTGATTGTTGGATGTGTTTTAAGCATAATATAACAATATATTAGAGTTGAAAGAGAGTTTAGAGACTCTTGGGTATCAAGTCCTCTGGAAATTCTTCTAGAAGGTTTTTCTTGTTGTTGACTATTGTCAAGGTGGCCACAGACTTCTAGTGTTCCCTTGTACAATCCTACCCTGCCCCATGCCTGGATACAGATTGGACCATAGTTACCCACAGGGATTTTATGGACTGACTTTTGGAAGTAGATCACCAGGCCTTTGTCTACTGAAATGTGTTCAGCGACATACAAAGCTTCCACTGACAGGTGAGTGAGTGGTGTGGAAAAACAGAGGCTTCCCGTAGGGTGCATATTGCTGAGAACCAACCCAGAACCCTGGAGCAGAAATAGAGGGTGGAGGGACAGCGCAGGAGGGGAAGGCCCTCTATGAGGTGGATTGATTCAGTGACTGGGGTAATCGGGATGGGAGTGTCAGAGACAGTGCGATTGGTACAGGACAGAGCAGAGTTTAGGGCTGTTGTACATAGGGTTGCTATGAGTTGCAAGCGACTCGACGGCACATAACAACAACAACAACAACCATATGGATAACCACTACCCTAGATTCTGTGGTTAATATTCTTTTCACTCTTGTATACCCACCTTCTTGTCCTCCCCAGATTGTGGCTTTTGTCTTTTAAGACTATTAGTTCCTTAAAACAATAATATTAGTTACAGAACAGCTAATCACAGGAACAACAGTAATAAATTGAATCCCTATGATGAGTAGCCATTAATTCACACAATATAGATTTAAAATATGTAACCATAAAAAATATGTAACCATACTCCAAATTTGTCTTTAATCTCCATTTTAGAGATCTGGAAACTGAGGCTTAGAAAAGTAAAGGTCAAAGGGCTAATAAGTGGCAAGAATTAGATTCAAATCCAGACAAGCACCCAAACCGAACTTTTTCAATGCCATAACAAGACTCTAAAGGCAGAGAATAAAATCAGATTCATTGAGCAACTACCATGTGCTGGTGCTGGTGGGATGCCAAACTGAGCAAGAAGTTCCAGGAAGGAAGATATAGGTGAGCAGCACAGGGTCTGCCACATAGCAGGCACTCAGTGAGTACTAACTGAGAAATTGATAAACTCTGGGTCTGCTAGCTGCAAACAGAGACCATGTCCTACTGTGGGAGTTATGGGCACTGTGAGAGCCAAGTGCTGTCCTAATGACCTTGAGCTAGTCTCCAGTTTCTCCAAACCTCATTTCCCTCACAATAAAATGAAGAGACCAGATGACTTTCTTTCTAAGGTTCTTCCACCTCTAACAGATGAGGGGGTGCAGGGGTCAATAAGTTGTAAATAGAAACGCAAATAGAACTAATCATATTACTACTTTAGATTCTCCTGGCAACCAAGACAATTCTCTGGTTTTTAGGAAGCCTAAGGATAATTCCTTCTACAGAGGCCAATTTCCGAGGCCAAACCCCCATCTTCCTGGGCCAGCAGGGACATAGGAGGAGCAAAGGACAAATGACCACCCGTCCCTGATAGACGGGGTGTGTTGCCTGAGGGACTCTCCTGTCTGATGGGACATAGAAGATCTGGCCATGCTGGGCACAGAGTTAATTAATGTCTGCAGGGTGAGTTCGCAGAAATAACAATTGCTTTGATTAAGGAAGAGAAATGACTGTGAGTTTTGCTTTAAGTAAAATGGACAGAGGAGACATAGAAAATCACCCATTTTGTTTCATTTGCTGAGGCTCACTGGTCTGGCCTTCTTCTGTCCTGATTGATGATTCCCTCCTCAGATCCCTCTCCCTAAAATAATGTATTCTCACTAAAATGAGGCCCCTTCTCCAATTGTGCTTTAAAAGGGTTGTTTTTGTTCTTATTGGAGACAAGAAGATGGATCCCGATGGGGACTTTGTGAATGTGAATTTGGAGATGGGCCCAGCATTCCCGGAAGAGTCAATGGATGACAGAGCTGCCAGAATGTGGTGAGGCAGAGTTAGGTGGAAGATGCTCGAGAAGCCCCTCAACAGTAAGTCTAGCTGACCCTTGAGAGGTCTTTGTGTGCAGGTGTTGTGCTAAACTCCTCACCAGATTTCTTTCTAATTAATTTCTTAATTTAATCTGCACAACCACTGGGGGAAAGTTGGGTGCCTCTGGCTCAGTTCACATAGTTTGTGAGTAACAAGCCAGAAGTCTAATGCAGGTTCTGTTTTTGATGACCTAATTATGACCCATTACAGTATACCTTCTTTTGTGGGAAAAGCATAATTGGCCACATTTTCTTTTTTTTTTTTTTCGGATGAGTGTATTGAGGTTGAGACATGGCCTTGATTTGCATAAGGTCACATAAGTAGTAAGTAGTGGATGAAGGATTTAAAGGTAAGTCAGGTTCAAGAAAACCAGGTACTATTGAGTTACCTTGCACTGATGGAGACCCCATATGTGTTAAAGCAGACCTGTGTTCTATAGGGTTGTTTTAGATTGGGGTTTTTTGGTCATTGATTGCCAGGCCTTTTTCTCAAGGTGCACTTGGGTGGACACTATCCTCTAACATTTCAGTTAGCAGCCAAGTACATTAACCATTTGTACCATCCAGAGTGCTCCTTGGAGGCAAAGATGATGAGGCTTCACCTCACATTCCTGAGGTATGTTGCTAGGAGAGGCTGTTCCTTGGAGAGGGACATGATGCTTAGAAAGGTGGAGGATGCTGGCAAAGGAGAGGAAGACCCTTGATCAGGTGGGTTGACAAGGTGACTGCCACCATGGGCTCTAATGTGTCAGGAAGTATGGAGATAGCACAGGACAGGACAGTTCAGATCTGTTGTTCACAGGGTTGCTTGCTATAGGTTGTACTCAACTTGATGGCACCTACCAACAACAACCATCCTGGGAATTCAGATAGTAAAGTTGTTGGTGTGTATGTTGTTAGGTATCATTGATTCTCAATGTGGATGGAAAATAGTGAGAGAGAACAAAAGAGGAAAGAAGGACAATGAGCTTAAGAGGGGGAAAGACCTGAGGTAACATTTATTGAGCCCCTAAAATGTTAGAGATCTCTATTGAGCTCCCATTAGCTCAGGAGCATTCCATGCAGCTAATTTGACCCTCAGAAGGTGCGCATGTGGTAGGTAGGTGTTAATTCACATGGGAGGAGAACTTGGAAAGGATAGATATTTTACCCAAGGTTAAGCAGTTAGAAAGAAATGCCAGAATTTACACGCAGGTCTTGTCCTACTCTAAGTGCTCCTTCCACTGTCTAACATGTCCTCCCTCTTTGCAAAATATCACATAATAGTGAGACCTGAGTGTTAGCAATCTAGTCAACCATCACCTGGAAATGAGGAGAAGGGGAAGAAGAAGGTGAGGGAATAGGGAGATTTAATACGTTAAAGTACTTCAAAGTGCTTCCCACATGGCTTTACGTCCCACCTATGTTATCTTGTTTAATCTCATTTAATTCTCACAGCTTGCCTGGGTGGGAAAGGCTAAATTGCTCACATTTTGCAGATGAGTGTACTGAGGCTCAGACAAGGCAATTGATTGGCCTAAGGTCACAGAGTTAGGAAGTAGTGGATCACAGATTCCTGTCCAGATCAGCCCAACTTTGAAGCCTGGGCTAATTAAAAATATAATTTGGGGCTAAATCAAGTATAGCATCTCACATTAGATTCGATTAAAGATGAGCGATAGCAGAGACCACCATTTAAAAATAAATTCACAGTTGAAAAATTTACAATTAAAGCAACCATCAATTAACTTGCCTCTCTGAGAACAGAGAAAGGTCTCTGCTGTTATTCAGTTTTAGCTGTGGAAGAATCTGGAGCCTATTTAAAAACTGTGGAGTGTGTTCAATGAATCAAGAACTAGTGAGAGTAGCTAAGGGAAGCTGACCTAGGCCTCGTGCCCAGAAAGGGGACTTGTTCAAGAGCTTTCTGGGCATGGAGAGCAGGCAAACAGATGTGCCAGGTTTGGAGCTGCCTGGAGAGTAGGTTTGGCTTCAATCTAGACTATACATTGCATTGGGCAAAAGGATCATATATTCTCAAAAAACAGGGACTGACAGCAAACTAATTTGATCATTTCTCTTCTCTGCTTAATAACCTTCAATGGCTCCCCCTTGTATCCTGAATAAAGCCCATAAACCTCACCTACACATTCAAAGCTCAGCACAATCTGGTCCCAACTTACTTTTCTTGGTCTTATCTCCCCTTATAAAATTCAAGTTCAGGTTAAACTGGTCCACTTTTTATTACCTGAACCTCATTTTAGTTTTGCTCCCTTCCCTTCTCTTTGCGCTAAATCTGCCTACTCCTTTGTCAATTTCCTTTTCAAGGTGACTTCTTCAGTGCACTCTTCTCATATTGTCTGTTCAGAAGCATATTCTCCATTTATTTATATTGTGCTTGGCAGCACTGATAGCACGATAGCTTGAGTTGAGTGTAGCTTTGTATACATCTCATCTTTCTTACTAGATATAACCTATTGTGGACAGAGTTACTATGTCAAACCTTGTGAGTCTATAAATCAACTAGTATCCAATGACTAATCATATCTAGAAAGAGATCATGGGGAAGATCAATATCATCAACAAGAAGAAGGCCAGGACTGCAAAACACATCATCAACTACTCATATGCAAATACAAGTTGAAGCTAAAGAAAATTAAAACAGGTCTACGAGAGTCAAAGCATGACCTTGGTTGTCTTCCATCTGATTTTAGAAAACATTTCAAGAATAGATTTGACACAATAAACATCAAAACCCAAAGACTAGACATCGTCTAGACATTTGACTAGCTATCAAAAAAAAACACCCCAAAACAGTTAACTGAAAAAAAGCAAACCATTAATAAGCGGAGGAAAGAAAGAAGAATCTAAAATGGATTTTCAAACTTACCCTTGAATGTAGAGTAGCTAAAGTGATTGGAGAAAATGATAAAGAGTTGAACACATGATTTCAAAGGGAAGGCCAACAGGAATAAGGAAAGTATTGTAAAGAAATGTACGAAGACCCGGAGTTGGAAAATTCAAAGGGAAAAGCAAGTTCAGCATTTCTCAAGCTGAAGAACAAAGGAAAAAAAGAATCAAGACTTTAGTTGCAATACTGTAGTATTCGATGAGCAAAATAGTTAATGATGCAGGAAGTGTTGAAAGAAAATGTAAGAATTATACAGAATCAGTCTTTAACTGAGTAAATAATCTGAGAAGCTGGACTATATGAAGAAGAATGTGGCATTAACATTGGAATGAGATTAATTAACAATTTGCGATATGCAAGTGTTCTATCCTTGCTTGTTGAGAGTAAAGAGGATTTGATGTGATATAGATAAAAAGTTACAGCCGTCAGTCACCTTATGTGCATGTGAAAGTTGAGAAGTGAGTAAGAAGACTGAGGAAGGATTGATGCATTTATATGGTGTTAAGGAAGAATATTGACTATACATAATAGACTGCCGGAAGAACAGACAATTTTGTCTTAGACAAAGTGCAGCCAAATGATCCTTAGAAGCAAGGAGGAGGAGACATTATCTCATATACTTTGAGCCTGCTATCAGGAAGAACAAGTCCTTGGAGAAGGACATCATGCTAAATGAAATGGATGGTCAATGAAAAAGATGAAAAGTCTCAGTGATAAAGATTGGCACAGTGGCTGCCATAAAGATCTTAAATAGCAAAGATTGTGGGGATAGAAAAGGACCAGACGGTGTTCTGTTGCATTCCAAAGATTGTTATGGGTCAGAACTGACTTGACAGCACCTAACAACAACAATGTGCTAACAGAGACCTTGGGTAGCACAAATAGTTAGCACACTGAATTGCTAATTGAAAAGTTAGAGATTTGAGTCTGCTCAGAGGTGTCTTGGAAGGAAATTCTTCTCCAAACTACCATTAACTACTATGAGTTCTGCTTTATAGATGAAGAAACAAAAGGGTTGAGAGGTCTTGACCTCTCACCCCTTATGCAATACTCACAACTAATAAATGATGGCTGAGATATGTACTGACCCCAAAGCCACCTTTGCAAATGAATATGTGTAACTGCCTCTAGATGTGGCAAGCAGAGCGAAAGGCATCTTGGTCATGACTCACAATGGGCAGATTCCCTAACTTTCCAAACAAGGGAGAGCTACAAAGAATAACAGTATTATTTTCTTCCAGGTAGTTCCAGATTTGTGAATGACAAAACTGTGAAGCACTTTGCTTTGAGCCAGAGATAATATGATTGTCTTCCTAACTGGATGTGACTGATCCAAGTTGGAACATTCCTAACTTAATTGTAAAACTTATAAATGTACTAGAGATGAGATGGATGCCAGAGCTTCTGTGCAAACTGGCAGGAGAGACTTCTTGGTTGAGAATTTCTCTCCTTTCCAGATATGAACAGGGATGTGGGAGTTGACAGTGGGAGAAATTAGTTGACTTGTTACTAATCATGTTTAATGGTAATATATTTTAATTTCTGAGCTAGTTTAGTGGGACCACAGAATATAGACACTTGGCAAGCCATGATGCTTGGTCAGAAGACTGTTCTCTAGCATGGTGACTGGTGGAGTAGGACTGCATACATGGATGGTAACTCATCAGCAAATAAGGACCAATGGCATTTGTTCTTAGTACATCTATTCCTCATTATTGTTACCTGAAATTTTGTGTTTATGACAATAATTTTTAAAAAGCTATCAGATTGTTTTGCACGTTAATGACACATCTGGCAGTAAGGAATGCCAATGTAAGAGGAAAGAGCAAAACTGGTTGCTGTGATTGTTAAGATTATGCCTAATCTTAATTGGACCTTTATTCTTATAGGTTTACCACTCATGTAAGAATGTAATTTGACAGTTATATAATGATATAATTTACCAGTTATGTAATGGTGCTATTTAGCAGTTGTGTAACATTGTAGTCATTCTCTATTTTGTGGTCTGATGTGGACCTCCCTCATTTTTACATAATTCCCTGGTCTGTCAATAATTATGCATTTCATTTAATTTTTTTACAATATCCAATTTTTCTCTGTTCATACTTTATAAACTCCACATTCTAATTATTAGTGGATATTTGCAACTGTTCTTGCTTACTTTTCTTTTTCATCCATATGTCAGTCTAGAGACTAACTTGTGCCTAATCGAGGCCATGCAATGAGGAGGACTGTGGCATTAAGATTGGAGGAGGACTTATGAACAACCTATGATACGCAGATGACACAACTTTGCTGGCTGAAAATGAAGAAGACATGAAGCACTTGCTGCAAAAGGTCAAGGACTGTAGTCTTCAATATAAATTGAAGATCAACATCAAGAAGACAAAGATTCTCACCATTGGGCCGTTTGGCAGCACCATATTAGATGGAGAAGAGATTGAGGTTGTTAACAATTACAGTTTGCTCAGATCCACAATCATCACTCTTAACACCAGCAGTCAGGAAATCAAAAGACAGATTGCATTAGGAAAATGTGCTGTCATGGACCTCTCTAGAGTGCTGAAGAGCAATGATGTCAGTCTAAATACAAAGGTGCACTTAATCTAGGCCATGATCTTCTCAATTACTTGTTATGGTTCAGAGAGTTGGACAATGACTAGGGATGACAAAAGAAGAATAGATGCCTTTGAGTTGTAGTTCTGGAGAAGAGTCTTGAACAAGAAAACAAATAGGTCTATATTGGAGAGGATAAAATCAAGTCTCTCCTTGAAGGCTAGGATTTTGAAGCTCTGCCTCACTTACTTTGGGCATGTGGTCAGGAGAGATCGGTCCTTGGAGAAGGACATCATGCTCAGAAGAGTGGATGGACAGTGCAGGAGAGAAGACCCCAGATAAGATGAATTGATACAGTAACTGGGGCAATGGGGAGGTTGGTGTGTCAGAATCAGTGAAACTGGGTCAGGACAGGGGAGGGTTCAGAGCTGTTGTACTTAGTGTCGCTATACATCACAGGCGACTTAATGGCACATACAAACAATAACATACTATGACAGGTTTGGAAGCAGGGGTGGCATCCGCTTCCTAAATAACATGACTCTGGAAACTCTATGAACTTTGATAAATATTGTAGAGGGGATTCAGGCCTTTTGTTCATAGAGTTGCTATGAGTTGTGCTTGAAGACAATCAACAACAATTAGAGACTGAAAGACAAGTGGTTATACTGCTAGGAGCAAAGCCCAAGGACAAGTAAACACAACCTAGAATTCCTGGGGGTTAGGCCAGCATATGGATGTTGGTATCCTAGGAGAGGCATAAAGATTGACATACTAGGTATTAGTGAGCTGAGATGGACTGCCATTGATCACTTTGAATCAGAAAATCATATGATTTACTATTCTGAGAAGAAAAGATTGAAGAAGAATAAGGGTGTTTTACTCATAATTATAAAGACCATTTCAAGATTTCTCCTTAAGTACAATGCTGTGATAACTGGATCCTATCCATTCAAATATAAGGAAGATCTGTTAATACCACCATTTAAATATAGGCACCAGCAACTAAAGCCAAAGTGGAGGAAACTGATGATTTCTATCAACTTTAGCAGTTCTAAATTGACCAAATATACAATCAAGATGCATCAATAATAATTGGTGACCAGAATGCAAAAATTGGAACCAATGAAGAAGGAATAGTAGATACAAAATATGAACTTGTTGACAGAAATGAGGCTAGAGAGCTAATGACAGAATTTTGTGGGTTCAGTGATGTATTCATTGCAAATATCTTTTTGAAGAAATATAAACAATGACTATACACATGGACTTCACCTGATGAACTGCACAGGAATCAGGCTGACTACATTGGTGGACAGAATTGTTGGAGAATCTCAGTATCATCAGTCAAAACCAGGCCAGGTGCTGCCTGTGGAGCATAATCATAAATTGCTCATGTGCAAGTTTAAAGTGAAGCTGGGGGAAAATTCAAACAAATCCATATGAACAAAAATACAACCTTGAGTCTATCCTACCTGAATTTTAACATCATCTCAAGAATACATTTGAGGCATTTAACACTAATGATGAAAGACCAAATGAGTTGTAGGGGCAGGGAGGAAAGTGTGCAACAATGAATGAATGGAAATTGAAAAACAAAAAAACCCACAAAACTCAAAACCAAAATAAAACAAACAAAAAACAATACCAACCACA
Organism: Elephantulus edwardii; assembly: GCF_000299155.1. NCBI lineage: Eukaryota > Metazoa > Chordata > Mammalia > Macroscelidea > Macroscelididae > Elephantulus > Elephantulus edwardii. Next base: position 9,646,831 of record NW_006399843.1, on the reverse strand, counting down.
GGAGAGGAAAAGGTCATATATAGAGGAAGAGAAAGAAAAAACCAAAACGGATGCCAGAAGAGACTCTAAAAATTGCCACTTCCCATGCCATAATACCCGTATCTGGAACCTCATTTTACTGTGCAGCTACAGCAGCAGGGCCAGAGAAGGTTGTTCTGCATTGTGATATTCATATACCTGACTGTCTTTACAGGTTGCTGTTAGAGGTGTAACACCTTAGTTCATGGTATCCTTGGAATGATTTGCATATTGTTAATTACTTTGTAGCTTAGGTGTGTATGTGCTTGCTTGTTTATTGTTTACTCCTATTAGGGCAGCACTTGTCTGTTGTACTGGTCGTAACTTGTCGGTTGCTGTGATCTTGAAAGCTACACCACGGGTGTTTAAAAAGCCAAAAGAGTTCCCCATGGTAGAAAAGTTTCAGCCAAACTCCCAGATTAAAACAGTCTAGCAGGCAGGATTGGCCATCTACTTCTGGAATAACAGGCCTCTAAAAACCTTATGAAAAATGTTGTTGTTGTATACTGTCGAGTCACCTGCAACTCATAGCAACAGTATGTACATCAGCCCTAAACCCTGCTCTATTCTGTGTCAATCTTATTGTCTTTGACACACCTATTCCCATTACCCCAGTCATTGAATCAATCCATATCATCAAGGGTCTTCCTCTCTTGCGCTGTCCCTCCACCCTCCCAAGCATGATATCCCTCTCCAAGAACTGGTCCCTCCTTGAAACATGTCCAAAGTATGTAAGACAAAGCTACAGAATCCTTGCCTCCAATGAGCCACCTGGTTTCACTCTTTCTAGGTTGAACCCGTTTGTTCTCCTAACAGTCCATGCTGTATTCAATACTCTTCTCCAGCATCACAGCTAAAAGTCATCAATTCTCCTTCTATCATTATGTTTTAAAATCAAGAAAATTTACATTAGGACTATCCTTTCTCCATACCTATTGATCCTACACTGAGCAAATTATATGAGAAACTAGACTCTATGAAGAAAAATGTAGAATTAGGATAGGAGGAAGACTCATCAACAACCTTATGCAGATGACAAGATCTTTCAGGCTGAAAGTGAGAAATATTTGAAATGCTTACTGTAGAAAACCAAAGACTACATACTTTGATATAAATTACATCGCAACATCAAGAAGATAGTTTCAACACTGGGCCAATAGGCAGCATCCTGATAGATTGAGCACAGATAGAAACTGTCAATAATTTAATTGTATTTGAAGCCACAATCAACACTCTTGGACCAGCAGTTAAGAAATCATAAGACATATTGCATTGGAGAAAGTTGATTGTCAAGGGCACCTAAAGTAAAGTACCATGAATGATGATATCATTTTGAAGACAAAGAGCACCATATGCAAGTTTTTCAATCTCTTACTATGCTTCTGAGAACTGGACTATGAATAAGGATGAGAAGAAGAAGAATTGATGTCTTTCAAGTTGTGGTGTTGGAGAAGAGTGTTGAATATCCTGTGGATTGCCAAAACAACAAAGATATGTATTAGAAAAGGTGCAACCAGACTACTGCTTGGAGGTAAGGCTGGCAAAGCTTTGTCTCAAATACTTTAGGTGTGTTGTTAGGCGGCATAGTTTTGTGAAAAGGGACATCATGCTTGGAAGGGTGGAGGGTCAATGAAATAGAGAAAGACCCTCAATGAGATGGATTGACATAGTGACTACATCAATGGACTTAAGTATGTCATAAATGAGGAGAATGGCACAGCAAGGGATCAGGGGTCCAGATTCATAGTATTGCTATGAGTTGTACTTCACTCAATGGCACATAACTACAATAACAACAACAACCATCTGGCTTGGAACCTAATCATGTCTATAAATGCAAAGTAATTTTAGATGCTAGCTGAGTGGGATTTTACACACAGGTTCCCAAACAATATTTTTTTCAGGAAAAAAAGTTAGTGCATAGTGATGATGCTGATTTAATGAATGATAGATTACTATTTCTAAACACTTAACATATGTTTAAGTAAGGTTGAGTTAAGTACTTTAAAATATTTTCTTTAAATATTGTCCATTAGAAAACTTAGCAGCAATAATGTTATAGATATTAAACTTTTGGCTTGTTAAAAGAAAAAACAAAACAAAACAAATCCCCCAAAAACAAAAACAAAACCAAAACCCAAACATCTAGTTGTCTTGGATTTGGTTTCAACTTCTGACAATCCCACATGTGCTGAAATAGAATTGTGCTGCATGGAGGACTCAGTTACTGACGTTTCAGAGACTAATCACCAGATTTCTCTTGTCAAGGCACCTCTGAGCAGACTCCAATCTTCAACCTTCTGGTTAACAGTCAAACGTGTTACTATTTGTGCTCCCTAAACCCTCCTTTAGGGAGCTCTGGTGGAGGACTGGAGCTGCATTTGCCATACCAAAAGCTGCATTGCCATAACGAAGGCACGCGGTTCAAATCGACCATCTGCTCCCCAGAAAAAAGAAGAGCAGTCTCCTCCTGTGAAATTTACTGCCTCTGAAAATCCCCTGAGGGATCAGCTATGAGTTGATTCTGATGTGATGGTACATAACAATAGTACAACGAGGCTCACTGTTTGTTGTTGTTAGATGTTGTCAAGCCAGTTCTGATTTGTAATAACCCTTAGTGTGCAACAGAACAAAACACTGCTTGTCCTGCCCTAGCTGCACAATCATTGCCATGTTAAGATCATTGCTCCAGCCACTGTCTCCTGTCTCTCTAAGGTCCTTTATCTTTTTCACTGATTGTCCACTTCACTTAGCACAATGTTCTTTTCCAAGATTGGTTCCTGGTGCCTTCTGACAACAGGTTAAAAATCTCACCACTCTTGCTTCTAAGGCCATTTTGACTGTGCTTTTGTTTGTTCTTCCGGCATCCATGGTATATATTTAATACTCTTCTTCCATATCATGATTTGAATACATCAGTCCTCCTTTGGTTGTCTTTATTTTTTCCTCCTGGTATTCACAAGTCCATGAGATCATCGAAAATACCATGACATGGATCAGGCCTTCCTTAGCCCTTGAGGTGACAGATTTGCTTTTTAATACTATAAAGAAGTCTTTTGCAACAGATTTTCCCAACATAAACCATCATTTGAAATTTTTTTAATTTAAATAAAATTTTATTTTATACTGGTTCACTTACAAAGTTCGTATTACATACATTGCTTTTCACAGTGGATTTTTTCCCATTTCCTTAATCCTCCCCTCCCTTCACCCATCAAATTGTGCAATCCTGTGATTAACCACACTACCCCTTTCACTATTAGCTGCATAATCCAGCTTCTTAGATTATTTGCTTAGTTTACAGTATGTCATGATTTTTTGCAGAACTGCCTCTATTCTTGCCTCATTACCATTATAGATTAACATTTATAACACATTATAGTGAGGATCATAGCCATGCTGACACACAATATTAACCATTATATTCTACCCCTTGTCAACATGGCACCTGTACACATCTCCTTAAACTATGCATAATTTCTAAACAGAAACACTGTTAAAGTCATGCGCGATCCTATCGTGATACAACTAACATACTCACAACTAGAAATGCAGAAGCCCTATTTACATCTTATGTAAGTGAGAAAGACAAAAATATTTCATGTACATACGAGGAAGAAGTACTCATAACAATTATGAGTCTTGTTTATACAGCTAATCGTTAATTTGTATTTGAATCTGCCTTCTTCCACCACCCATTCTGTGTTTCTTTCCCCTCACCAAACACCTTAGCTAGTTAATGATTCTCTGCTAAGTGGAGTGACCCAAACCTTTATTCCTAAATAAGTCACTAGAAGTCATGTTGAAACTGAGTTTAAAGACAGGGCATGGTAATATTAAAGATGGTCTGAGAATGTTCCTGTTTTCCAGACCTAAACTCTTTACTTCCTTTATGTGACAGCAATCCTATTGCACATTGGTAATCAGGATTGTAATCCATATTGAAGGCTGTAGTCTTTGATTTTCTGCAGCAAGTGTTTCAAGTCCTCTTCTCTCTCAGCAAGCAAACTTGCGTCATCTGCATAATGCAGGTTGTTGTTGAGTCTTCCTTTAGTTCCAAGGCCATGTTCTTCTTCAAACAGTCCAACTTTTTGAATAATTTGCTCAGCATACAAATAAAATGTGCATAACCCTGATGCATAGCATACATTTCCTGGTTTTAAACCATGTGGTGTTTCCATATTCTGTCCAGATAATTGCTCCTTAGTCTAGGCATAGGGTTTGCACAACTAAGTGTCCTGGGATTCTCGGTGTTACCATATGATAACGTTCTCAATGTTAACCATAATTTGTATGATCCACACAGCTAATATCTTTACACAGTCAAGAAAACACAAATAAAATCCTTCTGGTATTCTTTGCTTTTAGTCAGGATTCAAACTGGATGTCTTTGGGTTGGCAGTGCATCAGAGCTCCCTTGATTATGATTAAGTGTTTGGAAATTCCTATTCTTCACAATGTTATCTATAATTTGTTACATTCCACCTAGTTGAATGCTGTTGCATAGTCAATAAATACGAGTAAACATTTTTCTGGTATTCTGTGCTTTCAGTTAAGGTCTTTGTTCTCTTCTGAATCCAGCTTGAAATTCTGGTAGTCCCTTGTCCCTGCTCTACTTTGTCTTGTTGAGGTACTTTGTAAAATCTTCTGTTCAGTTCTTTTACTTCATCATTTCTTTCATTAATTTTAACTACTCTATGGCTGCTCCTTGGAGAGAAAGATTTTAAAATTCTGTCTCCTGTACTTCAAGCATGTCACCAGAAGGGATCGTCCTTGGAAAAGGACATCATGCTGAAAAGGGTGGAGGGTTGGTGCAGAAGAGGAAAACCCTGCATGAGATGGTTTAACACAGTGACTGGGGTAATGGGGCAAGTGTTTCTGAGATAGTGAAATTGGCTCAGAATAGAGCATGATTCAGAGCAATAGAGTTCCTGTGAGTTTCAGTCAACTCAATGGCACATAACATCATATTCAAGAGCAAGTTTAAGAGTGTCTATGACATCCAATCTTTTCTTCCTTCTGACCCTTTAATGACCTTTTGCTTTCTTCATATATGGTGTATAATCTTTGGTTCTTAACATAGTTTATATAATTCAGGTAGAATGAAGCGGGAGTGGCATCCACTTCCTAGACCACATGCCGCTTGAAACTCTATGAACTTGAAGAAATGACAAAAGTTATAGAAAAGCTTCAGGCCTTTTGTTTATAGGGTTGCTATGTGTTTTCAACTTGACGGCGATCAACAACAACAACATACTTTGGCTATTGTAGACTTGTTTTCATTTTATTTGACTTCAACTTGAACTTCCATATGATCAATTATTGGGGTGTTCTCCAGTCTGACTCCCCATCTTGCTCTGAGAACTTATTTGATTCCTGTGTATTATTACATCAAGTGAGATTCACTTGTGTTGTTGGAATTTGTGGTGTTAAAAAAAGTTTTAATAGTGACTAAGTTGTTGATTTTATAAAATTGTATCACGTGATATCCAGCATGATTTCTATTACCAAGACTCTACCAACTACCAAGAGTCTTCATTGTAGAGTGCATTCCATGTTGGGATACTACACAAAACAGACATTTTTAATCTACCAATCACTCAGAGAGGAAAAGAAATGGGCAGTCCTCTGGCCCTCAAAAAGATTTACAGTCTCAGAAACCTGATAGAGTGCTGTCATAAGTCACAATAAACTCTATGGTAGTGGTTTATTATCATTATTTGTTTCCAACTTTTACATTTCAATTACCAGTCATTACTAGAGCATCTTGAATGTATGTTTGATCAATTTTATGTTGTGGAATTTATTTTCAAAATCTCCTACTACTTCAACTTTAACATTAGTGGTTAGTGCATAAATCTGAATAATAGTTCTATTGACTGGTCTTCCTTGTCAGCATGTGGGCATTATCCTTTCACTGATAACATTAAGCCTTAGCACAAATCTTGAAATATTGTTTTTGGCCATGAATATGATGGCATTACTCTTCAATTTGTCATTTCTGGCACAGTAGACTGTGTGCTTGTCCAATTAAAAAATGGTCAATATCAGTCTTTTTCTATTCACTAATACCTAGGATAAGGGAACTCTGCTGGCATAGGGGGCAAGGAGTTGAGCTGTCCACCCAAAGATAGGTGGTTCACTTCACATCCACCAACTATTCCATGGTAGAAAGATGTCCATCTCCATTCTTTGAAAACCCACTGGAAGGTCAGCTGTGAGTCAATGCCAACTCAATGGCACGTATCAACTAGGATATTGTTATTTATATATTCCCTTTCATTTTCTGAGGACATCAAATTTTACCAGGTCCCTACTTCATACATTCCACATTCTGACAATTAATGGATATTATCAACTCTTTATTCTTGTCTTCAGTTGTACACAGCAAATAGAGACTCTTTAACACCATATTATTAATACTTTGAGGAAGCAACTCTTCTGCAGACATATTGAGTATCTTGCAACCAAAATAGCTTCTCTTTAGGGACTACATAAGACAATACTCCACAGCTATTTATAATGTTTTCAGTGGCAAATTTTTTCAGGAGTAGTTTACCAGGTACCCCTTGCCAGTTTTTCCTTGACTGAAAGTCCATTGAACTTGCTCAGTATAGGTTAACTCTTTTGATATTTAAAGTACAAGTAACACAGTTTCTAGTACCACAGTATCATGTAAATGATCACAGTATATCAGACTAACAGAAAACTGGTGGTCAGGGGAATTAGATGAGCTAAACATGTCTAAGTTTGGATCTGTTATTCGTAGGATTGCTATTAGTCTTAGTCAACTGATGACACATAACAACCACCGCCACCATGTTATTGTTAGGTGCAGTCAAGTCTATATGACTTATAGAAACTCTATGAATAGTATATCTGAATCTTGTCTTAGCCTGTGTCATCTTCACCATCTATGATACACTTGATCCCATTGCAGCAGTCACTATGTCACTCCGTCTTGTTGGGATGTCTCTTTTGTTGACCCTCTACCTTCCCAAGCATGATATCCTTTCCCAGGGAATAGCCTGTCTTAGCAACATAACCAAATTATGAGAGACAAAGCTTTGTCATTCTTGCCTCCAAGGAGTACTCTGGCTTCACCTTATTCAAGACATACCTGTTCATTCTTTTGGCCATTCATGGCATATCCAGTACACTTCTCCAACACCACAACTGAAAGACACTGATTCTTCTTCTGTCATCCTTATTCATTGTCTAGCCTTCAGATGCATGACAAGTGGTTGAAAAGATTATGGCTTGAATCAAACATACCTTAGTCTTCAAACTGACATTATTTCTCTTCAGTATTTTGGAGAGGGCTCTGACAACGGCCTTACCCAAAGCACGATGCCTCCTGACCTCCTGAATGATGGTACCACGAGTGTTGATTGTTGATCCAAGTAAGGCTAAATAATTGACAGTTTCAATCCTTTATTTATGTATCATGATGCTGCTTACTGGCCCAGTGGTAAAGACTTTTGTTTTCTTTATTTTGAGATATAATCCATATTGAAGGCCGTAATCTTTGATCTTTTGTTCTGCAGCAAGCGCTTCAGGTCTTCCTCACTTTTGTTGTTGTTGCTGTTGTTATGTGCCATCGAGTCAAGCAAAATTATGTCATCCATATAAAGTAGGTTGTTTATGAGTCTTCTTCCAATCCTGATCCTTATTCTTCTTAATAGAGTCCAACTCCACAAATTATTTGCTCACTATACAGTTCAAATAGGTAAAAAGAAAGAATGCATCCGTGTCTCATACACTTCCTGGTTTTAAACCAACAGTATTCCTCTGTTCCATTCAGACAACAGCTTCTTGGTTTAGGTATAAATTTCATAAGTGTTCTGGGATTCTCATTCTTCTCGATGTTAGTCATAGGTTTTTAGTGGTGGGTTGGGTTTTGGGGTGGTTTCTTTGTTGTTGTTTTGTGTTGTTGTTTTCTGTGATCCATACATCAAATGTTTTGGGGTAATCAATAAAACACAGATATTCTTCTGTTATTTTCTCCTTTCAGACATTAGCAATGATATCCCTGGTTACTCAGCCTCTATCTATTACTAGTATAACAATACTCAAAAGTTCTCAGCTAATGCTATAACTGTCTCACCTTCAATGACATAAGCCTTATATCTTAGCTTTCTCCCATCAAATCAAACTGCCCTGGAGTGTTATTACCTGAATGTTATTTATAGTGATCCTATCTACCAGGGAACAAAATACTGCCTGGCTCTGTTGTATCCTAATAATTCTTTGTGGCTTAGACTTTTGTGATCCATAGGATTTTGGAAGGAGATCACCAGGTCTTTTCCCTGGTCTGTCTTAGTGTGGAAGCTTCACTGAATCCTGATCAAGATAGTAAACCAAAGACTCCACTGACAGATGTATATAAGGTACATTAGCTGGTCATTGAACCTGGTCTTCAGTGTAAAGGCAAGGATTCTACCACTGAATTACTAATGCTTCAGATTTTAGCAGGGAGCTTAATAGCCTAGTTTGTAGGGAGTTGTATTGTTCCTTAAGTACAACACATAATTCAAGCTTCCTTTCTCATAAAGTTTATGCTATAAACATTCACTCACTGCTCTTTCAGCTAAGAGCTATGGGAAGTTTCAGAGGCATCCTTGTCTTCAAGGAGTTTGCAGCCTGTTTGTGCTAAAAGATAGGCAGTCAGCATCTGTTATTGTGCATCATTGAGTCAGAAACGACTCATAGCTGACCCTCCAGTGGGCTTTCAGAGGTAGTTGATCACGTAGGAGGAGATTACCCCATCTAGATTCCAGAAATCCTCACAAGGCATGGAAAATTGGAAATGAAAACCTAATGACTGGATTATCCTCAGTAAACTATGCTCATGCCCTACCTTATTTTAATTATGATTTCCTTTCTCTGCTATATCTATTTGTAAAATCCCTGGCTGGTAATCTGGAGGCATTGTTATACTGCAATTCTGAAAATCTCAAAGATAGAACAAGCTGTTTTCGGGAAAAGTTTCAAGTAAATGTATAAGTTTATAGGTACATTGCCTACGATTGCTTTCAAGAAGAGAAACATTAATATTAAACCAATTTATTAATTTTCAACTTTCAAAGAAGAATACCATCTCATATATCTAAAGCTCTAAGGTTTATAAATATTGCTGCTATGTATTTTCTTTCCAAACATTCACAATGAGATTTTGAAGGAAATCGTAATGGAGGTGCTCAGTTTCCATTTAGAGATCTAGATAAAGACTTAGAAAGGTCAAGTGTCATGCCTATGTTCCCCCGATGAGGAAGGGGGTAAAGTTTTAGAACTCAGGACCTCTGACTTCAAATCCTGTACTCTTTTTGCTTCATTACTCTCTAGTCAACTAGTTATGCACCATTTAACTACCATTTAATTACCTAAAAGTGGAAATGGATAACCTTGAAATTCATTCAAGTTAATGTTAAATGTTGTTAACTTTTTATTAGTTGAATGTTTCCATTAGTGTTTCCAATGGCTGCTTTTTGTACCCCTCACAGCGGTAAACAAAATTGAGTAAATGCTCAATATGCATTTATTGAATGAACAAATAGCTTCACTGGCCTGGTTTGGCTGCAAAAGAGAGAATCAGTGGGTTGAATTACTGAAGATAAAGTTAAACTTTCAATTCACTCTTTTCATTTGTCAACTCTTTATAAATCGTTACTGTTTTTGCCCAGGGAGATCTGGTGGTTTAGTCTGCAGAGTTTTGTCCTGCTAATCTCTCTGGTTTGAATCCACTAGCTGCTCTGCTGGAGGAAAATGAGTCATTGGGTAATCACCTTCTGTGTAATTGGGACTCTGTGGAGTAGAATCTTACAAATACATGGTCTCTGGCAAATTATCTCATCTCTCAGACCTTCATTTTCCTTGGCTTTGACAGTGAAGAATGATAGCACCTAGTTTATGAGTGAAACTAGACACTTGCTGTTGAATCAACTCTGACTCTTAATGAACAGGTCAGAGTAGAACTGTGCTTCGTGGAGCTCTCAGTGGCTGATTTCTCAAATTAGAGCACCAGGTCTTTTTTTTGATGCACCTGTAGGTGGACTTAAATGTCTAGCTTTTTGATTTGCAGCAGTGCATTTAACTGCTTGCACAACCCAGGGATGCAGAGGTTAATGCATAAAGCTGACTGCTCAGTAAAAGGTAAAGGTGATAATCATCATTCCCTACAACATTATGCTTCGATGTAGTTCATACCCCAAGTTTCTAGAAATAACAATGCAATAGGTCAATTTGCACTCTGAATAACAACCAGAAAATAAGGCAACTGATTTGTTTCAGAGCAAAGGAGGGGCACCAAAGCAAGCTATAGTAGCAGAAATGGATTCCAGGGTTCCAAGACTTCCAAGACCTTAGTTTTAGTGGACAACAGAGAAGCAAATGAGGTAGCTTGGGTGCTGGTCACTGTCATATGCCACTAGGGCATTCAGCATCCTTAAAGAATTCTGGACTCAGACCAAGTGCTTACATCAGATGTAGTTATAGTGATGCAAGGATGGGTCTGCTGGCTTCTTGTTCGTGAAGACAGACAGACTGGATCTTCTCAGGTTCTCTGTTCCTCATTTTCCGGAGGAGGAAGCAAATCCTCTCTTTGAACAGGAGCACAGAAAGGGAAGGGATGAGAACTGGAGTGCTTCTCTCACCCTCAGGTTCCTTTCTCTGCCTAGGAAGAGGTGAGTTCAGGCACAGAGAGAACATCCACTTTGACCCAGCCCAGCTCTGGCTGCAGCTGGGGTATAAAACACTAAACTGAGTGGCTCTAGTGAAAGAAGCTGCTGGTGAGCTCGCTTACAGTCTGACATCTACACTGGCACGGCGGCAGCTGCCTCTCCCCTTGCTGAGGCAGCCACGCAGGAAGACCTCAAAGCATCCTTCCATCGATCTAGTAACAATTGGCTTTCATTAGGGGTAGGAACACTGTAGAGGCAGAGTTGGAAGGATGGGAGAGGGCAAAGGGGATGCAGTCAGCTCTGTCAACAGTTTAATGTTACTGGGCTTCCAAATCTCAAAAGGATTCCTGGGAAGCTCTATAGACTGGTGACTTTAGCATTACTGTCTTCTTCAAGGTAACAACTGAATCCTGAAATATCTTCATCTTTTTCTCCCAAATGAGGAAGGGGGATGCAGAATTGCTGATTGTATCTCACAGGTTTATCATACATACATTGTTTCTTCCATCCCTATGTTTATCTGTTCCTGACTTGTCATATCGATCTATTCCTACATCTTTAAGTATACTAAGCTTTCACACCTATCTCCATGTTTTTCTTCCTTTGTTGTGATTGCAACAGTAGCTCCCAACTCAGTCATTGACTCTGCATCTCAGACATGGTGTGCTTGGAAGTGCTTGGGTTTTGGTTTTTTTTCAAAGAGAAGCTACCGTCTGTCAACAACAGTGTGTGGTGACAATGAGCAAGCCAGTCCCATTCAGCAAAGACTCATTTCTTTCCAAAAGCATATAGTCCCAGATGTCCTGTTAAGAACATGAAAAGGGAGGGATGAGAATATCCAGAAGCCAGTGGATTAAGGCTATTGTCTTCTCAACTGTACTCATAAAAGGAAGCATTAAGTGAAATAATTTATAAAAGAACTGATCTGTTTTGATGGAGAGAATTCATTAGCCTGTTGTCTGTAACACCTTCTCATACTGGGATAAAAGAAAAACTGAACAACCAGTCCACAGATCAGCATGGTTTTAGGGGCCAATGGAGGCTGCTACATGGAGAGGCTCAAAGAGCTAGTGATTTCTTTATCCTCAGTCTCACAAGTGTCCAATTACCTGAGCCAGCCCAGAACCGTTCTCTTTTAGCTAGTGGTGGATCAACCTCAACAAACACCTGCTTTTTGGATTACTGCTACCCTTAGATCTGGGCAATGGAGTCTTTGTCCTGTGTCCAAGTTTAGAAAGCCCTACTCTGGTCCTTCTCATACTTGAGGTGTGGAAATTCTCTATCTAAAAAGCCCCAAATATGTTTCCAGTCTACACAGACCTCTTTCCAAGGTCCATCACTGGGGTGAACTTCCTGAGGCCCAAGAATGACCAAGGAGCTGCTGCTTTACACTGGAGAGACAAACAGCTTGCATAAGTGGCCTGGAGTCTCACTGAGAAGAAAAAGATAGGGGCTCAGGGTCTCCTTTTGAACCTTTTGAACTTAACAAATATTAGAAGAGGGCTTATTTTGTGCTTGTGTTACTAGGCTCCAAATCTTCACTCAATTCTATGATTACCTGCCATTTTTAATTCTTTCCCAGGAAGGCCACACTGCAACCCTGAAATAATACCTTGTGTCACCTGGTTAGACTTGGAGTCACTAAATTTCATTCATTTTTATACCCAACTTGGAGTCACTAAATTTCATATATATATATATATCTCCAGTTCTTGGATTTCTCTCAATGACTTCTCACTAGGGGCCTGCATACACTTTCTTGACTTTTGGACCTACTTATATCATGGCTTTTTTTTTGTGCGGGGTGAGCCTGATGCCTGATACCCCATAACTTCCTATATAGTTATACCCCTGTGATGTCAGCTGCACTGTCTGTTACCTCCAGCTCTGCTCTTGTTGTGTCTGCCCTTGTGTCTGCTTTCTCAGTGTTTTGTTTATTCTGTTTTCTTAAAATCTCTACCTTTTGGAGCCCAGGGCCTAAGACCATAAACTTATTCCATCAAACTATAAATTTGCAGGGTTGGTATAGCTTCCATATAAACATTAGATTTGGATGCTTCAGGCTGCAGTTCTAGCAGTTTCTTTGATCTTTTACTGACCAGTAAATTATTTATTGGGTCTGTCATAAAGATAAAGCAAAGCCTATAAACTATATTTATAGTATCACAAAAATCTCCCCTCCTACCTGGCATCTTCAGACACTGACTGTGGTCTTGAGATAATGAGGCTGGCCAGAGCAGCAGGAGCAACGGTAGGAGCTCATCCACTTTTATTTTTCACTCTTTCTTCGTGTTTTTCTTCTTAAAACCTTATTTCTAGGACTTTGTTTTATTTTTCCTATTTCCAGTCCCCCCACCCCCGCCCGCCCCCAAGGTACAGAGCTGAGAATTTGTGAAGGTTATTGGTAAGGTCCCATTTTCATGCCCCGCCTGCTCAGTGGCCACATCCCTTCTCTGCCCAAATTGCAGATAAACCTCAGCTTCCCTCTAAAGAAACCTGACAATCCCAGGCTCCAGCCTGCAATGTCAGGCCCATCGGCTAATTCATTCCCATGCAATCCATCTGCCTTGAAGGCCTACACCACCTGTCAGCCCCTGGGAAAAATGAACTGTTCCCAATCAATGGCCGGTTCTAACTGACACTTCAGGTTGTCACAAGTGGAGTTCATTCCCGTGTGTGTGTGTGTGTGTGTGTGTGTGTGTGTTTGCGCGCGCGCTCGCGCATGCACATACGTGCATGATGAGCACGTCTACAGACCCGTGCCAGCCATTAAACACGTCCTTTCATTTTAGCTTTCCTTTAACTTTTCACTAGCACTTTCCACAATTAAAGTGGCAAGGCAAAGCAGACAAGGAAATCAGTGGATCTTTTCCCGAACATCAATAAAACAAATTTCTCTCTGGGATACCTATTTGTTATTTGGATATCAGACCAACTGTAATCTGTTTCCATTTTCCTTCTTCATGTTCCTGCCAGAAGCTGGAGGCTCAGCGTGGGTATCCTGCTGTTTCCATTTGGCTGAGTAAAGGGATAGATTAGATTCCTATTTGCTATGCGGACGCTCCCATCTGATATCCATTAGATGTGTCAGAAGGATCTCTGGAAATGTGTCTCCCTTATTTATTTTGGGTGTGGTGAGGAACGATAGAGGTGGACTGGGAGGGGGTATCTTGGAAGATATCACTAGCTGCTTCAGAGATACCAACATGGCTTTCTTCTTTTGCTTGATAAGAAATCGTAGACCAACTTATTTCTGTTCCATATGGATACTAGGGACTGCTCCCGGCTGCTGCAAGCGAAGATGCCAGTCCCTAGCAGGCAGAGTACCTTTGACACACTATCATAGAGAAGTGCTCCATTGTACAGATAAACAAACTGAGGTCTGGAGAAATCAAGCCTGTTTTTTCCAGGTTTCCTCATTACAATGTTTTCTTCTTTTTCCTGTTGCCGTTTCTTTGATCTTTTACTGACCAGTAAATTTCTCTTGAGGCATGCCTTCCAGGCTAGTCACTGTTATGTGTCCAGAGAAGTTAGACCCAGATGTGTCATTTACGTGTGTGTTTATACTCAGATGATCAGGAAGTCAAGTTACATCTGATATTTTGTTATTTTCCAAAAATTGCCCATCATTATCTCTTGAATCCAAGAAGAGGTCATAGTCTGGTCAATTGACTGAAGCCTTGCATCACTTCTTGAGCTGCTACCTTTTCTAGGGAGCTCTGGTAGTGTAGTCCTTAGCTGTGCTGCTAATCCAGAGGCTACACCTCTCTGATGGTTCGAATCCACCAGTGGTTCTGAAAGAGAAAGATGTGCAATCTGCTCCCATGCAATTCACAGTTCTTGAAACCCCCTGGAGGGTCATCTATGAGTTGGTTCAGACTTTGGTTCTTCTAATAAAAACAAACAAATAGATAAATGACCAGTTGCTGTGAAGTTGACTTCTACTCATGGAGACCCCTGTGTATCAAAGTTGAATTGTGCTCTCTTAGATTTTTCAATGTTGGGTTTTTAAAAGAAAAAAAAAACTAAGAAAAGCAGGGATAAATAATGTATGCTGCGTTGAAACAGATAGGGAAAGAACTGCTTAAAAGGAATATATGCTTAGGTATTATTTGTATGACAGCAGTCCAGAGTAAGAGCTGCATAGTAAAGTGGACTGGGGTGGGGGTGGGGAATTGTACAACAATGAAAGAATTTTTTCCCCCAAAGAGAAAAGCTAGCTGGGGAGGGAGCAGGAAGGAAAATGTGCAACAAGGAATGAATGAAAATCCAAGTTCTCTATGTTGTTGTTGTTGTTAATTGTTGTAGAGTCCAGGTCGACTCATAGCGACTCTATGAACAAAAGACCTAATGTCTTTCCACAGCTATCTTTGTTTCTCCAAGTTCATAGAGTTTTCAGAGGCATGTGGTTTAGAAAGTGGATGCCACTTCTGCTTCCCAACCTGCTTTAATCTTTCATTACAATCTCAATAAAAAAATATAAGTAGATCTCTAGCTCTTTCTTCTGAGGCATTTCTGGGTGGGTGTGAGCCTCTAACATTTCAGTTAACAATTAAGCACCTAAGCATTTGTATAACCCAAGAACTTCCTTTACAGTTGTTGTTTATTGAAAGCTTACTTTGCAGGGATAGCCATAGGCAAAGAAATTGAATATTTCTACCAGCTTTTGCAACCTGAACTAGATTAAACACGCAATCAATATACATGAATAATAATTGGTGACTGAAGTGCAAAAGTTGGAAACAATGAAGAACGCAAGTTGGAAAATATGATCTTTGTAACAGACATGAGGTTGATATTGTATGACATAATTTTGTACAATGACAACTGTAGCAAATACCATTTTGGGGGGGAAAATGAATGACAACTGAATACATGGACCTCAGCTGATGAAATACACATGAATCTGAATGACTACATCTATGGAAAGAAGTGAGCGAGAAGCTTAATTGAAACAAGGTCAAGGGTCAACTATGGAACAGAGCATCAATTACTCATATGAAAGTTCTAATTGAAGATGTAGAAGAGGGAAAAAAGTCCATAAGAGCGACAATATGACCTTGAATTTATCTCCCGTGAATGAAAGCTACCTGAAAACGAGATTTGATACACTCAGAACTAACATCTGAGGGACCAGATGAGTTGTGGGAAGACAACTATGATATCATATATGAAGAAAGCAAAAGGTTATTAAAAAGATGGGAAAGAAAGAAAAGATAAAAAGATGTCAGAAGGGAATCAGAAACTTGTTCTCAAACATAAAGAAACTAAAGCAAAAGGCAGACATGATAAAATAAAATTCCAAAGGACAGCATAAGAAAACGAAGCATTTTAAAGAAATGTTTAAAGAGCTGATATCAGAAGACCCAAAGGAAAGAACATGCTAGGCATTTCTCAAACTGAAAGAACTGAAGAGCAAATTCAAGCCTCGAGCTGCAATACTAAATATTGCAAACTACTGGCTAATGCAAGGAAGCTTGAAAAGAAGGTGGAAGGAATACATAGAGTCCCTGTACCAGGAAGAATTGGTCAATACAGAACTTTTTCAGGAAGTAGCACATGATCAAGAACCAATGACACTAAAGGAAGGAGTCCAAGCTGCACTAAAATATTGGCAAAAAATAGAGGCCTAGGAATCGATGAAATGCCAATGTATCCCTAGACATGGTCACTTACTGTTGCCAAGGAAACTGGCCAACCAACTAGAAGAGATTCACATTTGTTCCCATTTAAAAAAAAAAAGACCTAAAAGGGTGCAGAAATTGTTTAACAGTATCATTAATATTACAGTAAAATCTTGTTGAAGGTTGTAAAAATGACTGGGACAGTAAATTGAATGGATTTTTAGTATTAAGTACCTTAAGACCCTTCCAGCCTCTGCTCATTACTCAATTTCAAAACCACATCCCCATTGTAGGTATATAATATAGCAGCTTCTTCCCCTGTTCCCATTCTATTTTATTTATCCAGTGCTGCTATAACAGAAATACACACAAAAGTTTCTTTTCTCACATTTTAGGGGGCTCTAACAGGCACGGGAGGAGATTGCTTGTCCTATCTTTCCAGGAGAGGAAATTGCCAATCCTTCTCCCACAAGGCAACTGGTAGATTCAAACAGAGTACCTTTGGGTTAGCAGCGCAACTCCTTGCCACTCAGCCACCAGAGCTTCCTATGGTTTAGGAAGCCAGAGATCTGAATTCAGTGGTCAGCTATAAAGGGAAGGTTTCTCTCTCTCTCAGGTCTGGGCGACAGTCTGATAATCTTGACTCTTTGATGATCTTCATGTGATGTGGTATCTATCTTCTCCCATCTCTCCCTCCACAGCTTTCTTGTTTAATTTCTTTATATATCAACAGAGACTGATTCACAACTTACTTCACGTTAATCTTACCTTGTTAGCATAAAGACAACCAACTTCCAAGTGAGATTAAAAACCACAGGTTTAGAATTTAAGATTTACAGCATTTACTTTACATAGCAGCCTTTCTCCATGTTTTGTTTGGCCCTATCCCTCCACCAGACCCTCACCAGCTGCTGCAATGCAGGTAGGTCCTGCTTTAGGGGGGTGGTTCCCATTTAAAGAGAATGCTGTTTCCTGTGACACAGACAATCCTTCAGAATTGACAATACCCATCGTCTCTCCATCTCACACCCTGCCACCTGGCTTTCAACCTGGGGCCTAAGTGACTTGTCATCTTGCCTTGTCAGTTGCCAATTCGTCTGGTGCCACTGTCCCTCCCTCCCTACTGGAGCCATAATCCGCTCCCTTTGATATCACAATTGTCTCCCTGGCTCTGAGAGGCCTCACAGCTCTGCTTTCAGCGCAGGGAGAGAGATGGAAATAAAAGCAACAAAGACCCTCTTAAGAAAAGAATAATGTACATCTTCAGATCTGCTCCCTTCTTTTTACCTCTTCCCCCTCCTTAGGAAAAAAAATTCTCATAGAGAAGATACACAGTAAATGCAAGAAGGGCAGAAAGCCCTCAGACAGAAGGTTCTATTTGCCACTGCTGTTCCAAGTGGGATTGTTTATCTTCCTGTTTAGACAGCATGCTGAGGGAGCTGGCTACAGCCCTGGTTCAGGACATGCCCAGCTCAGAGAAGCTAAGGAAGCAGCTGGGCTTCCAGGAGGGCCCATTACTCCTCCTCCTTCAAACACCAAATGATTCTGTGAAGGGGGCAGGGAGCCAGGGAAGGATACTGGCTAATGGTTTCGCAGAGAACATGCCACATCTCCCAGTGTTTCCTTTCTTGTGGGAGTCCTTTTTTAACTCCCTCACTTTCAAACAGAGTGAGTCTAAGAGTGTGTCTCCCTTTCTTCTTCACCCCTGCTCTATCCCTTCCTTCCCCTCTGTTTGTCCTCTGCTCTCTTGCTGTGTGACCTGCCATACCAGAGGCACTGGGTTACTGTTAAGAACTTTGGGTTCTACTCCCAGCTTACTGTTTGATCCTCCTGGACAGAGTGGTAGCTGTGTTAACTATGACTCACAGAAACCCTATAAATAAGAGATCTGGACCCTACCCTATAGTGTGTGCCATCCTTATGATCTCTGATATGCTCTGGCCCACTGTTACTGTCTCTGTGACAATCCATCTTGTGGGGAGTCTTCCTCTCTTTATATGAACCTCCACTTTCCCCAGCATGGAATCTTTTCCCCGAGGACACTAGAAATGAGCTGGGTCGAACTCTAGACAAGATTCCTACCCTTGGCTTCTATCCTACGCAAGACTTTGACAGTACATTTTGAGATCAACAGGTCAAACAATCTATATAAAATGCTTATTGTTGTTACATGCCATTAAGTCATCTATGACTCATAATGTTTCTATGAACAATGGATCTTACCCTTGTGCTGGGCCATTCTCACCATCTTTGATATACTTAAGCCCATTGTTACAGTTGCTGTGTCAACCCATTTTTGACGGTCTTCTTCTCTTTCACTGATCCTCCACCTTTCCAAGCATTTTGTCCTTTCCCAAGGACTGGCCTCTCCAAGTAACATGTCCAAAGTATGTGAGGCAAAGCTTCATCATACTTGCTTCCAAGGAGCACCGTAGTTGCACTTCTTCCAACAGAAACTTGTTATTTTGGCATTCTATGAAATGATCAATACTCTATCCAATACCACAATTCAAAGTTGTCAACTATTTTTCTGTCTACTCAGTCATTGTCCAACTTTCAGATGCATGGCATGTAATTGAAAATACTATGACTTGGATCAGGTACACCTTAGTCTCCAAACTGATATCATTGATCTTCAGCACTTTGGAGATCTTTCTTTGATGGCTAACTTTCCCAATGCCAAATGTCTTTTTATTTCTTAATTGCTGGCCAAGGTGCTTATTGTGGAGCCAAGTAAGATGAAATTGTCGACAGTTTCAATCTTTTTTCCATCTATCATAATGTTGCCTATTGGCCTAGTGATGAGAATTTTTATTTTCCTGATGTTGAGATGTAATTTATTTTGAAGGCTTATAGTTTTTGATCTACAGTAGCAAATGTTTTAAGGCCTCTTCACTTTCAGCAAGCAAGATTGTGTCATCTGTATAATGCAGGTCATTGATGAGTCTTCTTCTGATCCTGATGACACAACACATAAAGTCCATCTTCCTGAATGATTTTCTCAGCATACAGATAAAATAGGTATGAAGAAAGGAGACAGCCCTGATACATAACTTTCTTGATTTTAAACCATGCAGTGTTCTGTTGCTGTTTGGACAATAGCTTCTTGGTCTAGATACAAGTTTGTTGGTTGGGTTTTTTTCTGTGTGTGTGGTGTTTTGTTTTTTTTTTAATGTCTACTAGTTTATTTACAAAATTCTAATGCATTGTTTTCAAGAACAAATTCTTTCAATTTTTCTCACCCCCCCCCATCAAATTGTATAATCCTATGATTAATCTTCCTCTCCCCCTGCACAGCCTCATCTCTCTGCTTCCATCCTCTCCCATCCCTCTTGGATCCTTATATTCATTCTACAACAATGGTTTTATTTAATATTTATCCTTTTGGGACTGAGTTAGTTCACTCAGCATAATGCTCTCCAGTACCCTCACAAGTTAGGAAATAATTTACAAAATCATTGCTCCTGCATGCTGCATGGTATCCCACTGTGTTAGATAAAGGTTTCTCGTGAGCACAATTATGTGTGTAGGATCCTAATTCTGGTTAATATTATTCATAGTTTGGTGTGATTCGCAGTCAAATACCTTTGTATAATTTATAAAACACAGATAGACATCTTTCTGGTATTCTCTGCTTTCAGCCAATATCCATTTGACATCAGCAATGATATCTCATGGCCTCTTCTAAATCCAGCTTAAATTTCTGGCAGTTCTATGTTGCTGTATTAGTCTAGCCATTTTTTTAACAATCTCGAGCAATATTTTGCTTTCATGTGATATTAATGATATTGTTCAGTAATTTCCACATTCTATTGGATCACTTTTCTTGGGAATGGGAAGTAATATGAATTTTTCTGGTCAGTTGGCCAGGTAACTCTCTTCCAGATTTCTTGGTACAGTCTGGTAAGCACATCCAGGGCTGCTTAGGTTTCTCAGAACATGTCTATTGATACTCTTTTTTTCCCTATCAATTGCTGGGACCTTATATTTTTACCAATGCCTTTAGTGCAGCTTGAAATTCTTCCATTTTTACCATGGGATCTTAATGATATGATACTTTCTGAAACGGTTCCATGTCAGTCAATTCTTTGTGCTAGCATGGCTCTCGGTATTCCTTCCATCTTCTTTTGATGCTTCCTAGATCATTCTGGATTCTGCTCATAGCATCCTTTCAGTATTGCAACTTGAAGTTTGAATTTATTTGTCAATTCTTTTCGTTTTAGAAGTGCAGAGCAAATTCTTTCCCTCTTATTCTCCAAGTCCAGTTCTTTGCACTTTCCATTGTAATACTTTACTTTATTTTCTTGATCTACTCTTTAAATCTTCTGTTCATCTCTTTTGATTTCACAATTCTTCTCTTTGCTTTGGTTTCCTATCATTCTAGTGTAATATTCAGAATCTCTGGAAGTCAGCCAGCTAAGCGGGCGAGATGGCTGGCATCTCCATGGTGGCTCCTCTTGGTGCCAGTCAGGCAAGGAAAGCTTCTGGGGTCATTTGCGTTGTGTGTTACAGTCCTTTTTGGCTTTTAAAAGTGGATGGGTGGCCCTTACCCTTAGAGTAAGGGTAAGTAAGGGTGGGGTCTAGCCTGCAGAACCTGCTCCAGGCCCTAGCTTAAAATCCTATGAAGCCCAAGGGCCACAGGCCCAAGGGCCAGCCTTTAATTGTTTTTGGTGAAACATTCTTCTAGGTTGTGTAACCCTGGTATGTCCACTTGCTGTACAGAGGTAACTCATGGTTGCTGTGAAGCCAAACACTGTGACACTGAGTCAAATGCAAGAATGGTTACCCATGGTGGACAGTGTTTGGTGAAGCAGTAGTGGCATCCACTTCCACAATAACTTGCCTCTAGAAATCCTATTAACTTGGAGAAAGGATGAAAGTTATACAGGAGGTATTCAGGACTTTCATTCATAGGGTCGCCTGTGACTCGACGACACTTAACAACACAACAACTCTAAAATCTTCTGTTCATCTCTCTTACTTTCACAATTCTTCCCTTTGATTTGGCTTCCTATCATTCTAGTATAATTTTCAGAATCTCTTTTGGAAAAGAAGAAGCTCTTAATAAATGCTATGGTGATTGTGCTATTTTTTGAAGAGTCACTTTTACCTTCTCAGACCTCAGTTTCCTCATCTGCGAAGTAGAAGATGATCATACTTACTCGGTTGATCTGTCCACATTATTATAGACACGCATGAAGAGTTAGACAATGGGAGTCCTTTTATGCAGTGTAAAATATACACGGGGTGGTTATTTGTAGCCTTCTTTTATACCTAAGTGTCTCTATCACATAGGGGAAGAAAGAGTAAGATGGAGTTTGCATTCAGAAATTATTTCCAGGCTGCCAAAATGTCTTGTGACCCATCCTACCAACTTTACCAACCCTATCCCCTAGTTTGCCCACTATTTTAGGTGCCTGTCTTCCTAAACTCTGCTGCTGTTTCTTTGCCTAAAATTTAGCTTCCAGAAGAGAACATCACTACCTCTACACAAGGAGGTGCTTTGACAAGGAGGTAGATTGGAGATCTGGAGCCTTCAGTTCCCTTGCCATTCTCCCACTGCCAGCTCTCTTGAGGCTGTTGTTAAATGTCATCGAGTTGACTCTGATTCATGTCAACTGTATATATAACACAACAAAACACTTCCAAATCTGCAGCCATGGCTATGATCATTGCAGTGTTGGAGTTCACTGTGGCAGCTATTGTGCATCCCCTTGACAGTTTTCCTCATTTTAATTGACACTCCACTGAACCAGACATATTATCTTTCCTTAGCAATTGGTCTTTCCAGATGACAAGTCCCAAATAAGTGAGCCAAAATCTCACCATCCTTGCTTCTCAAGAGCTTTCACACTCTATTTCTCCTAAGACAGGTTTGTTCCTTCTTCTGGCAATGTAGAGTGTGCCAACATCCTTGGTCAACAGTACAATTCGAATGCATCAACTTTTATGCCTTCCTTTTTCACTATCTGCCTTTTGTAGGTTTTGTATATATTTTGTATATTTTGAGGAATAACTTCACCTAGAAACATGCTCCAGGAGCTGATTGTGGAACAGACCACCAACTACTCATATGCAAATTCAAGCTAAAGCTGAGGAAAATTAAACCAAATCCGAGGCAACCA
>NW_006399843.1:9595214-9622425 GCF_000299155.1 Elephantulus edwardii | reverse complement strand
GGAGTTTAGGGCTGTTGTACATAGGGTCGCTATGAGTCGCAGGCGACTTGACGGCACGTAACAGCAACAACAACAAACAAGAAACATGCTCAAAATATGTGAGAAGAAGCTTCATCATCTTTGCCTCCAAGGAACACTCTGCCTGCACTTTCTCCAAGACATATTTAGCAGTCTGTGTGGGGATAAAATAGTGTTCAGTTTGGTTGTTCATAGGGTCACTATGAGTTGTACTTGACTTGATGGCACCTAACAACAAAAGCTATTTGTATGTGTATGAAGTAAATGAAAAATACCCTGGCTTGAGTCAAGCACACTTTAGTTTTCCAAGTGACATCTTTGCTTTTAAACCTTTAAAGAGATCTCTTGCAGCACATTTACCCAGTGCAGTATGTCATTTGATCACAAAGCTCTAGTCAGTCTGAACTTGTTAGAAGAGCCATGCTTATTCTGTCCTCTGAATCTCTGCACAGGAAGTTCTGGTGGCTTAATGGAGAGAAGTTAAACAGCTAACGAAAGGTGGTTCTGAGGGAGAAAGGTGGACAATCTCCTCCAGTGTGATTTAAAGCTTCTGAAAACCTTCTGGAGGGTCAGCTACGAGTCAGTTCCAACTCGAGGCACCTTACATCAACAGGCTTCTGTACAGGCCATTTCCCTTGCTTGGTAACTTCTAACCAAATCTCAAGTCCTAGTTTAACTTCCCTTTTGCTTCAGGAAACCCTTTGCATTGGACTCAAAGCCCTACTCAAAACTGCCCTAGCAGTGCTTTTATCTCCTTTTACTGTAACACACTTCTTGTTTGTATTTTTCACTTGATTCTAAATGCCATCATGGCCAAGGCCGTGCCTGTTCTGTTCTGTAGTATACTGTTCTGTAGTGTATTTCCAGCATCCAGCATGGTGCCAGGTGCTTTAGTCTTGTCTAAGCATAAGAAATGGTGGAAGACTCATCATCAACCTGTGTTATGCAGATGACACAACCTTGCTCACTGAAACTGAGGAGGACCTGAAGCGCTTGCTGCACAAGGTCAAGGACTGCAGTCTTCTATATGGATTGAAGCTCAATATCAAGAAAAAAAAGATTCTCACCACTGGGCCAATTGGCAGCATCAGTATGGATGGTGAAGAGATTGAGATAGTTAACACTTTTCATTTACTTGGTTCCACAGTCAACACTCTTGGGAACAGCAGCCAGGAAATCAGGAGACGAATTGCATTGGGAAAGTCAGCTGTGTAGTACTGAGGAGTAATGATGTCAGGCTGGAGACTAAGGTGCACCTGATCCGGGCTATAGTCTTCACGACTACCTGCTATGCATCAGAGAGTTGGACAGTGAATAGGATAGAAAGAGAATTGATGCCTTTGAGTTGTGGTGCTGGAGAAGAGTGTTGAATATACCATGGACTGCTAGGAGAACAAATAGGTTTGTCCTGGAGAGGGTGAAGCCAGAATATTCTCTGGAGTCAAGGATTCTGAAGCTTCATCTGACATACTTTGGGCATGTTGCAAGGAGGTCCTTGGAGAGGGACATCATGTTTGGGAGAGTGGAGGGACAGTACAGGAGAGGAAGACCCTCAATGAGATGGATCGAGTTTGTGAGTGGAGTGGTGGAATGAATGTGTTTGAGACAGCGAAGTTGGCACAGGATAGAATGGCGTTTAGGACTCTTGTACATAGGGTCGCTATGAGTTGCAAGCGACTCGATGGCACATAACAACAACAGCAACAACAACAAGCATAAGAAAATTAATCAATGCTGCACCTTTGCCTATAACTGCTTCTGCTTGGTTCACTAAATATTAAGTGTACGTGATGAGCTGGACAGACAGTCCCTGGGCTCAGGAACCTACCTGCTGTAGCCTGAAGAGATTGTGTGGGCAGACATCATATCATGCAAAACAGGAAAAAGTGGCTTGTGGCAGCTCTAGGCAGAGTCTATTGCACCAGAGGTCTGAGTCCTAGAACCCTAGTTCTTCTTCTTCAGTCCAGGCGGCTGACTGCTCCATAGCCAGTCTGCCCTCGGTTGTCCCCAGTATGTGTGTCTGCCTTAACCCAGAGCTTTTCCTGATTGACGTTTCTGCCTTTTCTGTGGCTTTCTCAGGCTCAGCAGGATTGGTATAGGGGGAGAGAGGTGAGACCCCACCCAGCTTAACCAGCAAGAGGGTCCAGCCCAGACCTGAGAAGTAAGTCCTGTTGAGATATTAATATTCTGAGGAGGAAGCTGGTGATTACATTTTAGACTTGCAGATGGGTTTGGTAAATAGGCTTTGCAGAGAGGTGGGACAGACAGCTGGACTCACTGAGTGATAACACTGAGCAGCAGCACGTGGTGATTAAGGAAGAGATTTGCTCCCCCAGAATGAAGACCCTCCAGGGGCTGCTTCCTGGGGAGAAGATCTTTTAAGTGAATTCATTTTGACAGTTTTTCCTTCCTTCAGAGTAGAAGTCCCTGGGCATTGCTTTTGCTCACTCTCTCTCTGAGGACGAGAGAGAAATCTTCCTGAAGAACATGACAGGAAAGTACACACTCATGCACTTTATGCGTGCCTGTGGCCGGGGGTGGGGTGGGGTGGGGATCCATTTATTCACTCCTTCACCTGTTCATTTACCTAACATTTATGGTACACTTGTTCTGTGTCAGGTGCAGATGGTCAATGGCAAATTTCATATGTCAACTTGGCCAGGCTGTTGTATTTAGCTGTTGAGTCAAACATGAGCATACGTGTTGTAGATGAAGCAGTTACCTGTGATTACATCTGTTGGCCTTCTGTAGAGCACATTACCCAGGTCACATTTCATCCCATCAGCTGAAAGTCTTAGCTGAAAGCAAGAACAAACAAATAAACAACAACAAAATAAAAAAACAAAACACCAAGGAGGATAGGCTCTGCCTCCAGATTAGAAAAAAGATGTTTTATCAAAACTCTCTTCTTCTTTCCCCAATGCCTGACCTGTGGATTCTGGAAGTGCAGGAATCTCCAGTTTATCATCTGACATAGATTTTAGGCTTGTCACATGAGCCAATTCCTTAGGGCAATGCTCTCTTCCTGTCTGTAGGGAACCCTGACGAAGGTAGGTAGTGTGCTGGATTCCGGGAAAATTGAGGTAAGACATTCCTTCCCTCCTCTTTCTCACTCCCATGGTCAGTGTCCACAATGAAGACAGGGACATCCTCAGCTAATCAGCTGTCCTTGATCATATTACTTTCTGTTCCAAACCAAGGTCAGCATAGAGGAAATGCAACATCGACAGAGCATGGGGCAGTCTTCTGACCATCTTTGTCTTCCCACTCCCTTTCTCTAAAGGAAAGAACACCATGTTGGGGAACCAGAAGCTCTGGATATATTACAGCACTTTGGCTGGATGAGCTCATATGGTGCCTGGTGAAAATTAGAAACATGTGCTCCTTCCTCAAGACACCTCACTGCCATCTGCTGGAATATTGTCACGCGCATACACACACACACACACACACACACACACACACACACACACACACACACACCTCTGCATGACTACAGTAAGAAAGGAGCCTCTTAAATGTGTCCAGGATGCCGCCTGGCTCGCCACGTGGTCTTAGTGTGTTTCGTTATGGGCGACCTTGTGGATCCATGGAGCAGTGGTTAGTGTCAGATTATCTTCTATGCACAGCAACAAACACTTGGGAAGCTAAAATCATTTCTATTTGACATTCACATTCATTAGTTTGGGAGTGGCTGAGGATGGAAATGTACACCATTTCCAATTACATGTGAGAATCTGACTAATAAGTGTGTAGAAAGTTATCTACAAGGTCTGATTTTCTGTTCTCTCTTCCTTATCAGTATCTCTTACCTCTATTCCATGCTGGGGACAGATAGCATCATCACTCAGACAAATGCAGACCTTCTAGCCATGTGTAATTCCCAACTCCTTGGTTTCCAGGACTCAGATGTTCATTGCAAGACCTCTTGTGCAGCATTTTTGTTTGAAACTCATTGCCTTATAATTTAATTTAAAGGATGAATCTCTGGCCTCAAACCCCTTTGTCCACAGAGGAAGTAGATAAGCAAAGCAATAGATTTAATCAAGAAAAATTGGAAACCTGGGTTTGTTTTGAAGAATACAGAGGATGTTTATTTCCAGTTCTATAAGGGCATCTCTCTCTCTCTCTCTCTCTCTCACACACACACACACACAGTCCATGTGAGCAAGGAGCAAGGTCTGGGTGCAGATGAGCCAGTGCTTAGCCCTGTAACTTTGTCGTTGTGCTCAGTGACTGACTGTTGGCTGGTGAAAGTGATGGTGGTGCCACTAATGGCTGGGCACCTCTGTCTTTGAGCTTTGGGTTAGTAAAGCTGTTAACTCCTCTAGTCTCCCCAACTCTAATGGTTCTGTGAAAGGATGGATGAGTGCGCACAAGCAAGAATATTCCAGGCATCTGGTAGCTGCAGTTGCAATGGACCAATAGACCTAAATAGATATAAAGGGCTGGCCTAGGAATCTGTGTTAGAGAGAGCACTTTGTCAGACTGAACATCTTTGCCCTGCCTTCTTCACCTGCTACTGGAATGTGGGAACTCAAGCCCATCAGCCTCTGATAAGAGTCAGCCAGCTTCCTGCCCTGAAATTACCACCATGTCCCTTGCATTCATTCATCCTTTGTTTGTTAGAGCCAAGCTCCAAGTAAAAGCAACTTGATACAAACATACCATGATGCCATGGGCATCAAGTTTAGTCAACACTTCTCAACATAGTGCTGGCTGCTGGGACAATGGGACGTGATGCCAGGCTGAGTTCCAGGGTCTCTGGGGAGGGCCAGTGTATTGGAGGTTGAGAGCCCAAGGATACTTTACTGGGTCTTAGTTAGTGTCCACAGATCCACTTGAGTGCTGAATAAATAGAAGTACTTTATCAGGCGTGTTAGGACCTCAGCATGGCTTCTGGATTCAAATTACTGATTTTTTAGTTAGCAGCCAAGCACTTTAACAACTATGATACTCAGAGTCCTTCACAAATAATACCACAAACTCAAACCTGTTTATGTTGAGTCAATTCTGACTCATAATGACTTTATCCTGGGTTTCTGGGGCTGTAAATATTTATATGAGGAGGCTGTTCAACTTTTCCCTACAGATTAGCTCATGATTTATAACCACTGACCTTTCTGTTAGCAGTGAAACACATAACACACTATGTTGCCAGAATATGTACAAGTACTTTTAGATGTTGTTAAATTAAGCATCTGGACACTGGGAAGTGATCTTGGGTAATTGAGGTGGGCCTGGTACAATTAGGAGGGTCTTCATTAGAAGGAGTCAAGAGAGTCAAAGAGGGGAAAAATGTCATGTCACAGGGAAGTAGAAACTGGATTCCATGGCTGGAATGCTGGGAGCTTCTGAATGCTTCGGAAGACATGGGGTGGATTCTTCCCAGTGGCCTCCAGATGAAAACGGCTGTGCTGACATCTTGATTTTAGCCCCATGAGACTCGTTCCAGACTCCTGGAATCTAGAGCCATGAGAGAAATCTACTTCATTGTTATAAGCCAGTAACGTGGAGGCTTGAAACGGCAACAACCAAAAAAAAATATAGTTAGAAGATCTTTTCCTGTATGCTCTTTTCCAGTCTTAGGCAAGTAACTCACCTTTTCTTTTAAGCCTCAGTTTCCATATGTTTAAATCGGTTTATTGGTAGTTCAGCAGTGGAATTTTCATCTTCCAATGGGAGATCAGGTTTGACTCCAGGCCAAGGCACCTAATTCACAGCTACTACCCATCTGTTAGTGCTGGCTTGCAGGCTGCTACACTAAAAAGGTTTCGGTGGAGCGTCCAGATGAAAGGAAGTGCAGGAAAAGGCATGGTAGCCAAGAGGCACTCTGCAGAACAGAACGGTCCGATCACGAATGGATTGTGAGGATGGTGTAGGGGCCTCTATGAGTAGGGAGCTGATTTGACAACTGCTAGCAACAGCTACTATCACCGCTAGTAGTACATATCTCAGCGGATTTTAAAGGTTCACAGAGTTAACATGTAAACCAGCTGTACACAGACATCACATAACAGATTAGAGTCATTATTTCTTCAGACTACACTGGATGGAACACTCCATTTCCCCTCCTTCATATTTTTATTGGTATGCATATAATTATTCATATACATTTTGTTTCATTCATGTACATGCTATTGTTGTTGTTATTAGGTGCTGTCAAGTTGAATATGACTCATCCCAACCTTAAGAACAGTTGATTGGAACCCCATCCTATCCTGTGCCATCTTCAAACTTCCTGACACACTAGAGCCTATTGTGATAGTCACTGTGTCAATCTACCTGGTTGAGGGTCTTCCTCTCCTTCACTGACTCTCCACCCTTCCAAGTATCATGTCCCTCTCCACGGAATAGCTTCTCCTAGCAACATGCACTAAGTATATGAGGTGAAGTCTCATCATCCTTGCCTCCAAAGAGCACTCTTGCTGCACCCTCTCCAAGATATAGTTGTTTGTTCTTTTGGCCCTCCTTGGGATGATCAGTGTTCTTCTCCAACACCACAACTCAAAGGCAGCAATTCTTCAGTCATCCCAATTGTCCAGCTCTCAGATGCATAGCAAATGATTAGAAAGACCATGGCCTGACTCAGATGCACCTTAGTCCTCAAACTGACATCATTACTCCTTAATAATTTGGAGAGGACTCTAAATGCCAACTTTCCCAATGCAATACATCTCCTGATTCCTGACTGATGGTACCAAGGGTGTTAATTGTGGATGTATGTAAGATAAAGTTGTTGACAGTTTTAGTCTCTCTATCCACCGTGATGGTGCCTACCAGTCCAGTAGTAAGAATCTTTGTTTTCTTGACATTGAGTTGCAATCCATATTGAAGGATGCATTCCTTGATCCTCTGCAACAAGTTCGTCAAGTTCTACTTGCTTTCAGCAAGCAAGGTTGTGTCATCTTCTTAACGGAGATAATTGATGAGTCTCCCTCCAATGCTGATATCACATTTCTCTTCCTAGAGTCCAGCTTCTTGAATAATTTGCTCAGCATACAGATTGAATAGGCATAGAGAGAGAGACACACTCACTTCTTAATTTTAATTCGTGCAGTGTTTCCCTGCTCTATTCACACAACAGCCTCCTACTCTAGGTATAGGTTCTTCATAAGCACAATTAAGTGCTCTGGGATTCCCATTCTTCTCAATGTCAGCCACAACTTGTCATGGTCCACACAAATGTAAAAAAAAAAAAAGTCAAATGCCTTAACATAGTCAAGAAAGCATGAATAGACTTTCTTCTTGTATTCTTTACTTTTAGCCAGGATATATCTAACATCAGCAATGATATCCCTGGTGCTGTACCCCTCTCCTAAATCCTGCTTGAACTTCCCCATCTATGTACAACTCTGTTAGCTGTTTTTGAATGATCTTCAGCAGTATTTTGCTTGCACTTGATATTAATGATATTGTAGAATAGTTTCCACATTCAGTTTGATCATCTTTCTTGGGAGTGGGAACAAATATGAGCCTCTTCCAATCCATTAGTCAGATAGCTGTCCTCCAAATTTCCTGGCATAATCTGGTGAGTGCATTCAAGCCTGTATCTGTTACTTGAAACAAATCAATCGGTATTCCATCGATTCCTGGAGCCTTATTTGTTGCCAATTCCTTCAATGCAGCTTCCACTTCCTCTTTCATTATCATTGGCTCCTGTTCATATGATACTTTCTGAAATTCTTCAGTATCAATCAGTTCTTTTTGGTGCAGTGTTTCTGTGTATTCCCACCTTCTTCTTTTGTTGCTTTCTGAGCCATTCAATATATTGCCCATAGCATCTTTCAGCATTACAACTCTAGGTTTAAATTTGTTTTTCCATTCTTTCAGCTTGAGAAATGCAGAGCAAGTGTCCCATATACATTGCGGAGTTTTCTCCATGTGTGTTTTTCACGCTTTCCTTCATTGGCATTATGTTTCAAACAATCATTCTTATACATTATCTTTTATAAAATTAATCACCATTGAACTATACCCACCATTGACCTGTATTTTGAGGTCCCCTCCAGATCTTTCCTATTTCCTCTACCTCTTCCCTCTACCCACCAAATTATGTGGCCCTATGATTTTTACCCACCCATCCTCACCCCTCTGCTCCCACCACCCCTTCCCTCCTTGGAGTCTTACACATATTTTACTAGTTACCTTTCTATTTTAACAATAATAGTTTTATACAGTATTTATCCTTATGAAACTGAGTTAGTTCACTCAGCAAAATGTTCTCCGGTCTCTCTCAAATTATGTAGTATTTTTTTGAAACTGTAGCTCTTGAGTGCTGCATAGCATTGCATTATGTGAATGTATCATAATTTCTCAATCCATTTGGTTGTGGTTGGACATTTGGGCTGTTTTCATGTTCTTGCAATGGTGAGGACTGCTATGAACATTGATGTGCAAATCTCTGTTTATGTCTCAGTTCTAATTTCCTTGGGGTTTATTCCTAGCAGTTATCTAACTGAGTTATATGGAGTTTCTATGTTCAGCTTATTGAGGAAATGCCAAACTGCCTTTGAGAAACACTCCATTCTTACTTTGCCTTCCTTTCCCCTCACCTGACCTCCTTCCAGGACAGTCCTTCTTTTTCACCTCTTTTTCTATAGCGCAGCAATAAGTCTATTGGAATATCTCAGGGTGAAGGTACTCATCCTCTCCAATCCAGCGCAAAAGCATGAGTTTTGGATCCACTAGCTGCTGTGTGGGAGAAACACGGGAAATCACCTCCCATGTAATTTATTGCCTTTTAAAACCCACTGGTGGGTCAGCTATAGGTTGGTTCCAACTTCACGGTTCATAACAACAACAACAACAACAACATCAATAACTCAGAAAACGGGTTATTAAAACAGTGTAGTAGACTACTGGCTGCACTTAACATTCACAGATCTTCATTGGTATTGAAAGTTTATTTCTTTTAACCAATGGCCACCAACATGATTCTGAATGAAAATTAGCCCTTGTGTGTCAGAAAAAGTTTTGATGGCATAGTTCATAGTGAGTTGTGCTGCTAACTCAAAGCAAAGATGTTTCTGGCTGTTTCAATCCATCAGTGGCTCTGGGGAAGAAAAATGGGCAATTTCCTACCATGCAAGTAGAAAATCCATTGGAGGGTCAGCTCTGAGTTGATTCTGACTTAATGGCAATGAATTGAGTAATGATATGTGTTAGAGTACAACTGTGACCTAAAGGTTCTCAGGGGCTGAACTGTTAGAAGTAGATTACCAGATCTTTCTTCTAAGGTGTTTTGGGTAGACTTGAACTGCCAACAGTTTGGTTAAGCAGCAAAGCTCATTAACTGTTTGCACTACTCACGGATGTGATTAATAAATTGTTATTATTGTTGTTATGTGCCATAGAGTCGCTTGCGACTCATAGCGACCCTATGTACAACAGCTCTAAACTCTGCTCTGTCCTGTGCCAATCTCATTGTCTCTGACACACTCATCCCGATTGCCCCAGTCACTGAATCAATCCACCTCCCAGAGGGCCTTTCCCTCCTGCACCTGCCCTCGACCCTCCCAAGCATGATGTCTTTCTTCGATGACCGGTCCCTCCTTACAACATGACAAAACTATGTCAGACGAACCCTCAGAATCCTTGCCTCCAAGGAGCAACCCAGTTTAACCCTTTCCAGGATAATCTGTTTGTTTTCTTAGCAGTCCACAGTACCCTCAGCACTCTTCTCCAACACCAAAACTCAAAAGCATCAATTCTCCTTCTATCCATTGTCCAGCTCTCTGACGCATAACAAGTGATTGCAAAGACCATGCATGGCCTGTACCAGACGCACCTTAGTCTCCAGAGGCACACTGTTGCTCTTGAGTACTTTAGAGAGGTCCCTAACAGCAGAATTTCCCATAGCAATACGTCTTTTAATTTCCTGACTGCTGGTGCCAAGAGTGTTGATTGTGGAGCCAAGCAGACTAAAGCTGTGAACAATCTCAATCTCTTCACCATCCATCCTGATGCTGCCAATTGGTCCAGTGGTGAGAATCTTTGTCTTCTTGACATTGAGCTTCAATCCATATTGAAGGCTGCAGTCCTTGACCCTCAGCAGCAAGTGCCTGAGGTCCTCCTCAGTTTCAGCAAGCAGGGTTGTGTCATCTGCATAATGCAGATTGCTAATAGACCTTCCATCAAGCCTGATGCTGCGTTTCTCTTCATAGAGCCCAGCCTCTCGGATAATCTGCTCTGCATACATGTTGAAAAGGTATGGAGACAGGATGCATCCCTGGCGTACACCCTTCCCAATTTTGAACCATGCAGTGTTACCCTGCTCTGTTCTGACTACTGCCCCTTGGTCCAAGTATAGGTTTCGCATTAGCACAATTAAATGTTCTGGGATTCCCATTCTTCTCAGAGTCAGCCACAGTTTGTTATGGTCCACACGGTCAAACACCTTTGCATAATCAATGAAACACAGATAGACATTCCTCTGGTATTCCCTGCTTTCAGCCAAGATCCATCTAACATGAGCTACAATATCCCTAGTACCACGACCCCTTCTAAACCCAGCCTGGACTTCTGGCAATTCTCTGCTGATGTGCTGCTCCAGTCGTTTTGGATAATCTTCAGCAGAATCTTGCTTGCATGTGAAATCAATGATATTGTTCTATAGTTTCCACACTCTGTTGGGTTACTTTTCTTTGGAATGGGAACAAATATAGATCTCTTCCAGTCAGTTGAAAAGACAAGACACCTCAGCAGAGCCAAAAACCCCCACCCATACAGGTAAAAAGTGGAGGAACCCCAAGGCTGCGCGAACTCGGTTGGAAACTCAGTCGCAGGAGCTTAGAAAGGACAGAAGGCAGGCGAAAAGACAAGACATTAATAAATTAGCATCATTAAAATAATTAAAATACTAGATATTTTATTGCATGCAAGTATCAAACAACATGTATGAACATATAATGAGTATCACAAGTAAGTCTTTGGATAATTGTGTGTAGCTATATGTTTATGTCCAGATTTTGGAAGGCTGGTATAATACTAAATGTCTATCCTCTGACAGGCTTGGGGTTGGGGTGGAGGGAGGTGGGAAGAGGAAGGTGGGAAGGGGAAGAAAAAAAGTTTTTAGAAACATATCTTTTAAGCAGTTTCATTGAGGTATAATTGACATGCAATAAACAACATTTTTTAAAGTATGTAGCCTGATAAATTTTGAACCCTGTGAGACTATCGACACAATTAAGAGAATAAACAAATTCATTATTCCCTGAATTTCCTTATGTTTTTTGTAATTCATCCCTCCTGTTCCTCTCTAGCCCCCTTTATCCCTTCCTGGCCCAGGCTCCCTGGAGACAACACTCATTTAATTTCTGTCACTATAAATTAACTTACATTTTCTAGAATTTTATATAAATGGGATCACACAGTACATAATCTTTTTTGCCTGATAAGTTTCTCTCAGCATAAGAGACCCATTCATGCTATCGTGTGGATCAATAATTCATTCCATTTTTTTATTGATGAGTAGTATTCCATTGTATGAATAACCACAGTTTGTTTATCCATTCTCCAGTAGCTAGACATTTGAGCTGTTTTCTTATTTGCCTATTACAAATAAAGATGCCATGAGCATAGGTACAAAAGTCTTTGTATGGGCATACACTCTCATTTATCTTGTGTAAATACCTAAGAGTGACTGGTTTATATGGTAGGTGTATGCTTAATTTTTAAAGAAATTAAATTTTTATCCATTGTTTTCTCACTGTATGTTCTCGCCAGCAGTTTATGAGATTTATCTAGAGAGCAGAAAATGGGACATGGAGGCACAGGGCCATCAGTGTCCCTCAGAAAGGGTCACAGGAAGTAAGACTAGCACATCCTCTGACTGTCCCAGAGCATAAAGCAGATAAAGAGCCTGTAGCCCAATCGCATGGAGCCTCTAGAGTCACATTAGGAGCAAGAGGTTAGTTTATTCATTGTTGACTCACATACTGTGATACTGAGAATGGGCTTTATTAGGGAAGTAAGTTGGAGAGTGAAGGAGGCAAATAATATCACCAATGTAAGGCCAGGTTTTAGTCCAGAAGTCTCAAAGCATAATTCCCCAGAACATTTAATCGTGCTAATGCGAAACCTATACTTGGACCAGGAGGCAGTCGTCAGAACAGAGCAGGGTAACACTGCATGGTTCAAAATTGGGAAGGGTGTATGCCAGGGATGTGTCCTATCTCCATACCTTTTCAACCTGTATGCAGAACAGATTATCCGGGAGGCTGGGCTCTATGAGGAGAATTGTGGTGGCATCAGGTTTGGTGGAAGATCTATTAACAATCTCCGTTATGCAGATGACACAACCCTGCTTGCTGAAACTGAGGAGGACCTCATGCCCTTGCTGTAGAGGGTCAAGGACTGCAGCCTTCAGTATGGACTGAGGCTCAATGTCAAGAAGACAAAGATTCTCACCACTGGACCAATCGGTAGCATCAGGATGGATGGCGAAGAGATTGAGATTGTTCACAGCTTCAGTTTGCTGGGCTCCATGGTCAACACTCTTGGCACCAGTAGTCAGGAAATCAAAAAACGTATTGTAATGGGAAAGTCTGCTGTTAATGACCTCTCTAAAGTACTGAAGGGCAACGGTGTCTCTCTGGAGACTAAAGTGCACCTGATACAGGCCATGGTCTTTGCAATCACTTGTTATGCATCAGAGAGTTGGACAATGACTAGGGAGGACAGAAGGAGAATTGATGCGAGTTGTGGTGCTGGAGAAGAGTATTGAATGTACCATGGACTGCCAAGAAAACAAACAGATTCATCCTGGAGAGGGTGAAACCAAGCTACTCCCTGGAGGCAAGGATTCTGGGGCTTCGTCTGACATACTTTGGGCATGTTGCAAGGAGGGACAGGTCCTTGGAGAGGGACATCATGCTTGGGAGGGTGGAGGGACAGCGCAAGAGGGGATGACCCTCTATGAGATGGATTGCTTCAGTGCCTGGGGTAATCGGGATGGGTGTGTCAGAGGCAGTGCGATTGGCACAGGATAGAGCAGGGTTTAGGGCTGTTGAGTCGTAAATGACTTGACCGCACATAACAACAACAACAACAACAACAACAACATGGTTTTAGTTCAGGAGTTAGCTTTTCTTTCCATCATCCAGCAAAACCAACAAAATCTTTAACTATGGCCTTTAACTCAAGGCACTTCTGATTGCACCTTGCCACAGTTTCTCCACAGCAATGCCATAGTCTGTACACCACCATCATCAGAGTCTTGCTTTCACCAAGGTCTTACTCCAGTCTCCCCCAAGTCTTGCTGCTCGGTGTGGGAAGAACTCTTTCTCTTATCCTAGTCTCATGGCTATTGTTGATTTACAAGACTCTGAGCCTGTAGTTAAGGTATCTGGAGAAGAGAGGGGGCTAATGTAATGGCAAGAAGAGCCAGCTTTTAAGCTAACACTGTAAGTTTTGTTTATTAAAAATTTATATGATTGATCTTTTGCCTATAATGCATTCTAACAGGTATGAAGAAATATCTCATAGTTTTAATTTGTATTCTGGTAATGACATGTGGAGTTTCTGAAAATGTATTTATTTTCTATTCTCATATCTTCTCTGATGAAGTGTCTATTCAAGTCATTTCCTTTTTTTTAAAGACAACAAACCTGTTATTTGTCTTCTTACTACTGTGTTTGTAAACAATTTATTCTGGATTCAAGTCCTTTATCAGGTATGAACAGATTTGTCATCTATGACAAGTAGATTTCTTTTCATTTAGCAGTTTTTTTTTGAAGAGCAGAAATTGTTAATTTTGTTGAAGTGCAGCTTATCAATTTATTCTTGATAAGTTGTGATTTTGATATATCTAAGAAATATTTGTCTATACCAAAGACACAAAAATTTTCTTCTATGCTTTCTTCTGAAAGTTTTATTGTTTTAGGATTTATAGTTCGAGTAATGGTCCATTTTAAGTGAATTGTTTTTTGTCATATGCTTTAGAGGGTGTTCTAGTGACTTGGTCAGTAGAGAGTTGTGCAACTAATCAAAAGGCTGCACCTCTGTGGTGGTTTGAATCCACCAGCGGGTCCTTGGGAGAAAGATGGGCAATCTCCTGTGTGATTTACCCTTTGAAACTGACTGGAGAGCCATCTATGAGTTGATCCCAATTCAATGGCAATGAGAGATATCTGAGAACCTCAATCATGACACACTCAGTGTGTAGAAATAGAATAATGTGAAAGTAAAGTCTTTATATGACTCTAGAATCCATGTTGAACTTTAATGCTACTTCCTCTAACAGCATTTCCTTTAACCTTGATTCTCACCTAACCATATACCCCAAAGATGACATTCCTTTTCTCTGAGCTATAGCAGGTACAGGATATCACATTATATTCCAAAAGGTAAT
The DNA here is from genome assembly GCF_000299155.1 of Elephantulus edwardii. NCBI lineage: Eukaryota > Metazoa > Chordata > Mammalia > Macroscelidea > Macroscelididae > Elephantulus > Elephantulus edwardii. The sequence goes on along the minus strand of NW_006399843.1, from coordinate 9,608,054 downwards.
TCTCACTATTCTAAAACAAATGCATGATTTGATAACTTGTGCCCAAAGAGTCTTGATGCACAACATTATTGATAAATCTTTTCAAAACATCACAGCTCAAAGGCATTGATTCTTCTTCTAACATCCTTATTCATTGTCCAACTTTCAGATGCATAACAAGTGACTAAAAAGACTATGGCAAGAATCAGGCACATCTTAGTCCTCAAATTGATATCATTACTCCTCAATAATTTGGAGAAGTCATAACAATTTATGGCTAACATTGAGAAGAATGGGAATCCCAGAGCACTTAATTTTGTTTATGCAAAGCCTATATCTAGACCATAAGGCGAGCAGAGCAAGGGAACATTACTTTGTTTAAAATTAAGAAGAGTGTGTGTCAGGGTTGTATTATCTTTCCATATTTATTCAATCTGTATGCTGAGCAAATTATTCCAGAGAAGCTGGGCTCTATAAAGAGAATGTGGCGTTAAGACACATTAATGACCTGTGTTATGCAGATGGCACAATCTTGCTTGTTGAAAGCATGGAGGATTTGAAGCATTTGTTGCAGAAGATCAAAGAATGCAGCCATCAGTATGGAATGCATCTCAAAGTAACAAAAACAAAGATTCTTAATACTGGACTGGTAGGCAACATCATGGTGGATGGCGAGACTGAAACTATCAACAACTTCATCTTAGTTGAATCCACAGGAAATCAGGAGACATAGTGCACTGGGAAAATCTGCAGTTAGGGGCCTCTCCAAATTATTGAGAAGTAATTATTGAGACATGATTGAGAAAGTACTTTTATTAATTGTTGTTAAGAGTCAATAGGTTACCAGAGTAACTCATCTAGCCACTATCATGTGACAACCTGAATGATGTGTGTATTTATGTGCTACCCACCTATCTCTACCAGCTTACCAGTTCTAGATAGCTTACCCTTGTCTTTTAGCCAGTTAGGATTTTTATAACTTTTAGTTCCCACTCCAACTGTACAAAAAGTATCCTTTTTTCTGTTGTCCGACAGAGTGTCCATCTTCATTCTGTAAGTATGGACATCTACTTGGTCCCTCAATTCCTATCCCTCAACAAACCCCTTTGGCTTTTACCTGGCACAGATACATGATGTTGCTCTGACAGGTCAAAGCTATGGCTCAAAGTTAATTCTTTAAAAATGTAGGCATTCTGTTGTTCCAGGACTACTTAATGAAAGTCTGCTTTTTCTCCAGTGCATTGCCTTTCATGTTAGCCAAGCATTTGTTGCCCATCTAATAGATGTCTAATATATGAATGCATATAAATATTGTTATGCACACTCTTGGGTATACAATAAATTATGTGTTTAAGATCATGCATTCTAGAAATTCCAAGATGATTTTGATTTTCAAAAAGTTTCCATTAACAAATGCTCATAAATGAACATATCAAGCTTACCTGTCAACAGTTTGTATCAATATTTATGAAGGCATGATTGCTTGCACTTACAAATGCAATGCCTGGAACATGAAAACCACACCTGACTGAAGCCTGGGAAAATGAACTTCAGCATTTTATATCTGCCAAGTGGTGGAATTTTGCTATCAGGGTGGGGGCCTTTCCAATTCCTTTAACCCTCTCATTTCTCCGCCTCACCATTTTGAGGGGCAGGGTGGGCTTCCTTTGTGCACTGCCCTAAGGGTAGGGAACATGCAGAGAGAACAAAGAATCTCTTTCCTAGGTTTTGAGCTCTTAAGTAGCCTTTTGTAAATCTATTGTTGAGGCAAAGGTATTGAGAGCCTTGGATTTCAATTGTAAGGGCAAGGTGCTCTAGAGAAAAAAGGGTATTTTTGAATTTCAAAAGCTTGGCTTTAAATATCAAAAGCCAAAGCCAGAGGGCTCAGAGCACAGATTTTATATCATAAATCAGACAGTGGAGGAGAACAGTCTCTTTCTTAGCCCAAAAGGAGATAAGATTTCAACTAGGGTTGAGGTGGGGTAGAGGAGGGAGCACTGGGGGACTTGAAAGAGCCTTGGTGATGTAGTAAGTGAAGTGGGGAGTTGCTGACAGAAAAGTCAGCAGTTTGAACCCACCTGTCTCTCCGTGGGAGAGCTACGAAGCAGCCTCTTCTCATAAAAATTTATATCTCTCATGCCATTGACTTATAGCTGACCCTCCAGTGGGTTTTCAGAGACTGTAAATTACACAGAAGCTTGCCCATCTTTCTCCCACAGATTCAAACCGTGTGCCTTAGGGCTGACAGCACTACTCCTTACCCACTATACCGCCAGAGTTCCCTAATATTCCTCACAGCCTAGGGAAGCAGAAAGTTTCCCAGAGTCAGAATGGACTTGACAGCAGCCCATCTATTACCTGCCTTTGCTTTGATTTTGAGAAAGAAGCCCTCGTGATATGATTATTTAGTAGTTAAATCATTCAGTTGCTAACCAAAAATGTTGGTGGTTAGAATAAGGCATTCCTGTACTCATTTATGTCTCACAGTTTCAGGTCAGAAACCCAGGCGTAATGTTGCTGGATTTTCAATTCACTGTCGCACCAGGCTGAAACCAAAGAATCCTCAGGGGTTGGATTCCCCTCTGGAGCTCAGGATCCTCTATGGAGTTGTTGGCCGAATTCAGTGCCTGTGGTTTTGGAATTAAGGTACCTATTTCCTTGATGCTAGCCATGTGGTCTACTCACAAACAGTCATCTTAAAACCAACAGGAGGATTTCTATCCTGTCTGCTATGCAGGTGTCTTATATAATATAGCACATCCAGGGTGTGACTGACATATTCACACACCCTCCCTTGGTTGCTAAGTAACAGAAAGACTAGAGGTTCAAGTTGTGGCCAAAGTGCCCCTTCCGTGTGGTCACCAAGATGTCTCCAGTGTAGTCCTTAAATCTGGATACTTCCCTCTGTTGAGTAATAATAGTGAAACAGAGGCTTAGGCTTTTTCATGCAAACATGGAGAGAGGCTTATTAGGAAAAATATTTTGAAAAGGATTTCTTTTTTTTTCCAAAGGGAAATATGGATACTACTCCTGGGCTCACTGGACAAAAGAATTGTTTGGGTTTATAAAAATTTAGGTGAGAAGCCTCTGCATGTTTATTTACAAGGGAAGATGAGGAATTCTAGGAAATGGCTGGTACAGGAAGAGTTATGATAATTAAGAGCACATACAGCTGGATCATCAAGATGGATGCAACTGTAGAAGCTTCTAGGTCAAGAGACAATTATGGGCTGGCCCATGTGCATTATGTAGTGAGGTCTTCAAATTTGATTCTCCTGTCTGGCGGAGAGCTTTACTTCCTGCTTGGGAAGGTCAGCCCTCAGGCATGAGTGATGCCTCTGTTTGTGCCCCAGGAACGAATTCGATCTGGCTCCATTTCAGCCCACATTTTCAGGAAATTAATCTATAGAGAACAATGCCTTATCATAAAGGAGAGTTAGCAATCCCCAGATGTAAAGGGGTAGCAGAGTTTAAGGCAATTACATGATACTGGAAGGGAATGGAGGTTGAAGTCCCAAGGTGAGCCTTACCCTTCTATTTTAGAGTTCACTATAAGTCCCTTGGAAAAGAGACATAGTGATCTACTTGCAAAAAACTAACCCATGTTCTAACCTAACACATCTGTGATTACTGTGAGTGACATTGCACCAAAACTGGTTCACCTACAAGGGGAGGGGATAACTGAAGGTGAAAACACCAGGAAGGTAGGCATCTTGAAACCATAGTTACAGGACTTGGTGAGGACAAAGATTAAAACCAACCAGGTAAAGGGAAATTTGCTCCTACGGGATCAATTATACTGGGATAGTGGGAAACAACAATTCATATATTGTGATCAAATCCTGTAAATAATTTGTGCAGTGTTGCAATGGCATACAAATTGAACCCTTTCACTCATGCTTGGTTTTCATGAGATCAGTCCAGCCAGTGAATCACAAGTATTCTGTGATCTTGTGAAAGCAGTGGGGTTCCAGAGTTTTCTTTGTCGAGTGGACTCCAAGGAGGCCATTGGCAAAAAAAGAATAGGGAACTTAATTAAGTAAAACACTTTTGACTTTTACTCAAAAGCATAGGTAGCTTAAGTCATAAACTTTTTACTTAAATTATATGAATGTTTGAAATACCTTTGGAAATCATGGCAGGAATGAAAGCCCTCTTTCCTCTGTTCCCATGAATATCATACTGAACTTGGGAGAAATGTGCCTTTGTAACTGTATATTGTTTCTGGGTATATGGGTAAGTGATTATCACTGAAGCTGACATGATGATAGAGTAGAAAGTATATTAGAACTGCAAACTCTGACTTCAAGTTACAGCTCTTTCAGTCTGTGAATTTGAGCAAATCACTCTGCTTTTTTGTCTCTATAAAACAAGGAATTGGAATGAGATGTTCTCCAAAGGTCTTTCAAGCCCTTTCCTGTTCCTGATAATGAGGGAATCCCTAGATTTCCCAGAGATTTAGGACACTGAAGTGTCAAACAGAGATCCGCTGGGCTGTTAGGGCACCTAAGCAACAGTATCTCTTGACAAAGTCAGTTCTCATTCTAATGCAAGCAGACTGTGGTCTTTTTTGTTTGTTTGTTTGTCTATAAATGCCTCTACAAAAAGGAAATGCTTTTCCCTCTGATCTATTAATATATTTCTTTCCCCTCAACACCCTCCTGAATCCTAGAATAATTTCTCTTTTGACCACCAATGCCACCTGGCCAAATATGACCCTGACAGAATGGAATTTGTAACAACATCTGAATTGGTGGCTGGAAATGCAGTCAAATTGGTAGCTGTCCAAATGGATCAGGCAGGTTTGGAACAGGTGAGAATATTTATTCAATGAAGACAAAATTCTTCCAGCCAACAGACCCTGAGTATCTCTGAGAAAATGGGCATTGGTTTGAGCCTTGCTGGGTTTTTGTTATTGTTAGGTGCCATCATATCAATATTGCATAATGATCCTACAACAGAAGGGAACATTCAACAGTCCTGTGCCATCTTCACAACCAATACTGTGCATCAGTCAGTCCATTATTTCAGTCACCGTGTCAATCCATCCCATTGTGAGTCTTCCTCTTTTTTTTATCAGCCCTCTAACAAACATGGTGTTCTTGTCTAGTAATTAGCTCCTCCTGATAAATATACCCAAAGTGTGTAAGACAAACTCTCACCTAGTTGCCTTCCACAAACATTCTGGTTGTGCTTTTTCCAAGACAGATTTATTCATTCTTCTAGCAGTTCACAGTATATGCAATATTCTTTGACAACACAGTCTTTCAAAGGCATCAGTTCTTCTTAGATCTTCCTTATTTATTGTCCAGTCTTTGCATTTGTGAGTCAATTGAAAATTCCATGGCTTGGGTCAAGCACCCCTTACTTCTTAAAAATAACTGGTGGTTACAAGTATACATAAATATTTTCCTTAATGTGTAAGAAGCTCCTAATCTCTGAGAACAGTGGGTTACAGTAGCAGAATGAGTTTCTAGAACTTCTCAGACTCATGTGGTTTTATGATGGGAACCATTGTCAAGAATTTCTGGTTTTTCCCAAGATATATAGGAGCTGGTGTCACCTGAGATAGTGGACCATCTTCTGCCCTATGAGAATCTTTTAGATGGGCCAACTTGGTTTTGCTACAGTTCTCAGTTATTCAATCAAATGCTAATCTAAGGTCTATTTCTTGCTTTTGTGTGCTGTGGAGGCAGAATTGACTCAAACCTGACCTTCTATCAGGTTTTCAGAGGTAGTTAATCACACAGGAGAAGATAGCTCTCCCACAGAGTAACTGGTGTATTGGAACCACATACTTTTGGGTTAACATTGCAATTATTTACCACTAGGCCATGACAGTTCACTTAGCAGATCCAAACCAAGTCCATAAGCAGATGCTCTTAAGAGATATTTCTCTAGATGTCTGGGTTGGCCTGAAACAATCATTTGAAAGGTCTTAAAAGGAGAGTTGAGGTTTTCCTGAAAGAGGAAAAAAAACCCCATACAAATCCCAAACCCTTAGCTATGGATAGCAACTTCAGATCATGTCCAAGGTATCCAATCTCCCTTCCTAAAAGACTGTCTTATAAACTTTAGACTTGTCTAATCAGCCTCCAAATTAGTGTAAACTAATTCCTTGCAATAACTCTTGCAATGTAGATATTTTTGTTCCAATAAACCTCTCCTACTAGTTCTACTACTTAACTTGAACCTTGATACAGAATTTGATGTTGAAAGTTGAGTGAAAATGCATTTTGCAATGAGAAGCCAATCCCAAACCGATCCCGTTAAGTCAATTCTGATCCATACGCCTGCAGGACAGAGTTCACCTTCCCAGAGGGTTGCTAGACTGTAATCTTTGTGGAAACAGACTGCCTGTGGAACAACTAGTGAGTTTGAACTATGAAGCTTTTGGTTAGCAGCTCAGGGCTTAACTAAAGCACCACCAGGGCTCCTTTCTTCTGTTTTGAGGGCAGGCTATGCTAGGCAGAATGAAGGCTCCTTAAAGATGTTTTCGTGCTAATCCCTAGAAATTATGAATACGTTACTGTTCATGGAAAAAGAGAATGAAGGTTGTACAGATGGTATTTAAGTTCCAAATTATCTCACTTGGGATAGGGATTTACCCAATTATCCAGGTGAACCCAATGTGATCACAGGGGTGTTTAAATGTGGAAGAATGAAAGAAAAAGGGATAAACAGTGTTCTATTTGGGCCCACATTGCTGGCCTTGATGATGAAGGAAGGAGTGAGCAGCCTCTAGAAGCTGCAAAACACAAGGAAATGGAATCTCAGGAGAGGGAGGAAGCTACACTAATACCTTGATTTTAGCCTAGTGAGAATTATTTATAACCTTCAGAAGGGAGCTCTAGTGACCTAGTGGGTAAGGAGGAGCTATGCTACCAACTCAAATATAGCTGGTCAAATCCACCATCTTCAGTAGGAGAAAAATGGGTGATCTGCCAAGCAATTTATAGTATTTGAAAATCTACTGAAGGTTCAGCTATGAGTTCTGACTCAGTGGCAGAGACTAGATTTTTAATAATTTGTGATAGCCATTGTTGTTGTTAGAAGCCGTGGGATCTGCTATAATTCACAGTGACCCTATGCACACAGATTTGGACCTTGCCCAGGATCTGAGGCTTGCCTCTGGGTTCATCCTGTTTAAGGCAGTCTGCACTTACTTCAAATGGCTGCACTTTAAATGACTAACACTTCCTGGCTATTTATAAGCTACCAATGCCTAGATTTTGCTTAAGAGAAAGTGTAAACTATACTTGAGAAGATAATGTAAAATGTTATAATGAAATATGAAAAGAGCTGGAGTCCGAGAATGAAAAGGCAATCATTCACTTGGCATTACTCAAGCTGAAAAAATTGAAAAACAAATTCTAGCCTTGAGTTTCAATTCTGAGGGATGCTATGGGCACAATCTTGAATGATACAGGAAGCATGAATGTGAAAGGTGAAAGATGAAGATGAAAGGAATACATGAAATCACTGGTCTAAAAAGAATTGGTTGATACTGAAAAATTTCAGGAAGCACAACATGAACAAGAGCCAATGGCAATAAAGGATACAGTTCAAACAGCACTGAAGACATCAGCAAAAAAATAAGGCCCTAGGAATCAATAGAATACCAACTGACATGTTTAAACTAACAGATGCAGCATTGGATGTGCTCACCAGTGTATGACAGATAATTAGAAGGACAAGTGACTGGCTGACTGACTGGAAGAGATCCATTTGTCCTCCTTCTCAAGAAAGGTGATTCAATAAATTATCGAACAGTATCATTAATATCTCATGCAAGCAAAATACTGTTGAAGATTAATAAAAAATGACTAGAACAGTACAAAGACAGAACTACCAGAAGTTCAAGCTGGCTTTAGAAGAGGCTGTGGCACCAGGGATATCACTGCTGATGTCAGATAGATCCTGGTTGAAAGTAAAGAATACCAGAAGAATGTCTACTTGTGTTTTATTGACTGTACAAAGGCGTTTGATTGTTTGGATAATAAGTTATCACTAACATTGAGAAGAATGAGAATCCCAGAACACTTAATTGTGCTCAGTGGAAATCTAAACCTAAAACAAGCAGCTCTTATCCAAATGGAGCAAGGGAGCATTGCATGGTTTAAGATCAGGAAGGGTGTGTGTCAGGGCTGTACCCTTTCTCCATACCTGTTCAATCTGTATACTGAGCAAACTGTGAAGCTGGACTCTTTGAAGAAGAATGTGGCATCAGTGTTTGAGGAAGGCTCATCAACAACCTGAGTTATTTGATTACACAACTTTGCCTGCTGCAAGTGAGGAAGATATGAAATGCTTGCTGCAGAAAATCAAGGACTCCAGCCTTCAGTATGGAGTATATCTCAATATCAAGAAAACAAAGGTGCTCACCACAGGATCAACAGTCATTGAAACTGTCATTGATTTCATCTTTTTGGATCAACAATTAACACCTGTGGTACAAGCAGTTAGGAAATAAGGAGACATATTGTATTGGGCAAGTTCACTGTCAGGGACCTCTCCAAAATGCTGAAGAGCAATGGTGTAAATTTGAAGACTATGGTGTGCCTGACTCAGTCCATAATCTTCTCAATCAGGCATTATATATCAGAGAGCTGGACAATAAAGAAGAATGGCTGAAGAATAATTGATGCCTTTGAGTTGTGGTGCTGGAGAAGAGTGCTGAATATCCCATCAACTGCCAAAACAACAAACAGATATGTTTTGGAAAAGGTGTAGATATAGTGCTCCTTGGAGACAAGGATGGTGAAGCTTTATGTTTCATACTTTAGACATGTAGCTGGGCGAGACAATTCCTTGGAAAGGACCATCAAACTTGGAAAGATGGGGGGGTCATTCAAGACCTCCAACAAGATAGATTGACACAGTGATTTTAGTAATGGGCTTTAGTGTGTCAGAGAAGATGAGATTCCTCAAGAAAAGGCAGGGTTCAGGTTGGCAGTTCATCTGGTCACACACTATGAGTCTTAATTGACTTGACTGGTAATGCCTAACAACAACAACATATAATGCTACCTTCTATTACCAGTTTTTAAAGTACTTTATTATCTTTATTTCCCCTCCCCCCAAGCTTATCAGCCCTGCTTGCTTAAACAGAAGGACCTGAAGAGCTTGCTGCAGGAGATCAAGGACTGAACCCTTCAATGTGGATTGAAGCTCAACATCAAGAAAACAAAGATTCTCACCACTGGGCCAATTAGTAGCATCATGATGGATGGTGAAGAGATTGATGTAGTTAACAGTTTTAGTTTCTTGGCTCCACAGTCAACACTCTTGGTATCAGCAGCCAGGAAATCACAAAATGAACTGCATTAGGAAAGTCAGCTGTCAGAGACTGCTGCAGAGTACTGAAGAGCAATGATATCAGGCTTGTGACTAATGTGCACCTGATCCGGGCCATAGTCTTCACAATTACATTCTGTGCATCAGAGAGCTGGACAGCGACTAGGGATGATAGAAAAAGAATTGATGCCTTTGAGCTGTGGTGCTGGAGAACTGCTAGGAGAACAAACAAGTTTGTTCTGGAGAGGGTGAAACCAGGCTGCTTCTTGGAGTCAAGAATTCTGAAATTTTGCCTGACATACTTTGGTCATGTTGTTTGGAGAGGGACATCACATTTGGAGAGAGGAGGGACAGTGCAGGAGAGGAAGACCCTCTATGAGATGGATTGATTCAATGATTAGGGTAATGGGAGTTGGTGTGTCAGAGATAGTGAGGTTGGCACAGGATAGAGCAGAGTTTAGGGGTCTTATACATAGGATTGCTATGAGTTGCAAGTGACTCAATGGCACATAACAGCAATAAACAACAATCGGTCGATAGGAATCCCCTGTCATTATGTTGTTGTTTGGTGGTCTGACCAGTGTATCTTTACAGATTTATTTATTATTTTTGCCAACTGATCATCTGAAGAAAATATTTCTCAGGTTTTCTGAGTTCCTCTTTCAGAAGAATGTTTAACTTCATGTTCATAATATCATGTGGAAGAAATCTCTTTTTTTCATATGCAAAGCTTGAAAAACATCTCATAAATGTCTTAAAGGAGATCAAAGCAGGGCAAAAGCAGATTTCATTTCCATTGCTTTTCCTTCCCCCTCCTTTTATCTTCTCCTCCTTCTTCTTTTCTCTTTTCTGCCCTTTCTCCAGTTCCTCCTCTTCCTTCCACATATATTGATCAGTTTCAATTCTGAGTCTGATTCTATTTCAAGTGTTGGTACTCTCAAGTCAACATGACACCCACCCTTCTTCTGATTAGTGAGGGAAAAGGAGAAAGGTAAATAGATAATTGCAATGCAGCAAGATAATCACTAGATGAAGGATTAAAACAAACCCCAAACAAGCACTTGCTGTTGAGTAGGTTTGAACTACCAAACTCTCAGCTAGTAGCTGGGCACATTAGCCATTTGCAGTCACTCAGAGATTCTGTAGCAGGGATTGTTATCATGTGTCAACAAATTGAAATGATTTGTAGCTGATCTTCCAACAGGTTTTCAGAGACTGTAAAGCACACAGGTGGAAATTGCCTATCTTTCTCCTGAGGATCAGCTTGTGGACTCCATGCCTTTTGGCAGCACAGCTCCTTACGATTAAGCTACCAGTGCTCCCTGTAACAGTGATTACTGTACTGTAAATTGAGGGTATATGCTAAAAAGCATTTCTGTCCAGTTTGGAGAGTGCTGGCTGCTGTCACTGATAGATACCTCATATGACAATTAATTTCTTGTGCATATAACAGATGAATATGCTGTGAATATGGACAGATTCTAATGGACTCAAGCTTCTTCTATCCTGCCAATCTTTATAGTGCTTGCTGCCAATTTGTGGGAGGGGAAAAGAAGGCTAGAAAAGTCAGCTACACCAATTTTAACTTAAAACAAACCTGAGAGGAAGTTTGATGTGCTGGGGATGGGTGACTTGGTAGCTTAACATCTGTGAATGGACCACCAGCCTTGCACCCCTGGTAGTCGCCCAGCCCCAAGCCACTGGCCGTGCCCCAGCCCCACCCCCCATTGGCACCCCAGAACCACACAGAGACAGACCAACATGGCGCAACATGGAAAGTGGATTTTGAATCAGAACTTTTGTTGGAACAATTCGTTTCCAAGCTACAGGAACACAAAGCCATGCCATGGACCTGGCCATAGCTGGAAGTTACCAGCTGAGCTGCTGTGGGACTGATCTGGCAGGAGAAAGGTTGGTGGATACTGGCTGAGTTCTGTTAAGCTCCACTAAGATCCAGTGGGTTTGTTAGACTTTGACTGAATTTTTCTGTGCCACCACCGACCACCCATGATCTGGCAGGCTGGTAGGATGATTTTGACTGGGTTTTATTGGGCACTACCAATTGCCTGGGAGAGCACCCAAAGGCAAACCCACTGGTGGGAATTTGGCTGAACTCTCTTGGGCCACGCTGACTGAGGCTATTTCACCGAACTTTTGTGGACACCGAAGACCGGCCAGAGGCAAGTGGATTGGTGGGAATTTGACGGAGTCTTCTTGGGTCCTGCTGGACCCAGGACCCTCCTTGGGCAGGGGCTTCTGTGTGAGGGCTGCTGGGTAAGTGCTTCTGGTCAGGGACTGCTGAGTGAAAACCATTGGGTAGGAGGTGGACAGCTGGATTTTGAGTAGGAGCCCCAATTGTGAGCACACCAGGACAGCTGAGGTATGAGTGAGGTCCCCCAAGTGGTTGACCTGCCCCTGTGGTTGCCCCATCCCTGTGCCTACTGCACCCCATTTGGCTTCACACCTGTGCCTACCCATCCAGTCAATCAACTTTCCTTTTATCTGGAGCACCTTGATCTGACTTACCTACAAGAGGCTGTTCTCACAAGCTCTGAACTGACCTTTTCCTTGAATCAGAAGTTTAGAGAAAAACACAAGTAGGGTAACTGTTCAACTGATTTCTAGAGCATTGTCTTCAGATCAAGAATATATCAATGTCTCGAAGAAAGCAAACTATGCTACACACTACACAAGTGAAAAGCAAGATGTCACCCCCCAAAGGGTGACACAGTATCAATGGATTTCCTGAAGCCAGAAATTCTGACACAGAACTTAAAAGAATAATGACTGAATATTTTCAATAGATGAAAGACAAACTTGAAGAATTATAGGACACTGCAAGCAAAAACCAGGAGCTAAAAAAACCAAAACAAACCACACACACACACACACACACACACACACACACACACACACCCCAATCCAGAACAATGTAGATAAAACAAACGAGTTGTTAGTGGCACTGGAAAAAACCAAGAAACTGTGATACAAAATATAAGGTCCAATGTTTCAGATGCTGTCAACATGATGGAGGGACACATGAGCAGAGCTGAAGAGATGGAATACAGAACGAGTGAAATTGAAGATAAAATTGTCAAAAAAAAGAGCAAAAAGCAGACCCAAAAAGGAAAAAGAAGTAAACCTAAGAATAACGTGGGACACCATCTAGAGAAATAACATGCACATCATTGGAATCCCAGAACAGGAAGAAGCCAGCAAAGGCAGCGAAAAGTTGTGGAAGCATTACTAGATGAAAACTTCCCAAGCATGATGAAGAATGAGAGAATATATATTCAAGAAGCTCAGTGAACAATAACGTGGAACACCATCTAGAGAAATAACATGCACATCATTGGAATCCCAGAACAGGAAGAAGCCAGCAAAGGCAGCAAAAAGTTGTGGAAGCATTACTAGATGAAAACTTCCCAAGCATGATGAAGAATGAGAGAATATATATTCAAGAAGCTCATTTTGTTTCTTGTAGTAATGTTTTGTAATTTTCTTGGAAAAGGTCCTTTGTACTTCTGGTTAAATTTATTCCCAAGTATTTAATCTTGTGATTAG
>NW_006399843.1:9572736-9587664 GCF_000299155.1 Elephantulus edwardii | reverse complement strand
CATGTTGTAAGGAGGGAGAGGTCCTTGGGGAGGGACATCATACTTTGAGGGTGTAGGGACGGTGCAGAAGGGGAAGATCCTCTATAAGATGGATAGATTCAGTGACTGGGGTAATCGGGATGGGTGTGTCAGAGGCAGTGCGATTGCCAGACGATAGAGAAGGGTTTAGGGCTGTTGTACATAGGGTCGCTATGGGTCGCAAGTGACTTGACGGCACATAACAACAATAGCCATGGCAATAGAGACATAATAGTATCAGATAGATCTTGGCTGAAAGCAGAGAGTACTGGAAATGTCTATCTGTGTTTCATTGACTGTGTAGATCACAGCAAATTTTGGCTAACCTTGTTGAGAAGAATGGGAAACCCAGAACACTTGATTGTTCTCATGTGAAACGTATACTTCTACCAGGAAGCAATTGTCAGAACAAAGTAAGAAAATGCTGCATGGTTCAGGATAAAGAAAAGAGAGCATCAGAGATACATCCTATCTCCACACCTTTCCCGTGTACATATGGAAGAGATTATTTGGGAGGCTAGAGTTCATGAGTAGGAATGTGGCATCAGGATTGGAGAAAGACTCATCAACAACTTATGTTATGCAAATGACACAACCTTGCTTGCCAAGACTGAAGTGCCTTTTGCAGAAGATCAAGGACTACAATCTTCAGTATGGATTGAAGCTCAACATCAAGAAAACAAAGATTCTCAGTACTGGGCCAATTAGCATCATGATAGAAGGAGAAGAGATTGAGATTATTTTGAATTTCAACTTGCTTGATTTCATAACCAAAACTCTTGGCATCAGCAGCCACGAAATCAAAAGGTGAATTGCATTAGGTAAATCTGCTGCCAGAGACCTCTCCAGAGTGCTGAAGAGCAATGATGTCAGTCTGAAGACTAAGGAGCCCTTGATCTAAGCCATGGTCTTCGCAAGTACTTGCTGCACATCAATGACTAAAGATGATAGTAGAATAATCAATACCTTTGAGTTATGGTAGTGGAAAAGAGTATTGAACATACCATGGACCACCAAGAGAACAAACAGGTCAGTCCTGGAGAGGGTAAGATTAAGTTACTCCTTGGAGGCCAAGACTTTGAAGCTGCATCTCACATACTTTGGCCATGTGGCCAGGAGGGACTGATCCTTGGAGAAGGATGTTATCCTTGCAAGGGTGGAGGGACAGCTTAGGAAAGGAATACCCTGGAGGAGATGGATTGACATAGTAACTGGAGTAATAGGGGTAGATATGTCAGAGACAGTGAGCCTGGCTCACGGTAGGGCAGTGTTCAGAGCTATTGTGCATAGAGTCACTATAAGTCACAGGTAACTCGATGCTAAACAACAACATTAACAACACAATAATAGCAAAATTAATACACTATATTGTAGAGTAAGGGAGTTCTGGTGGCCTAGTGGTAAGAAATTGCACTGCAATCCCAAAGGCATACAGTTGAAATCCACCAGCTGCTCCATGGGAGATGGATGGACAATTTCCTCTTACAAGATTTACTGTCTCTGATAACCCCCTGGAGGATCAACTATGGGTTGATTCTGAGTTGGCAGCATGCAACAACAGTAACATTACAGAGTCAGCTTCATACCAGTGTTTTATATTCAGTTCACGCAGAAATTCTATGATGTAGATACAACTATTGTTGAAATTTTGAAGGGAAGAAGATAGAGGCTAGAAAGGTCAGGAGACTTGTCTCATTGTTTGAAAGTGAATTGTACAGGTAAGAGACATCCACAGGGTCCAGGAGAGAAAAAGATGTTAGACTTGTAGAAGAAAGCAGAGGCTAAGTCATGAAGATTCTTACAGGTCATGTTGAGAATCTTGAACTTGAATTTGAGATAAAAAAACAAGCCAGAGAAAGACTGATGTGACCAGCTTTGCTGCGAGATCCCCATAGTGTGTGTTTGTGGAGAACGACTTGCCAAGTTGAAACTGGAGATTTGAAGTTACAGAGAATTTCAACTAATTTAAACAAGAAAAGAAAAATTAGTTTCATATGAAGAGAAGATTGCCAGTAGGGAATACCTAGGCTTGGTTAAGTCAGCAGCTCCAGTGTGTCATTGAGAAGGCAGGTCCTTTCCATTTCCCCTCTCTGCTGTTCTCAGTAGGTTAGCTTCGACCCTCACTATATATGATGTCCTCCCATGCAGAACAGTATCTGATGGAAGAAGAGAGGTGACACATTTTCCTATATGTCTTTCTTGATCAGAAGAAGAATTTTCCCTGAAATTCCCCAGACTTCTTACTCCTCATTGGCCGTGTTTGAGTTCATGCCCCTTCTAGGGTAATCACTGACAAAGGGAAGGAGATTCTCATTATTGATCATAATGAATCCAGATTTATGGAATGTACCATGTTTAAGAGGAATGAATACTTGAATAAGGATGTTGGGTAGGCAACCAACAATGCCTATTTTAGATCAGATATGTGGCTATTATAGGAATTCAGCCTAGAAATGTTGGTAGCCTGGCTTAATAGATGAGGAGTCAAGCAGTAAGAAGCAAAACAATGGACAGATTTCAAACTATCAAGAAAGTTGCATCACCAGATATTGGTGATTAATTCAGTTCTGAGGTAAAAGATAAGAAAAGTCAGACATACTTAAATTTCTAGTTTGAGCACCTGAGAAGTCAAAACAAGGAACACTTTCTGTCCTCTTTCTTCCTTTATTCAATAAATATTCTTGTTAATGACTGTTGAATCAACTCCAAATGTACACTGAATGTTTCGTACACAGAACAAAATACTGTCCCATTCTGTGTCATCTTTGGATCACCTGAAGCATACTTATTTTGTTGTGGTTATTGAATTAATCCATTACCAAGATGTCATCAAACATGACGTCCTCCTTTATTGATTACTCTTTCTCTATAACGTGTCTAAAGCAAGGGAGATGAACAATGTACTATTGTGATCCACAGAGTTTTCACTGGCTAATTTTTGAAAGTAGATTGCCAGGCTTTTCTTCCTGTTCTGCCTTAATCTTGAAATGCTGCTGAAACCTGCCCACCATGAGTGAGCCTGCTGGTATTTAAAATACAGATGGCATGGTTTTTAGTATTAAAACAACACTGAATCCACCACAGGACGACACATTGACAGATATGTGGTAGCAACAAATATTGTTAATCATCAATATGCTCAATTAAACTAGGACTAGTCTTTGAAGAAAATCAAGCCAAACTGTGGAGGTTGGTGTGCTGTGGGTCTCCAGAAGCCCTTTCCTTGAGTGTACCTGGATTTTCATCTATGCAAGGTGTCAGAGAGGTTGGAGCAGTGGTCTTAGACCCAGAGTATTAGGACCTACAGGCTTAGTAGAGTGGAACACACTTGTCTTTTTCCAAAAAGGGATGAGATTGTTACACTTTGGAGTTTCATAGTTTCTTCATCATTCTTCTATTAAAAATTACATGTTGAGTACCTATTATGGCCAGGCACAGTTCTAAGCATTGGAGAAGCTGCAGTGAATGAGGAGGACCAGTAAGTCACCCCTTCAGGAGCCCTCACACTAGTGGGATCAATATCTGCGTGGCCATCAACATTCTAACAAGAAACACTACTTGCATGTTTACAAACCAAGCCTGAGCTTATCAGCCCATTTCGTTTTCTCTAACACTCAGAGCAATAAAAATTATTATTATCGTATTTCACAGATTCTCTCAAGCACATTTTTTTTTCTTAAGTTAACATCTCAGGCATCGGCATGGGTCTTAAAATTGATGGTGTGTCAGCATTTAATTGGTAGCACTTGCTTTCTTTCTTAGAGGTAAATAAGAATGGGCCTGACAATCATTGATATCTTAGGTTTAATAAAACACAGAATTACTCTTGTTTCATAGATAACAAAGCTTGAGTTCAGAGAGGTTCAGTGACTTTTCAAGGTTATGTGTCCACATTTTTGTGGATGCAGGCAGGAGGAACCCTGGACTGTGCAAAGAATTGTGTAAAAAGCTTCAGTGCCCCTGGCCAGAGCCTCCTCTCTGAGCTGCTCTCTAAGGATTTGTTTTCCAAGCATAGCACAGCTTGCAACTTAGATTTTTTTCTACAGGGAAAGGAAGCTCTACCCTGTCCCAGAATGAGCTTCAAAGGGAGCCTGGTCTCCCTTCCCTCCACCCCATTAGTGGAGCAGCAGGAGGGTGGCTAAGACCGGAGTTAAGCACGTCTGGGATCAAAAGAACCCCCATCTCTCTAGAGTCCCCATGGGGCTTGCATGATCTCCCTCTCCTGTCTACCCTGAGTGATCAGTTGACAAAATACATCTGGGCGAGAAGGAGGCCTCTGTGATCACCTGTCATCTCCCCTAAACACCTCTGATGTGTTTTCTTTCTTCATTACCCATGAGGTGTCAATTCTTTACCTGCAGTGATCTAACTTGACATGTCCTTGTGGCTGGAAGGCAATTGTGCTGTGAGTGGGTGGATTGGCAAGGAGGCATGAAGATGTCTTATCTGGAGATGAAGAAAAGGGAGAAAGATGATAGGTTGGGAATTGGAAGTTGGCTTGTCTTTGTTGTTGTTACTAAGTGCCATTGAATCAACTTCAACTCAGTGAACCTATGAAGAGCAGATCTTCCTCACTATCTCTGTCATGTTCAGGCCCTTTGTTATAGTCACTGTGTCAATGAATCTTGTCAAGAGTTGCCTTCTCCTTCTCTCACCCTTCACCTTTCCCAGCATGATTGTTTTTCACCCCCAAGATGTGGTACCTCCTGAAAAGATGCCCAAAGTATGAAAGACAAGGTTTCACCATTCTTATATCCAAGCGATACCCTAGTTGTACTTCCTTTAAGACAGACTTGTTTACTCCTTTGGTAGTCCATGCAATATTGAATACTGTTTCCAACCCATAACTCAAAGGCATCAATTATTCTGTCATCTTTATTTATTGTCCAACTTTTAGATGCATTGAAAACAATTCATGGTTTGGATCAGGCACATCTTAGTCTTTAAACTGGCACCCAGCTCTTTATCCCATGTCTAATCCCAAGCAGCATGTTTTCCTTTTGTTTTGGCTTCTTGACACTCTGGTGCAATTTTTTTCTTTTACTGTAAAAAATCTGTATGGGGATCCAAGGGGACAAGGGGTTGGAAGCAGAAGAGTGAGGATGGGCAGAGAGGAAATCAAAGGGCTGCACAATTTGGTGGGTGGAGGAAGTGGGTGAAGGAAATGGGAAAGATCCTGTGGAAATAAGAAAAGACAAAGTAATGGTGAGTATAGATAGTCCCAATGGTGATTAATTTTGTTTATAACAAAGAAATCGTCTTTTTCATTTGTGGGTTTCTCATTTGGGAATTGGACGCAGACTCTCTGGCTGCTTCATGTTGAACAGGGGTGTTGAGATGAAAGGGAACCAGAACTCACTTTAATACTTTATTGGTGCTCCTGAGTTGAAGCTGCATCCCTTCTTGTTCAGTTAGACGATATTTTCCTGACCTTTACTGCCATCTGGACTGCAAAGCATTTGACAAGGTGAGTCCAGTAGAGGTGGCTGGATGAACCTTGAGGTTCCACTCACCTTCACTTCCTTAGCTGGCAGTTATATTTCCCTTTTGTCTCTGGAACTGGGCTCAGGGTTCAGGTCTGGAGTAAGACTCAGTGCTCAGGCTACCTATAGGAAAGGGAGCAAACTTAGAACAAACTTGTGAGTTACAAAGAGAAGGGCTTTGAATAATTTGTTACTTACAGATAGATGTACTGGAGAAGGAGGTGGAGGAAAGTGGGTTAGATAAAATTCCTTGCACGCACCAGGTGGTTCTCCCTGGTGTCAGGCAGCTTTGCCCAGGGGCTGGGCAGCTCTCCCCAGGGGTTGGGCAACTCTCATCCAGGGGATGGATGGCTCTCCTCAGACTGAGTAGCACTCGCTTGGGGCTGGTGGCAATCCTCAGGGGCTGGGCGGCACTTCCCTCCACCAGAGCTCCCCCATCCCAGTTTTGAACCCTTCACCCCACTGGAGATCAAGGCCAGGGTGAGCACCCCTGGCTCCAACACTGCCACCATCACCCCTCTGCCCTCAACCAAGTGGTCCAACTGCAACTTGAAATAGGCATCACTACCCTCCCCCTCTACAAATGGAGAAGGGGCTTTTAGAGTAGTGAACAGACCCACCCTAGGTTGAAACAGTTCTTGGCAGCAAGAAATCAAAAGCTGTGGTGCATTGAGGAGATCTGCTGTCCAGGATCTATCCAAGGAAATCTTCACTGACAATGAGATGCTCTCCCAGATCTGGTCCTTCACTTCCTGTGCTCCATGGTGTTGCTGCCACCTTTTCTATCCCTTCCCATGTTGGGGGCCCATGGCCACTGGCAACCACCACCACTGGCCATGTGGGGGCTCTGTTGCACTGGCATCTCCTCCGTGAGAGGAACCCTGGACTCTGGTCATGGTGGCCCCGTGCGGCCGTGATAGCCCAGGCTTTGAGGTGGGTGGCTGGTGTCGGTGGGACTCACCCATATTTTTTTGAGGCTCTTTATACTCTTGATATTGAGTCTCAATCCACATTAAAGACCAGTAGTCAATTGTGTAACTGTTCAGGTACAGATAAACTGTGAGCTGTGGAGGGCCATGGCAGCCTGATTTAATGTGGCCCAGCATGCCTCCAGCTCCTCATGCTGCTTCCTCCACCACCTCCATCTTGGTTCTCGGGTGCAATTTTTAGAGTCTCTTCTGACACCCATTTAGATTTTTTCTTTCCCCTCTGTTTTTATAGTGACTTTTTACTTTCTTCATGGATTATATCCTTGATATTACCCCACAAATCTAGTCTTCAATCATTGGTGTTCAGTGCCTCATATCTATTCTTCAGAGGATCTTGAAATTCAGATGGAATTGATTGAAGATTATGTTTTGGTTCTTGTGGACTTATTTTCATTTTCTTTGGGCTCAATTTGAACTTGCATATGAGTAATTGATGATCTAACACACAGTCTGCCCCTGGCCTAGTTTTGATCGCTGCTATTGAGCTTCTCCAATGATTTATTCCACAAATGCAGTCAATATGATTCCTATGTAGTCCATCAGGTAAGATCCATGTGTAAAGTCATCGTTTGTGCCTTTTAAAAAAAGATATTTGTAAAGGGAGCTCTGGTGGCCTAGTGGCAGGAAGCTGCACTGCAATCCCAGAGGTGCGCGGTTCAAATCCTCCAGATGCTCTGCTGGAGAAGGAGGTTCAATCTCCTCCAGTACCAGTCAGATCTGATTTGACAGTACACACACAAAAATAATTAAAAGTAAATTAAATAAAAAAATTTTTAAAAAAGGATATTTGTAATGAATAAATCACCGTAAATACAAAATTCAGTCATTCCATTTATAGCCTCATTTCTATCACCAAGCTCTTATTTTCCTACTACTCCTTCTTCACTGTTTCCCACTTTTGCATTCCAGTCACCAATTATCATTAATGGATCTTGAGTACTTGTTGGGTCAAATTTGGGTTGCAAGATTTGGTAAAAATTCTCAATTTCTTCCTCTTTGACTCCAGATGTAGAAGCATATATTTGAGTAATAGTGTGTTAATAGGTCTTCCTTGTATGCATATGGATAACTTCTTTGCTATGCATCTGAAAGCTGAACAGTGAATAAGGATGACAGAAGAAGAATTGATGTCATTGAACTGTGGTGTTGGAGAAGAGCACTGAACATTCCATGGCTGACCAAAAACCAAACAAATATGTCTTGGAGATGGTACAGCTGAAGTGCTCTTTGAAGGCAAGAATGATAAGGCTTCACCTCACATGTTTTGGGCATATTACTAAGAGAGACTATTCCTTTGAGAAGGACATACTTCTTTGGAATGGTGAAGGGTTGGTGAAAAAGGGGAAGACCCTCGACCAGGTAGATTAAAGCAGTGACTGCCACCATGGACTCTGTGTGTCCATCATGACGATGGTCAAGATAGAATAGGGTTCAGAAGTTTTGTTCATAGGGTTGCTATGAGTGTACTCAACTTGACAGCACCTAACAATAACAATCCCTAGGGGAGCTCCACTGGTATAGTATATAGAGAATTGTGCTGCTAACCCACAGACACTACCTCTCTGGTGGTTCAAATCTACCAGAAACTTTCAGGGAGAAAGGTGGGCAGTCTCCTCTCATATGATTTATCAGAAACCTAGTGGAGGGCCAGCTATGAGTCAATTATGATTCAACAGCAGTTTGAATTATTCTTCAGAGCTGAGCTCCTAAGCCAATTCCAACTGTGGGATGACATCAGAGAATACAAGCGCAGTATAGGCATTGCTTCTGCTTCTCTAGACCCTTCCTCTTCCTTTTCCCCCTATAAGTCTGCATGACAGATTCTGAGACAATCTCTTCCCTCCTTACCTGGAATTCTTCACCTGGTTAACTATATACATGGGGTGGGTTCAGGAGCAATTTGCAACTCTCCCCTTGGATTTTTTACAGGTGATATGAGACCTCATGAGGTCATCTTGTCCATATCCCTTTCTCTAGTTCACTAAATTACCTGCAGAATTCTCCCAGAAGAATTCCCAAATCTATTCTGATAGTCAATACCTCTTATCTTTAAATTAATGTACTTCATTAAGACATATTTTCTAACTGGACTAGAATAATTAAAAAAAATCCTCTTACTTGTTTCTCTTTTTGCCTTCCATGCCCCAGTCAATAATCCTTCCTCATTCTCACTTCTTCACTCTGTTTCATTAGAGTTCAAACCCCACCTACTATGTAAGGACCTGACTACCCACTGCTAGATTGCTTGCCTCTCATCTAAAAAGGGAGCCACATCCTGCATTGAAGGCCGGAGTGAATGAATAAGTTATAATACGCTTCTTCAAAGTAGGCCTTTGAATAGGTTTGAACTGATAATGTCATGGCCATTGCCATAGAACTGGAATGGCCTTGAATTTGTAAAATTTGAGTGCCCTGCAATGGGAATGGGAAAAATTACTATGAATTGAAGCTCTGGATTGTGAGCCTTAGAAGAGACATAGTGAGCTCTTTATAAACTGGATGCATCAAACAAGCATTACCAGGGCTTGAGCTCTGGTGATGTAGTGGTAAGGAGTTGTGTTACCAGCCCCAAGGCAAGCAGTTCAAATCTACCAGCAGGTCTATGAAAGAAAGAGGTATAATCTTCTCTGGTGTGATTTAAAGCCTCTGAGAACCTGCTGGAAGGTCAGCTACGAGTCAGTTCTGACTCCATGGCACACGACAACAACAAATGGAGTGCAAAACACATTCAAAATGGTCTGGCTAGCCAACATCTTTGAGCCAACCATTATTGTTTCTGATTCTCTTGACAGGTATATTTGGTGGGTACACTGCCCTTGCTTTAAAAGTGACTAATTACATTTCTATCAGGGCATAGATCTGTAATTTCCTCCCTTCAATTATCATTTTGGCACACTCACATTTTACAAATTTAAATCCTTCCAGTTTCACTTCATTGGTCGTTATTGAACCAAAAAGAATCAGTTCAGAACCCTGTTTCAAGGAGACCCAGGAAAGAGTAAGTTCACCCCTTCTACTGAACCCACCTTGATGCTGATGCTACCAATTCTGATGAATTTGATTTTATACCTAAATTCTCCTTCTAGCAATAAGCTTTGATCTTAACATTTTCTTCCACCAATCTCCATTCTAGGGACCCAATCTTATTCCTTACACATAAGATTTGTAAGGATTATTTGTTCTGCTTCTACTTGGAACTTTGTCACCCTGTGCTGATCCTGGGGTCAACTTTCCCACCGGTACCTGCGTCTTCTCCATACTGTCATTGATTGTCTTGAGCCAGATCAGCTTCTGTAACACTTAACCAACCCTAGGACCAGGGAGGTACCAGCTCCTAGCACCTTCCTGTGTCCCTCATCCTTCTCCAAAAGACTTGCACTGTGCTGCTCAGTCTTGAGAGCCCACAATGTCTTCCTACTGCTGCAACCCACTGGCTTCCTCTTGCTTCTTTTTTTATTTCCATTAAAGGTGAAAATATTACTTTTGAGGAATATCATCCACATCACACATTTTCAAATAGAGTGACACAGTAAAGTAAAAATATTATCTTTGCCCTCATCCTAAAACTATATAAGGAAATAATATTTCCTTTTAAATCATAGTGCATAGAAGTTGAGTACCAGCATCCAATATGAAAAAATGAGGGAAGAAATATTTACTATGTATTTCATATTTCTTAGGCTGAGATATTAATATTTCTCCTTTCAATTCATATTACCCAAACCGTTAAAACCAGGAAGAAAACAATAAACGTGGTGTTTCTGGAATTGGAGAGGCTGTGCTCTTGTCTTCCTTGCAGGCATTCCTGGGATCTGTCTCCTGGAAAACTTGCTGACATACTCATGTTGCAGTTGTTTATTACTTAAAGAATGACACAAATATTCTTATGTCCAAATTCTGTTGAGTCTTCCACCTTAGCTTGGGTGTTACTTTGGCCATGTTCTTTTTTGTTTGTTTGTTGAGTTTTTAAATGGGTATTATCTTGTAGGTCAGCTGCAGATGGCGAACGTGCCTGTCTATATATATGCCAAGTAAGCTTTTTGAGTTCTGAAAGTTTCTTCATATTTCCATGAATCCCCTGCCTTGTTCATACTGGGTACAATTAAGGTTTATTGACAAGAAAGATGTCCTTAGGGGCTGAATTGTGTTCATTTCCTCTCACACATGCAAGCGCTATGTTGAAATTCTGACCACTGACATCTCTGAGTGTGAACTCATTTGGAAATAGGATCTTTGAAGATGTCACTAGTTGAGTTTGTACTGGCAAGGTAGGTCCTAATTCCTCTAGGTGGTGTCTTTTAAAAGAGGAGATAAGAAACAGAGACACAGACAGAGAAATAATGACCATGCGAAGATGAATCTACAAACCAAAGAATGCCTATGGCTAAGCCAGGTAGTGGGGGACAAGATGGAATTCTCTCCTAGAGACTCTGCAGAAGCATGACCTGACCAATCCATTAATTTGAACTTCTAGACTTCAAACAATAAATTTATGCTCTTATAAGTCACTCAGGTTGTGGAATTTTGTTGTAGCAGCCCCAGGAAATGAATACATCATGTCTTCCATAGCATGACTGGTGGAACTGAATTAGATAAAAGGTCAAGAGCCAGGAATGTTGAAGGATACCAATCTCTACTGACCCTTGAGCTCCAAACTATTCTTCTCCCTTAAGTTAAAAGTGAATCGTCTAATGGAAGATGACAGTTTGCCAGTGGCTGCCTGAGTGGCAGCAGGCAATCTTGTCAACCATTATTCTGCGGGAGTAATCCTCGAACCCGATCGTCCTCTCCATTTGATCTGCTGGAGACCGCAGGAGATAGTCAAATGCTTTTGGCTAATATCATATGCACGCATAATTAGATGGCAGCAATTGCCATCTGGGTTTCCAGCACTTGTTCCAACATCCAGGCCCTGGGCAAGGAGCTGGTTGGTAGTGAGGCAGGGAGACCTCCCCCACCCTGCCTGTCCTCTGTCAGCCTCCCGGAGAGCAGATTGGAAGCATGGAGCCTGGGAGCACAGTCCTGTGGAAGGCCAACAATGCTCAATGAAGAGTGACAACAGACAGGTGGCAGAGGGAATCGAGCCGTGAGAGTGTCTTTGCCAGCTTACGGCTTGGCATGGCATTGCGGGTTGGATGGGTTGCCATGGGCATGGAGGATGAGGCTTGTGGGCAGCCCTTGTTTCAGAGCGGAAGCCAAGAATGAGTTTGAGGGTTCTCAGAGCAGTGATGGGGCTGATGAGATGCCATCTGCCCCGCCCCTGGCACTGGGCTCTTCCATCTCCTGACTGTTGGAGCTCCCTGCGGGTGCCAATGACACAGGCATATGCTTGGCCAGGTCTGGCTGACATTTTCCTGAGGCTGGTGCTCAGGCTTCCTGGCTGGGAGGGGAGGTGGAGATGAAGGTGCCTTCGGGAGGGTCTTCTGCTCTAGAGGAAGATGACAAGATTGAGTGAACCTGGACCCTAAGGCCACAGACATTTTATTATTTAATATCATTTTACTTGGGAGGTTTCCATCAATGATGGGGCTGGCAGTAGCCCATGAAGTGCTTGCTGCCTGCTGTGCCTGTAGTTTAATCAACCAGTTAATTCAAGATGGGTGTCCAGTAGGCTCTGACTGGTGGTAATGAGCCCTTCTCTCTCCCTCTCCCTCTCTACCTCTCTCCCTCTCCCCACCCCCCATCAAGATCATAGCATCATGGACTTTGAATTAGACAGAGCTGGGTTTGAATCCCAGCTCTCCATTTCCCAGCCAAGTGACCTAGGTTACATTAACCAATTGATTATTCTTTCTGCAAAACAGACTGAAGAGCATTTGATTCATTGGAGATACTCAGAAAGTGTTACCCCTTTTTCCTTTTAGAGACCCTGTGTGGTCCAGACGCTTAAGTGCTTGACTACTAGCTAAAAGACTGATGGTTTAAACTTATCCCAGGATGCTAAGCCTGACAATCTACATCCAAAAGGTCAGAGCCCTCACAACTCTAGGGAGCAATTCTACTTTGCACATATGGGGTTACTGTGAATCAAAATCAACTCTATGATGAATAATAGCTACAACAAAAACTCCCCTTTCCCTCTTAATGTACAACTGAGATTGCTGTTGTCCTATGTGCTATCGACTTGACTATGACTCATGGTAAACCCATGAACAGCAGATCTAAACCTTACCGTGTCCTGTATCATCCTCACAATCTTGAATATGCTCATGCCCATTGTTAAACTCATCGTTAAAATGTCAGTCCATCTCGCGAAGGAGCTTCATCTCTATCTCTATCTCTGACCCTCCAACTTTCTAAGCATGATGTCTTTTCCCCAGGGATGACCCCTCCTGATAATATGCCTGAAGAATGAAGACAAACTTTCACCATCCTTGCTTCGAAGGCTCTCCCTGGTTACACTTTCTCCAATTCAAAGATATACATTCTTCCCCAGTCATTTTTATTCATTGTCTAACTTTTCAATGAACCTGTTGTTTGCTGTTGCTATGCACATCAAGTCACCTGTAACTTAAAGTGACCCTATGTACAATATTCTGAACCCTGCCCTATCCTGAATCAATCTCACTGTCTCCAACACTTCTACTCCTTTACCCCATTACTGAGTCAATCCACCTCCTCTAGGGTCTTCCTCTCCTGCGCTGTTCCTCTACCCTTTCAAGCATGATGTCCTTCTTCAAGGACTGGTCCCTCCTGGCAACATGCCCATAGTATGTGAGATGGAGATTCAAAATGCTTGCTTCCAAGGAGAAACTTGGTTTCACCTTATAGGATGGATCTGTTTGTTTTCTTGGTGGTCCATAGTATGTTCAATACTCTTTTCCAGAACCACAATTCAAAGGTGTTGATTCTTCTTCCATCATCCTTAGTTATTGTCCAGCTCTCTGACACATAGCAAGTAATTGTGAAGACCATAACCTGGAATAGGTGGACCTTAGTTTCTAGATTGACATCATTGCTCTTCCACACTCTGGAAAGGCCCCTGACAGTAGACTTTCCTTAAAACAACTTGTCTTTTGATTTCCTGAATGCTGGTGCTAAGAGTGTTGATTGTGGAACCAAGCAAGCAGAAATTGTGAACAATGGTATCTCTAGATCTCTGTACAGAGCAGAGAAGTAGCCTGGAGGCAGTCATGAGTGCATTATCACTCTAGTGAGGTAGGGGAGGGCTTGTTACCATAGAGCATTGGAGTGGTGAACAGAAGCCTAGGCTGAGGGTGTTCAGGTGGGCTAAGTGTACTATTGTAGTTAGGTGCTGTTGAGTTAAGTACAAATCATTGCAGCCTTATGAATGATAGACCTGAACCCTGTCCTATCCTGTGCCATCGTCATCATCTCTGACACATTTGAGTCTATTTCTGCAGTTATTGTGTCAATCCATCTGATTGAGGACCTTCCTCTCTTTCTCTGACCCTCCATCTTTTTCAGCATGGTGCCCCTCTCCAAGGAATAGCCTCTCCTAGCAACATGTGAATGTGTAAGATTAAATATGTGAGATGAAACTTTGTCATCTTTGCCTCCAAGGAGCATTCTGGCTGCACTTTTCCCAAAGCATATCTGTTTCTTCTTTTGGCAGCAGTCCATGCTCTTTTCCAATACCATAATGCAAAGGCATCAATTCTTCCTCTGTCATTCTTATTCATTGTCCAGCTTTCAGATGCACAGTAAGTGATACGAAAGACCATGGTCTAAATCAGACACACGTTAGTCTTCAGACAGACATTCCTCCTCAGTAATTTGGAGAGATCCATGACAGAAAACTTGCCCAGTGCAATACATCTCCTGATCTTCTGACTGTTGGCACCAAGTGTGTTGATTGGGGTCCAAGTAAGAGGAAATAGTTGACAACTTCAATCTCTTTTCCATCTATCACGTTGCTTACTATTCAGTGGTGATGATTTTTGTCTGCCTCATGTTGAGAAGAAATCCAAATTGAAAGCGATAGTCTTTAATCTTCTCCAGCAAGTGTTTCAAGTCCTCTTCACTTTCAGCAAGAAGCAAGGTTGTGTGTCATCTGTATAATGCAGGTTGTTGAGTTTTTCTTTGATTCTGATGCCACATTCTTTTTCAGAGTCCAGCTACTTGAATGATTTGTTTAGCATACAGATTGAAAAAGTATGGGGAAAGTACGCAACCCTGACACACTTACCTTTCCTCATTTTTTTTTCAATGTTCTTATTCTCTTTTAATTTTTTTTAGAGATTTTAAACATCAACTAGACACTGGCAAAGGAGAAATTAATAAAAAATACACATTATAGAGTATACAGTTAAACACATTCAGTTGTGGAACATGCAGATTCAATAACATAGCAGGAATATAGGTATGAATATAAGTGTATATTAACATTACAAAAAAATATTCTCAATTATTGAACTTAATAAGCGCTCTCTAATTCACAAAATCTATGTTGTTTTTTTTCTATAATTATATTTTAT
>NW_006399843.1:9550260-9569021 GCF_000299155.1 Elephantulus edwardii | reverse complement strand
TTATTTGGTGCATAGATATTTATTATTGTTATGTCCTCTTGTTCTATTGACCCTTTCAGCATTATGTAGTGACCTTCCTTATCTTCCGTGATGGAAAGGTAAAATATACCTTTCCTCATTTTAAATCATGCAGTGCTCCTTTGGTCTGTTCAGACCACAGCTTCTTGGTCTAGGTATAGCTTTCGTATGCACATCATTAAGTATTCTGGGACTACTGTTCTTCTCAATGTTATTAGGATAGTTTGTTATGATACACAACACTTTGCTTTTTTATTTTATTGTGATATCTATGCTGAACATTTGTAATTTCACTACATTTTGCATGCAGAATTCAGTGACATTAATTATATTAAGCATATGTGCAACCATTGCCACTATTTGTTTCCAAATTTTTCTACACCCTTGACAAAATTTCCATATCTCTGACACAGTGACTCAGTCTTTCTCACTCCCTCACTTTCACTCCTGGTAAGATCAGTAATCTCTGTTCTCTAGACATTTGTCTATTCTGGATATTTCAGATACGTCAGCTGATGCAATATTATGTCCTTTCATGGCTGATCTCTTTTATCCATTACAATATCTTCAGGGTTTTTCATGCCAGTCCATTGCTTTTAAATGTGTGTGTTTCTTGCACATAAGTGAGGTAGTGGGGTTGCTTTCTTATATGCTAATGATGAAGCTTCAGGGTCATGTGGGTAGATGTCATCTCCCCTGAAGTTTCTGGTGGATATTCCCTGCTTTAATTGTTCATCAAAAGGTGAGGGCTGAGACAGAACCTAGAGCTCAGAAGATGGGTCTTTGGAAGAAGGGTAAATCCCATCTTGCTGGGATTGAGACTTCCATGATACTGTGTAAGCAGGGAAACAAACAGTAGCTTCTGTCAAGGAGTGAAAGCAGGGGTGAGAAGCCAATCTGGTGAGCCCTTCAAACTGGATATGAACCACCTTTGTATCTTAAATCAGATTATCTAATTTTATATTGTTGTTGTGTACTGTTGAGTCAGAATCAACTCATAGCTGACTCTCTGATTTTCAGAGGCAGTTAATCACACAGGAAGAGATCGCTCATCTTTCTTCTGCAGAGAAACTGATGAATTTGAACAACATGCCTTAAAGATTGCAGCACAGCTTCTTGCTACTAGGCCAGAAATATTTTCTTTTTCATTTTTCATCATCTTTTGTTAAGTTTTATTTCAGTCTTCCAACTTGATCTCAGCTATACTGTAAAGAGTAAGGAAAATGGTTCATGTGAAAACTTGTGACTGGATAGTAAAATGTGGAGCATCCAAACACCTGGGCTTCTTTCATTTCCAGTGGCATGGGTGATCCAGGATACTATGAGATCCAGTCTCCTCTTTATGCAAATGGTTCTCCCTTTTGAAAAACACAGAAGAACAGTTTTAGTTTGGTAAAGAAGATGGGCATTTTTGGATCTTTGATGGTCCTGAGGTTCTCGGTTCTGGGGCGCAATATTCGTTGACTCTAGAGAACAAGAAGGAGCTCTGGTAGCACAGTGGTTGGTGCTTGGATACTCTCTGAAAAGTTGGTGGTTCAAATTCACCCAGTTGCTGTATGGGAGGGAAACTTGGTAATCTACTCCTAGAAAGTTAACAGACTAGAAACTCTATGGAAACAGCTCTGCTCTTTCACATGGGTCACCACAACACATGGTACAACAACATGGACAACAACAAAGGAAAACTAAAGAAGAATTGAATGCATTGGCATTGTGATGCTGGCAAAGAGCCTTAATTATGCGGTGAATTTTCAGGAAAATGAATGAATCAGTTCTTGAAAAAAAAATGACTAGAATACTCTTTAGAGGGGAGGATGATGAGACTTTTGACTTGCTTACTTTGGACACATCAAGCAAGACCACATGCTGAAAGAACATCAAAGGGGTCAGGGAAAATTACGTAGGGAGCCCTGGCGGTACAGAGCATTTATGAGTTGGGAGGCTAACTCATAAGTCAGCAGTTCAAGTCTACCAGCAGTTCCATGAAGTAAAAATGTGAAGTCTTCTCTTGTAAATAAACACGATGGAGGGTTGCTGTGTATCAGAATCAACTTAACTGCAGTGGGTTTCCCTGACATGGATTAACACAACAATCACAAGAGTGGGTTCAAACATGGAAATGTCCATGACTGGGCAACGTCTGATCTCTTACACATGAGGCCTTCATGAGTTGGAGTGAACTCTACAGCAACCAACATCAACAACAGCAGAAACTCAACCTAGGGTTGATTCATCCCTATATGGACTGAAGCCACTGTACTTAAATCAGGCTCTTCTTCAGACCTTGGGGGTACTAAGCCTGCAGTTGAAGGGTCTCAAGATGCTGCTGGCAGGCCTGGGGTGGGTGGGAACATGAACTCTACCTTCTACAGTCTCCTTGACCGCACCAAATTCCTTTCCCAACAGACTGGCAGTCTACCCTTCTTGAAGTCCTGGGTCCTTGCTCTCTGCCTGCACTGAGAGGCTTCACAAAGATTCCTTTTTATCTCCCAATCAGCACTGTGCCCTAGAGGCCCACATCAGCTGAGCCCAAGCTCACCTAGAGTGTCAGAGGGCTCAGAGAGATGACCTCTGCCGTCCAAGCCCTTTTCCGAAGAATTCGCCACAACTCTGTATCCAATTAGGGAGAACAGGCTGTAGGAGACAATGGCCCAAACCCTTTGTTAAGTAACATCCCTAATTGATGGCAGGAATGGTGTAGCAGCTTAGAAGCCAGCTCAGATTGTGTTTTTAAAATTATTCTTTCTCCTGGGCTGACTGCCAGAACTCCATGGCATGGCTCTTCAAGAGAACAAAGGAGGCTTTGAAATTCTTTCTCCCCCTTCCTTCAAATGCTTATCTGAAAGGACATCTTTTCCCCTTAGTTGCTGCAATCATAAAAGCACAGGTGATAAACTGCTTCTTCATAATCATCAATTGTGAAGGCTTCCTACCCCCAAAAAGCAGGAATTGCAGCCTCCGCAGCAAAAGGGAGAGGCCATCTCGGTGCCCATACCGATTCCTATCAAGTCTCTATGAAGGAGTAGGAGAGTGAAAATGAACTTTGTTCAGTGACAACTTTTATCTCCAAGTCTTGGGCTGTGGAAATGTCAAGCCAGAGCTTGATAGGATCTCCTGACAGTGACTGCTACCTCCTCCCGGAGACAGAGGGCTGGTGACAGGCAGGAGGAGGGCCAGGGAGACCATTGAACATACCTTAAATTCTTACAGTTGAAATTTAGGTCTGATGAAGCTATTTCTAGAAAAGAAAGCAGAGGCTGTGGGGAGGGTCCCTTGGATCCAGTCCCTGCAATAACCTTGAGAGCCCGAATCCCAGAGACCCGGGCTTGTCTTAGTTACATAGTGCTGTTGGAGCAGAGATATTGCAGATGGGTTACTAAAGAATAGATGTTTAGTTCTCACAGCTCTGAAGGTAAAATGTCTGAAGTAGGGTCTCAGCTGTGTTGATTTCTCATGTGAGCTCCAGCCTGGGTTCTAGTGTCTGCTGCAGTCTTTGGTGGACTTAGTGTCAGACTTAGTGACAGACATGTCTGTCTCTGTGCCTATTCTGCTCTTTATAAAACTCAGAAGTGATTAGATTTAGGACCCATCTTACTCTAGCATGACCTCATTAATACAAGAAGATCCCTGCCTCCAGATAGGATCCGATGTGTAGACCCAGGGAATAGGATCCTAATATCTGTTTTAAGACACACATTTCAGCCCATAACAATGGCTGAACTGTTTCAGAGGAGAATCTCTCCAACTTCAAGCTCCTCATATTTGAAACTACAGACATTGGTAGTCAGGCCTGGAGTTTGATTGGATTCTAGACTCCCAGGTCCCAACTGGAGATGAGGCCTTTCATACCTCAAGGTCATATCCTGGCTCCTTCACATAGTTCACAGCCCATCTGTCGACCCTCTCTCTGCCCTGTAATGAAGACATCAACTTCATGTCAAATTCTCATTGTACACATGAAATCAAGACTTAGAAAGTTTATGCACATCCAAAAACTTCTCCAACAGGGTAAAAAAGAAAGCCACTGACTGGGAAAAAGTATTTGGTAATGCCATATCAGATAAGAGACTTATATACAGAATTTATAAAATATTTGAGCACCACAACAAGATAAAGGTAAATAATCCAATAGAAAAATGGGCACAGGATATGAACAGACACTTTACCAAAGAAGACATTCAGATGGCTAACACGCACATGAAGAAATGTTCAAAATCCCTAGCTCTAAGAGAGATGCAAATTAAAACAACTATGAGATATCATCTCACCCCAGTCAGAATAGCAAAATTTAACAGAACAGCAAGCAACAAATGCTGGCGAGGTTGTGGAGAAACTGGAACCCTGATTCACTGCTGGTGGGAGTGTAAAATGGTGCAACCACTGTGGAAGGTGGTATGGCACTTTCTCAAAAAGTTGCAAATAGAAATACCATTTGACCAAGTAATTCCACTATTGGGAATATACCCCAAAGAGACCATAACTGACATCCAAGCAGATATATGCACACCCATGTTTATTGCATCTTTGTTCACAATAGCAAGGAGTTGGAAACAACCTAAGCCCCATCAACAAACGAATGGATAGAGAAGCTGTGGTATATTCACACAATGGAATACTATGCTGCATTGAAAAACAAGGAACTCATGCAATATTATTCAAAATGGGTGACCCTGGAGGACAGTATGCTGAGTGAAGTATCTCAGTCACAAAAGGATAAATACTGCATGGTGCCACTGTTGTAAAACCGGACTGACATCAGGGTTGGGGAGAGATTGAGAAAGATAGTTCAATAATGTATACTGCCTTGAAACAGATGAGGGAGAAAACTGTTTAAAAGGGATATGCGATTAGGTATTTTTGTCATGACAGGTGTCTAGAGCGAAGGCTACATGGTGCAGTGGACCTGGGGGACAGTTTGTAAAACAATGAAAGAATTTGTCTTTTACTTTTCCAAGAGGGTAGTGTACTAGGTGGGGAGGGTTGGGAGGGGAGAAAAGTGCAACAATGAATGAATGGAAACCCAAAATCTCTGTAAATTTTTACTGAAATTAATAATAAATTTTAAAAAAAGAGACTTAGAAAGTTTAAGCAAAAGATCTCCTAACTATTAATTATGTGAATAAAATAAGGAACCAAGCAAAGCTTCTCTAGATAAGGCTCCACTTTATGTTTCTGGAACTTGTAACTAGTATTGAGTGTTTATCATTCCCAGTGGATGGGAAGCTCATGAGGAGAGTGTTCTCATTAGTCATATTTGCCAGTTTCTCCAAAGCCCTGCATGGTACGTGTACATAGGCTTGCTGGAATTAATAATTTAACTAATTAATGAATGGAAAATGAAAATTGTGTAAAAGTATATTCTGACATCATTTTCCCCAACGAACTTGCTAATATTTTACTGAACGAGAAAAGATTGAAGCTGTCAATGATTTGGGACGAGCTGCTGCATTCTTGTGGATGTTGTTGTCATTAGGTGCCGCTGAGTTAAGTGTGACTCATGGCAACCCTACAAAGAGCCAGCCTGAGACCTGCTCTGTCCTGTGCCATCCTGATCTTCTCTGAGACACTAGAGCCCATTACTGAAATCACAGCATCAATTCATCTCATTGGGGATCTTCTTCTCCTTCACTGACCTTCCATCTTTCCAAGCATGGTGTTTCCAAGGAATACCCTTGCCCAACTACATGTCCAAAGTATGAAAAACAAAGCTTCGCCATCTTTGCCTGCGACAGCCTTTCCAGGACATATCTATTTGTTCTTTTGACAGTTGATGGGATCGATCTTCAGTACTCTTCTCCAGCATCACAACTCAAAAGATATCAGTCCTTCTTTATCATCCTTATTCTTGTCCAGCTGTCTGATGCATAACAGACGCCTGAGAAGACAATGATCTGAATTAGGTGTGCCTTAGTCTTCAAATTGACATCACTATTCTTCAGCGTTCTAGAGGGTTCCCTGAGAGAAGGCCTGCTCAATGCAATATGCCTATTCATTTCCTTACTGCTGATGTTGATTGTTGATCCAAGCAACATGAAATCATTGACAGCTTC
The DNA here is from genome assembly GCF_000299155.1 of Elephantulus edwardii. NCBI lineage: Eukaryota > Metazoa > Chordata > Mammalia > Macroscelidea > Macroscelididae > Elephantulus > Elephantulus edwardii. The sequence goes on along the minus strand of NW_006399843.1, from coordinate 9,562,953 downwards.
AATCTTTTCTCCATCTTGTGGACGAGGCTACCCCATACCAAATGTGGCTGTGGCCAGCATTGTTATCACAGTGTCAAAGGTGCTTTGACTGAAAAGAGAATAATCCTCACATAATAGCCGTGGTTGTGGTGGCCAATTTCTTGTTTGATCAAGACAGCCCAGGTTCACATCTGTGGCCTGTCTTATTCTTAATAGTGTACGCTCTACTCTCAAAGAGGTCCAGTTTGGATGCTGAATTATCTGTTGACCCTAGACCACACAGAGGCCTATGTGCTTCTCAGCACTGAGTCTACAGAGGAAGAGAGGAGCCAAAATCAAAGTTGATTGGGAGAAGCATCTGGGAAATCCCAGTAAGTGTCCCTTTACTCAAGGAGTCTAGGTGGTGTAGAGGTTAAAGATCTGGTTACTAACCAAAAAGGTCAATGGTTTGGACCCATCAGTGACTCCATAGGATAAAGATGAGCCTGTCTGCTTCCAGGAAAATTTACAGCCTCCAGGTGGTTCTTCTTTGTCCTAAGGGACTGCTGTGAGTTGGAATGGACTCGATGCCAGTGGACTGGTCCCCTTCTTCTTCCCATATTTCCCACCTTTCCCTTTCAGGCTAGTCCTCCTTTGGGTAGGCATGGAAAGATTCTCTATCTGAAGAAGAGAGGATTGGAGTTTGATGGCTTTTCAATTGTATTCTATGACATTTCCTCGGAGTCTGTCTACAAACCAAAATAAAATTTGAGTCCACTGAGTCAATTCTGACTAAGAGAGAGTAATTCTAAGACTGTACATCTTTACAGGAGGGAACTATTCATCTTTTCCTGTAGAGAGATTGTCTAAGAAAGGGGTTTAAGATTATGAGCATTGGGCTCGAATACCAGATAGCTAGACAATCAGAAGGTGGCATCTACTGCCCACGTTCCCAGAACATACAGGAAGTTGAGCTTAGAAGGAAGGTGGGTGGTTGACAAGGCGCTGAAGAGCTTGGAATATGTGTTCTTTATTTGTCAGAGCCTGTGGACCACCTTGTCCTCTGCTCTGTGTCCAGGGTTTTGACCTTCAGGAGTGCCTAGACAGAGTGGCAGAGTGGTTCTGTGAAGCTGTGCAGGTGGTCAGATTTCACCTCCTGGAGATCTCCTTCTTTATCTAACCAATTAACAATAGAGTCATTTTTCAAGCATTTACTAGCAAATACTTGGCCAACTGACTGGAAGAGATCTAGATTTGTTCCTATTCCAAAGAAGGGTGAGCCAACAGAGTGTGGAAATTATGGAACAATCTCATTGATTTCACATGCAAGCAAGATTCTACTGAAGATTATCCAAAAACGACTGGAACAGCACATCAGCAGAGAACTGCCGGAAGTCTAGGCTGGGTTTAGAAGGGGTCGTGGTACTAGGGATTGTAGCTGATGTTAGATGGATCTTAGCTGAAAGCAGGGAATACCAGAAGAATGTCTATCTGTGTTTCATTGATTATGCAAAGGTGTTTGACTGTGTAGATCGTAACAAACTTTGGCTGGCTCTGAGAAGAATGGGAATCCCAGAATACTTGATCATTCTAATGTGAAACCTATACTTCGACCAAGAGGCAGTCATCAGAACAGAGCAGAGAAACACTGCATGGTTCAAAATTGGGAAAGGTATACAACAGGGATGTGTCCTGTCTCCATATTTTTTCAACCTGTATGCAGAACAGATTATCAGAGAGGCTGGGCTCTATGAGGAGAAGTGTGGTGTTAGGATTGGTGGAAGATTCATCAACAATCTGTGTTGTGCAGATGACACAACCCTGCTTGCTGAGACTGAGGAGGACCTGATGCATTTGCTGTGGAAAGTCAAGGACCTCAGCCTTCAGTATAGATGAGGTTCAATATCAAGAAGACAAAGATTCTCACCACTGGACCAATTGGCAGCATTAGGATGGATGAAGAGATTGAGATTGTTAACAATTTTAGTTTGCTTGGCTCCATGGTCAACACTCTTGGCACCAGCAGCCAGGAAATAAAAAAATGTATTATGATGGGAAAGTCTGCTGTTAGGGACCTCTCCATGGTACTGAAGAGCAATGGTGTCACTCTGGAGACTAAGGTGCATCTGATACAGGCATCAGAGAGGTAGACAATGACTAGGGAGGATAGAAGGAGAATTGATGCCTTTGAGCTGTGGTGCTGGAGAAGAGTATTGAATGTACCATGGACTGAGATTCATCCTGGAGAGGGTTAAACCAGGCTGCTCCTTGGAAGCAAGGATTCTGGGGCTTTGTCTGACATACTTTGAACATGTTGTAAGGAGGGACAGGTCCTTGGAGAGGGACATCATGCTTGGGAGGGTGGAGAGACAGCATAGGAGGGGATGACCCTCTATGAGATGGATTGATTCAGTGACTGGGGTAATCGGGATGGGTGTGTCAGAGGCAGTGCGATTGGCAGAGGATAGAGCAGGGTATAGGGCTGTTATACATACGGTCGCTATGAGTTGCAAGTGATTCTAGGACACACAACAATAACAACAACAACTAGCAAATACTTCATACCAGGAGCTCTGGTGGCACAGTGGCTAAGTATTTGGCTACTCATTGATGGTCAGCAGTTTGAAACCAGTAGTTGGTCCACAGGATATAGAGGCTGCCATCTACAGCTACAAGATTGTTGTTATTGCCATCAAATTGGAACCAACTCTCAGTTAATCCTCCCGTGTGTGTTCAGAGGTCGTATATTGTAAATAAGGAGATGGCCCATCTTTCTCCCTCACAGTAGCTAGTGTATTCAAACAGCCTTCCATGAGGATGGGAGCACAACTCCTTATCCACTAGGCCACCAGAGCTCCTTCTGTCAAGATTACAACCATGAAATCTGTGTTGAGTCATTTTACTCTGTCCTATGGGGTCATTGTTTTCATGTGAAATCTATACTTAGACCAGAAGACAGTAGTCAGAACAGAATAAGGAAACACAGTATAGTTCAAAATTAGAAAAGGAGTGGATCAGGGATGCATCCTGTCTCTATACCTTTTCAATCTGTGTGCAGAAAAGATTATTCAGGAGGCTGGACTCTATCAGGAGGAGTGTGGCACTGGGATTGGAAGAAGACTCATTAACAACCCATGTTTATGCAGGTGACACAACCTTGCTTGTTGAAACTGAGGAGGACCTGAAGCACTTGCTGCAAAAGGTCAAAGACTGTTGTCTTCAACATGGATTGAAGCTCAACATCAAGAAGACAAAGATTCCCACCACTTGGCCAATTGGCAGCACGGTGATGAATAGAGAAGAGACTGAGATTGTTAACAGTTACAGCTTGCTTGGCTCTTTGACAACCAATAGCCAGGAAATCAAAAGACACATTGCTTTGGGGAAGTCTGCTGTTAGGGACCTCACCAAAGTGTTAAAGAGCAATGATGTCAGTCTAGTGACTTATGTGTGCCTGATCTAGGCCATGGTCTTCACAATTACTTGCTATGCATCAGAAAGCTGGACCATGAGTAAGGATGACAGAAGAATAATTGATGCCTTTGAGCTGTGGTGCTGGTAAAGAGTATTGAACATGCCATGGACTGCCAGGAGAACCAACAGGTATGAAAATAGGGAGAAACCAAGTTTCCCCTTTGAGGCCAGGAGTTTGAAGCTCTATCTCACATACTTTAGGCATGTGGCCAGGAGGGACCTCCTTGGAGAACGACATCATGTTTGTAAGGGTAGAAGGACAGTGCAGGAGAGGAAGACCCAGGATGCGATGGATTGACATGGTAACTGGGGCAGTCGGATTATTTGTGTTGAAGTCAGTGAGACTGACTCAGGAGAGGGCAAATTTCAGAGCTGCTATACATAGGGTCACTAAGAGTCACAGGTGACTAGACAACACATAACAACAATATGGGTCATTATGAGTTCGAACTCCATGGCAGTTATTTTTGGCCTGGCTACTTTATACAGTCCTTTGCCAATGGCATCATGCTGGGAAAGGTGAACAGTTGAAGAAAAAAAAGAAAGATCTTCAACAGGCAAATTGACACCATGACTTTAATATTATTATTGTTGTTAGGTGTTGTTGACTCCAGCATGGCCAATGAATAGTAAGTTTGAATCCTGTCCTATCCTGTGCTGTCCTCATCATCTCTGACATACTTGAGACAATTACTGCAGTCCCTGTGTTATTCCAATCCATCTGGTTGAGGATCTTCCTCTCTTTCTCAGACCCTTACCTTTCCAAGGATGTTCAGACTAAGTGGTAGCTCTGCTTCCATGCAAGACTCTGATTGTAAGAATAGGTTTAAGCATATCAGAGATTGTGAGGGGAGTACAGGATAGGACAAGGGTCAGAGCTGTTGTTTATAGTGTTCATTTGAGTCGTAGTTGAGGTGATGGCACCCAACAACCACCACAACACTTTGTACCAGACACTAGGAATCCAATTTCAAATAAAATGGACTCCATTTAAATAATGAGAGTTAAATGCTAGAGAGCAGCTGCTAACTAAAAGGCAAACAGTTCAAGTTTACCTAGAAGTACCTCAAAAGAAAGGCATGGCAATTAATTTCTGAAAGTAGATGGTTATCACTTCTGGTATTCATGAGACACCTACAATCTGTTGACTCATTGTACCTGGTGATGGCAAAGACTGTTTCTAAAGCCAGTGAGGGGGAGGTATGTGCCTCATTTACACTGGCTCATCTCCCACCTACACTGAGTAGGGGGATCTGAGTTTGGGCTTAGAGCTAATTCAGGAAAAGGCTAATCTGGGAGCTGAAAGGAAGAGAAGGTGTGCTCCACAGTCTTTCAGGGCTTAATAATGTGAGCAGAGAGTACCTGGTGTATTGTGGCTGGGACACCCCTGCAGAGGAACAGGTTGCAAAGGCAGAGGATTCCCCTAGCAGAAGGAACTGAATGCACTTGCTTCTCCAGCCTCTCCCAAATTGCTGGTCTTTGAGAAGCTCAGGCAGCTCCTCTTTGCCCTCTGGAGGTCCTTTCTGGCATCTCCAGCCTGAAAACCTCTGAGAAAGGCCGATTCACGCCCCTTTATGTCTTTTCTCCTCCAGTCTCACACTGCAGTGTACAGTGGGGAGCCAAGGCTTCCTTCCCTCACCACTCTCTGTAGTTCTTTGGGTTCTCAGTTTGTGGCTGTGATTTGTGGAAGGCACAGCAGCAGTGGTCCGAGGATGCTCCTTGGGGACCCTTGATCACCTGTGCAATGTATGACTCCTGCTGGGGTGCACAAGTGACCTCAAAGTGGCAGGGATTGGGTTTTGAGGAGACTGATTAGTGTCCTTGAGGAGTGGTCACTGCAAATGTCTCCTGTGGCTGAGAGATTAACTATTATTCTCTTTGCCAAACTGCAGAGACTTCTTTCAAAAGTACTAGAGACTCATTTGTGTGTAATTTGCATCTCATTTGAACATCAATTCGTTTAATGTTAAGAGCTGCTGAGATTTCTTCCAAGTCCTGCTTCTTTCTCTCCCCAGGTTGTCTCTCTTTTCAACACTCAGTCCTATAGCTGGTCCGGCTGGGCAGGCCTGGGTGTCCGAGCTCCACCTCACTGGGTCAGTGTGGTGTGAGGCAGCCATCTATTGGTTGTGAACCAGGAGAGAAACCAATGGGAAAGCAATGGCCCTGGGAGCTAAGGAGTACCATGGATAGATCTTTATCCCAGCTCAGAGTCGTCAGCCCTCCCCTGTCCATCCAGACCCCTGGCCTAGTCCACGCCTTAGGCATTCCAGAGCCTTTCTTTAGATGTCTGAAGCTTTAGCTGCTGTGGCCACAGAAACAATGGATGGGAGGGGAGCGCTGGCTGTGTGTGAGCTGAGCATGAGTTTACTATGCCCCTGGGAGGAAAAGGAAAACAATTAAAGAATTGATAGTTCTGTTTTAGTTTGCAACCTGCAGGCTCCTAGGGAGGTCTGCTGAGGAAATCCTTGTGTGGGAGCTGGAGAAAAATCTTCTCTTTCTGGGAACTCCAAATTACTGTAGGGTCCACTGGGCAAATCAACACTTTATTATTAAGAAGGGAGAAGCCTCTCTGCCTCTTCCTCCCTCATGCCTCACTTGGAGTTGGGATAGAAGATGGAACAGCAGGCAGGACTGAGCTGCTTTGTCCTTGTTGCTGTCTTACGCGTTCAAAATGCAGCATCCTTAGTTCAGAGGGCATGAAACCAACCCCTGAAGTGTCCTGGTTTACATAAAAAGCAGAGGCAAGTGATGCTCACTAGATGTGCCAAGCTGGGGCTGGAACCCTCACGTCCTTTCCTCATCCCCTAGAAAACATCCAAATCGTCTCAACTTAGAGACCCACTCAAGGTTAACTTGCCCCCCCCCCCCCGCTGCCTTGGCTCTTCTAAGTGGGGTAGAAACTGGGTGAAAGAGAGGTGACATGAGAGATCAGACTGCATCCCTGCCCCCGGTGCACTGAACACTAGCTGGCGCCTTGCACCTTACTGTTGTGTAGCTCCTCTGATGTTGACTAGCATCTTGGAACCAAGCCCTGTCTCTTCTCCTACAGCCCCCATGGAGGTCTTGGTCCTCCCTGGCCATCTGGTACTTAAAGGTGTGTTTCCTCAAGTGATGTGAATCATTGGCCTAGTTCTACTGCATCCTGACAGGTACCAGAGATACCTGGCTCAACCTAGGTCTTTCACAGTTCCCATCAGGCTGGCTGAGGTGCCTCAGTTGCTCTATGTGAGAAATAAGAGGATGCGAGGGTTTGAGGTTCTTGTGATTCAGTTTGTGTCCGTAGGGAGATAAGCCTCCAGCCTGGTGGTTAATTTTATTTTCCTGCCGGTTCTATTTCCTCCTGCTGGGAGCTGGAGCTGCGGAGGGCTAGCTGGGGATGGAGGATGGGAGAGCTGAGGATGGGGTTGGTCCAGGAGGGAGGCTGGTCTGTCCTGCACGTGTCCTGGAGTGGAGGGCTGGGCACCCCTCGCAGTCTCCTCTAGGCTCCTGGTAATGGCTGTGAGTGCTGTACCTCTATGAGCTTTATGAGCAGCTGTCGGGCTGAGCTCATTACGGGGGATAATGTGAGCAGAGTGACATGGAATATCTGTTCTCTCCCCACTATTACACTTGTCACTCGCTCGCTTCCTCTCGCAGGTGAGCTGAGGGGTTTGATTGCCTGTGTGTCGGATCTCTCCATAACAACCAGGCAAACGAGACAATTCTGCTGCTCTGAGCAGTTTGGCTGGAAGTGGATCCCAGCAAAGGCTGAAGATGGATGAGGTTCTGGTGGACAACTCCAGTGGCCCTGTCCACTGCACCTCTCCAGTGGGGTTGTGTGGCAGGACACACTGCTTTGTCACAGAGAAAGAGGAAGATGCCTTTGCACTCAGGCAATCTTGTTACAAGACAGAACAGGCTTTGGGAAGGACTTCGAATGCTCTAGAAAGCCTGGTGGCAGAATGCACTTGCCTCTTCCTTCTGACTATTTACATCCATCTGACAGGCTCATAGGTAGAGGGCTGGGAGCTGTCTGGCTCATAGAGGGCCTAGGGGTTTTGAAAGGGTAGGGAGCTGGTTTGGTGGGGATGATGAGTACTGATGGGAATACTTCTTTGAATCTAAGAAAGTACTAAGTTTCCCATGAGGCCGATCATGAAAGTCTCAGGGCTCCTGAGTTACCAGGGCCCCAGAACTTTCTAAGGGGCTTGTGTAGGATAAGGGGCCTGGCTCTAACCCAGAGTACCAAGTTGTTGCTCCAAGTCATTGTCATCCAGAAATCTGTACTCTAAGTTTCACAGGTGAGTCTGAAGACCTATTGATCAAACCATATCCCCACACCTACATTAGATAGGGAAAACTGAGGCCAGAGTAACTTATCTGTTGAGTAGCAGAACACTCCATTTGCAAGGATTTGCAGGGTAGGCTGTGGGAAGGTGATTTTGAGAGCCCTGTGGTGTGATGTTGGCAATGCAGACGGCATCCAGCCTGGAGGGTTACCGTAGGAGGGAGCGATGGGATCCAGAGGGTCTCAGGGGTTAGGAGATATGTGTGGGTCTAGGATGGACACACAGGATACAAATGGAATGAGAAATGTTCATTGGGAACAAAAGGTCCTAGACGAGTGTCAACTGGCAAAAGACCATGAGCCTTGAATTGATTAAAGATTAATATGAATCTATTTCATTGGCTGAAGAAATAGGAAAGTCCCTTCTAAGACAGAACTGAGGTTATGGCCGTGGAGGAGAAGGGATACAAAGCTAGAGTCTTTAAGGTTTTGAACAGAAGCCAGTGGAAGGAGAAGAAGAAGGTGGCTAAACAGTAAAAGTTCTTTCTTTTCTATACTGGAAGGAAGCTAATGACTGTGACAGCTCGAGTTGGAGCATGACCATCCTGGAAAGATGAAGGGAAGAGAAAGGAAATCAGACAACATATATACATATTCCTTTCAGAATATGTAGTGGTGGGTGACACATCCTCAGGTCAAAAAACTTTGTCAACTATTTAAAAAAACTTTGAGCTTCCAACAGTCTCTCAGAGGTCTTGGCAATGGGATTGTCAAGTATGATGGGTAAGTGGAGGGAATATTCCCTTGAAGAAAGAACTAGGTTCCACATAAAGGCAGCAGGCAGTCTTCCTGAGCCTCTATTTCCTTTTGCTAAATCCACCCCTTCATTTCTAACACTTTCAGGGTATTAGTCAGAATACCAATGGTGGCCCTCAGTGATCCTCACTTTTACAAAATTCCTTCCCATTTAAATTGGGTGGTAACTATGAATATAATACCATGCCTGTGATTATGTTACATGGCATATTTTAGTTGGGTAGATTATTGTTGTTAGATGCCATCAAGTTGACTACCACTCAGAGTAAACTATGAAGGACAAATATGAACCTTACCCCATCCTATACCATCCCATAACCCCTATCATACTCAGGTCCATCCTGACAGTCACTGTGTCAATCCATCTAATTTAGGTTCTTTTTCGCTCTCACTGACCTTCTACCTTTCCTGGAATGATGCCTCTCTCCAAGGACTGGTTCTACCTGAAAATATACTCAAAGCAAGTGAGCAAAGTTTTGCCTTCCTTAACTCTAAGGAGTACTCTGATTGTACTTCCTTCACCATAGATTTGTTTGTTCTTTTGACAGTCCACAAGATATTCAATTTCCTTTGCCAACACCACAATTCAAAGACATTGACTCTTCTTCTGTTGTCCTTATTTATTGCCTAACTTTCCAATGCACAGGAAGCAACTGAAAAGACCATGACTTGGATCAGGCTCACCTTAGTCTTTACACTGAACTCCTTGTTCTTTACTACTTTCCAAAGTCCTTGACAGCAATTTTCCTCAAAGCAACAAAGCTTCTGATTTCTTGGCTGCTGCTACCATGAGAGTTGATTGTGGATACAAGTAAAATCAGATTGTTGACATCATCAATCTTTTCTGTATCTATCCTAGTATTGCCTATGATACTAGTAGGGAGGATTTTTGTGTTCTTTGTGTTGAGATGTTAATGTATACCGAGGGCTGTAGTCCTGACATTCTGCAGCAAATGCTTTAAAACTTCTTACTTTCTGCAAGTGAGGTTGTGTTATCTCCATGAAGCAAGTTGTTGACGGATATTCCTCCAAACCTGGTGCCACATTCTTCTTTATATATTCCAGCTTCTCAAATTTTTGCTTAATGTGAAGGCTGCATAGGCATGGAGAAAGGATACAACCCCGATGCACACGTTTTCGGATTTTAAACCATGCAGTGTTCCCTTACTCTGTTTGGGCAACTGCTTCTTGGTCTATGTATAGGTTTCACATAAACATGATTAATAATGTTAGGGGATTATTAGAGTGGGCCTAATCTTTAAAAGGGAGATCTGGTGACCTAGTGGTAAGAAGCTGCACTGCAATTCCAAAGGCACATGTTTGGAATCCACAAGTTACTCTGTGGGAGAAAGATGAGCAATCGCCGCCCGTACAATTAACTGCTTCTAAAAAGCTGCTGGAAGGCCAGCTACAGGTTGGTTCTGACTTGGTACTCAACAGCAACAACAGCAATCTTTTAAAAGGAACCCTGGTGGCCTAGTGGTAAGAAGCTGCACTGCAATTAACTGCCTTTGAAAATCTGATGGAGGATCAGCTATGGACTGGTTCCAACTCAGTGGTACACAACAACAACAACAATCTTTAAAGGCAGAGTTTTCTCTGGCTAGTGGCAGAAACAGATCTGGAGAGGGACTGGATATTCCACTGCTAGCTTGAAGGTGGAGGGGCTCCATGATGAAGAATGTCGAGGTCCTTGAGGAGTGCAAGACTGGCCCTAGCCAACAGCAAGCAAAAGAACAGAGACCTCAGCTCTACAACTGAAAAGAACTGCACTTTGACAACAACCTGAATGATATTGGAAGCTGATTCTTCCCCAGAGATTTGCCAGAAGAGCCCAACATTTTTGACATCTGCTTTTTTAACTTAGGAGGCCCTAAGCAGAGAATGCAGGTAGACTTTTGACCTGTGGATGGTGAGATAATAAATGGGCATTGTTTTAAGCTGGTAAGTTTGTGGTAATTTGTTATACAACAATGAAAAATTAACACACTAAATCTAACATCTAGTCCCTAGCTGGTGCAAATATGCGGCCGCTAACCAAAATGTGGGAGTTTTAAATGTACCCAAAGTTGGCTCAGAAGAAATGTCAAGTGGTCTACTTCCAAAAAATCAACCATTAATAAGAAACCTACAGTGCACAGTTCTACTCTGACACAATGAGGTTACTGAGACATCAGTTCCATGGCACCTAGTTTTAACAACTGGTCACCCGGCCTGAAACTAATCCTTCCCAATTTCTGGCTTCATGTGGCAGCTAAAATCTGGTTCCCTGTCAGTGCAGAGCAGATCCACCGGGTGGCCATCTTCTCTTCTCTAAGTCTTTCAGATTACCTGAGAGACTTCCTAGCCTTGAGTGACTTCCTACCTTGTTGTAAGACATGCCACAGCTGATATGCCTAAAACCTCAAGAGTAATAGTAATCCAGTCTAGTGTTCCCCAACCTTTTCATTTCCTTTTATCAATAAGAAGGTCCTTGGGTTGTGCAAATGGTTTGCCCTCATCTAATAACCAAAAAGTTGGCAGTTTGAAGCCATCATGTGGCACAGTGGGAAAAAGGTCCTGGCGACCTGTTTCCCTACAGAATTTACACATCCAAGAAAACTACAGCACCCCATTGTCTCTGCTGGGCAGGAGATCACCATGAGTTGGTTTCGTTTTGAAAATGGCTTTGTTTGTTACTATCAAAAAAAGTATTGCTAGTGATCCTGAAAATGAAAATAATAATATTCTTTGTGTTCTCCTTATGTGCCATGTAATAAGCATGTCCTATCTTATCTCACTGACACCTCACAATAATCCTGAGTGTTGGTTATTACATTGATTCACATTTTGTAGCGAGTTAGAGAAGTTAAGAGACGAAAGTAACCTGCATTTAGCAGGTGGTGGAGCCGGAGAGGAATCGGAGTGTCTGTCTCCAGATCCTGTGTTCTCAACGGTCACGTAATCTCTCCCTCCTCTGTGACACACATCCTGTATTTGTAAAGATTTTTGTCTACCAAACAAACTGCATTTATCAAAAATAATTTGTTTTCCCATTCGTTATTAATCAAAGCCATGTTTGACTGCCAATCAGGAGTTCAGATCAGCGTGAGATTAGTAATGTGATCACACTGAGTTGATATCGTTCCTGCCAAAAGCAAAGAAATGATGTCTCAGTTTAATGTGTCCTTTCTGTGAGGCACACAGAAACATGAAAAACAGTTTGTGAATTCCCATCAGTACCTACAGGAACCTGAAAGGGTCTGAGGAACGCAGACTGGGGTCACTGGGCTAGATCTTCCAGAATTTTCTTATCTGCTCTGCTCAGACCTCACTTCTCTGTAACCCTTTCAAGTATTCTTTCTCCACAGAGAAATATTGTTGTTGTTGCTAAGTGCCGTTGATTTGCAGGCGACTCATAGCGACCTTATGAAGGAGAGTCCTCAACGCTTGGGTGTCTTCCATCTTCTCTTCAGGTTCCTAGGGTTTCTGGAGGCAAGATATTAGGGAAGTGGATGCCACTCCTCCTTCCAAGCTTGTTTTTTTTTTATTATTATTATTTTTGTGTGCATGTACCGTCAACTCAGATCTGACTGGTAGAGGAGGAGATTGCCCCTCCTTTCCCGGCAGAGCATCTGGTGGATTCGAACCCTGCACCTCTGGGATTGTAGTTGCAGCTTCTTGCCACTAGGCCACCAGAGCTCCCCAAGCTTGTTTTAATCAGGGAGCTCCACCCTACTCTCTGTCCGCATTGGGTAACCAGCCATTAACGCAATTCACTCATCCGTGTCACAGTGTTCAGCCTTACAGCAACCACAAGTGACTGAGATACGGCAACTTGTACACCAGGTCTCTACGACCTAGAGGAATGTCTGAACAAAAACAATGAAAGACAGGCCTGAGGGCGCAATTATAAGTCACCCACCTTTGGTTTGGTAGCATCGCTTTCTGTCCACTGGGCCAGCTGATCTCTCTCTCTATGTTGAAATAGGTAAGAATAATACCCCTTTCCCCCTAACCACCACCACTGCCGAGGAGCATGAGTGGTAGGATATTGCTGTTGTTGTTGTTATGTGCCTTTGAGTCATTTGCAACTCATAGCGACCCTATGTACAACACCCTAAACCCTGCTCTATCCTGTGCCAATCTCATTGCCTCTGACACACCCATCCCGATTACCCCAGTCACTGAATCAATCC
>NW_006399843.1:9537593-9549679 GCF_000299155.1 Elephantulus edwardii | reverse complement strand
CTTGACCCTCTGCAGTAAGTGCATGAGGTCCTCCTCAGTTTCAGTGAGCAAGGTTGTGTCATCTGCATAACGCAGATTGTTGATAGATCGTCCACCAATCCTAACGCCACGCCTCTCTTCATAGAGCCCAGCCTCTCGGATAATCTGCTCTGCATACAGGTTGAAAAGGTATGGAGACAGGACACATCCCTGATGTACACCCTTCCCAATTTTGAACAATGCAGTGTTGCCCTGCTCTGTTCTGACGACTCCCTCTTGGTCAAAGTATAGGTTTCACATTAGCACTATTAAATGTTCTGGGATACCTCCTCTAAACCTATAGAAAACGCACATATGTGTCCATACCTCCCCCATATCCCAGAACAACCGCATCAATAGTACCAGGGATGCAGTCCGGTTAAATAAATAGCCTTCTGTAGTCTCCTACCCCAGTTGACAGTCAATGATTTCATCTTACAAGAATCCATAATCAATGCCATGGGTACCCTCATTCAAGAAATCAAAAGATGCATTGAACTGGGAAAGTCTATTATCAAGGACCTCACCAACATACTGAAGAGCAATGATATCAGCTTTAAGACTAAGGTGCACCTGATTCAAGCTATGGTCTTTTCTGTTACTTGTTATGCATCTGAGAGCTGGAAAATGAAGAAGAATGACAAAAGAAGGATCAATGTCTTTGGATGTGGTGTTGGATAAGAGTACTGAGTGTCCCATGGATTACCAACAGGACAAACCACATGTCTTCAAAAAAGTACAGCCAGAGTACTCCTTGGAGGCAAGAATGACAAAGCTTTTTTCACATATTTGGAGCATGTTGTTAGGAGAGGTTATTCCTTAAAAAAGGATAACATGTTTGGAAAGGTGAAAGGAAGAAGACCCTCAATGAGAAGGATTGAAACAGTGACTGCTGCAATGGGCTCAAGTATGATCAAAGATGATAAGGATGGCAAAGGATAGGACAGGAGTCAGATCTGTTGACAACAGCATCGACTTCCCTATCCAAGCATTTTGATGGTGTGATTTTGTGTTGCTAACTCCATACCTTTTCAATCTATATGCAGACCAGATTATCCAGGAAGCTGGGCTTTCTGAGGAGAAGTGTGGCATCAGAATTGGAGGAAGACTCATCAACAATATGTCTTATGCAGATGACACAACTCTGCTTGCTGAAATTGAGGAGGACCTGAAACACTTGCTGCAGAAGGTCAAGGACTGTAGCCTTCAATACCGATTGGACGTCAATATTAAGAAAACAAAGATTCTCACCACTGGGCCAATTGGCAACATTGTGATGGATTGCGAAGAGATCGAGATTGTAAACAGCTTTAGTTTGCTTCGCTCCACAATCAACACTCTTAGCACCAGCAGCCAGGAAATTAAAAGACATATTGTATTGGGAAAGTCTGCTGTTAGAGATCTCTCCAAGGTACTGAAGAGCAATGATGTCAGTCTGAGGACTAAGGTGTGCCTGATACAGGTCATGGTCTTTGCAATCACTTGCTATGCATCAGAGAGCTGAACAATGACTAGGGAGGATAGCAGGAGGATTGATACCTTTGAGCTGTGGTGCTGGAGAAGAGTATTGAATATACCATGAACTGCTAAGAGAACAAACAGGTTTGTCCTGGAGAGGGTGAGACCAGGCTGTTCCTTGGAGGCAAGGATTCTGAAGTTTTGTCTGACATACTTTGGACAGGTTGCAAGGAGGGACCAATCCTTGGAGAGGGACGTCATGTTTGCGAGGGTGGAGGGACAGCGCAGGAGAGAAAGACCCTCGATGAGATGTATCGATTCAGTGATTGGTGTAATGGCGGTAGATGTGTCAAAGACAGTAAGATTGGCAAAGAATAGAGCAGGATTTAGGGCTGTTGTTGTACATGGGGTTGCTATGAGTCGCAGGTGACTTGATGGCACATAGCAACAACAACAACAACTGAAAGGTCATTCAACTCCATCACCAGCTTCAAGGGTGAAAGAGGGCAATCTCTTCTCATAAAGATTTATTACCTTGGAAACCTGATGGAAGGCCACTATGAGCTGGACAGTGGATACTCGCTTCTTTCCCTCACGTATTTAAATATGTGTGTGTGTATGTGTTTCTACACACTTGATGGTGCAGCCTTGTGCAGACACAGGCACATGTACAGACACATGCATGCATGCACAACCTCCATTCTGCTTTCATCAATGGGATGTAATTCACTCTTGGTATAAACATATAACTTTCTAGTCATAGCACCTCATAAGTATATAGTGACATTAACATATGCAAATGAGAGGGGTTATTCTCTATATTCTTGAGTGTATGTAGTCTAAATCCTGTTTATGAGGCTATTAGAGCAAGGACTAGCAGGATATGGCCCTGCAAGTGATTCATTCACTCGAAGAATATTTGTTTAATATCTCGTATGTGTGAGTTGTTGCGTTAGGCACTGTGTGGTCCTGGTAAATAAGAGTGGCATGATCTCTGTTCTCATGGAGCTCACAATTCAGGTGAGGTGCCAGGTTAAGCAGTTAGAATTGAGTGCAGTAAGTTTTTTTGCAGGAAAGCGTCGATGCTGCCGGAGACAACCTGGAGAATGGAACACCTTTAAGATGATTAGGAGATGACCAGGTTGGTGTGGAGTGGGGGAGAATGCAGGGTGATGTGCAAAGCCAGAGCCCTCAGGGAGAGAGAAAGCCAAGACCAGAGACACAAGGGCCTCCTGGGAGGAATGTTGATGGGTTTAGTGACTAAGTTAATGATGTCTTGATCCCTGATATTGATTGAAGCTGACAGGGAAGGATCTTTTATATTACGCCAATCACATAGTTTACCCACTTATATCTTCTCATCCTCAGTCCTCCACCACAGGGCACCTGTGCCAGCTTGTAAGAAAGGTTAAGATCAATCGCAGGAGTCAGTTGGGTGGGAGATGGGGGAGCGTTCGAGTGAGATCCTTCTTTTGGTGGCTTCATAGGAGAGTGTCCACTGGTAGGAGAGAATATTTTCCACCTCAATAAGGACAGCATTTATGAGGAGGATGAGGATGACCAGGGCAGGACTGTCGCCAGCAAAGTGACCAGGCCAGCATTGGTAAACAAGACAGGATGCCCCTGGGCAGCCCAGAATCAAGCTGAAGATCAGGCACCTGTAACTGAGAAGAGTGGAGCCTCTGTCCACTTGGGATCAAAGAAGGTTCACTGGGATTTCAGGAGCATTAACATCACCCAATGGCAGTAAAGCATGGCTCTGCCAGGGCCTGAGGTCTCCATGGATTTCCTGGCACCTTTCAGGCTGTCACCCTGGATTTTTTCCCTTTGCTGTCCTCTCTGAGCATCCTTAGCTAGCCAGACCCCAAGTGCTTTCACTGGTGAGAGTGCTCAACTGATATTTCGTATTAACTGACTCCAGATATCCATGTACTGAACTGTAGCTGCTGGAAGTATAGGGAAGCGCCAAGACAGTAAAATCAATGGGAGCAGTGGCTGGGGCCGGGTCGGGGTGGGGGGAGGGTAGGGAATCTTAGGCCCAGTGTGGGTGGGACTACAGCTCCACAGGCTCTTAACCATGCATGGGGACACTGGTTTCCAGGGACGATGGAAATAACAAACACAGATGTTGCATTCCATAGATGGGATCCAATTCAAACCTCCCAAAAAATCTGCAAAACAGACTGGACAGGCACCATCATCATCACTTTGCAGGTGTGCTTCAGAGAGGGTGAACTGTTCACGTAAGGGGGCACTGCTTCTGAGAAAAGAGAAAACCGGGGTCCAGCACCCAGCATTCTGACCAGCTGAGACAGACTGGCTTGAAGGCTAAGAGAATGCATAGTAAGTAATCCAATCAGAGTTGGAGGAGAGACTTCCATCAGCATCTTGGCATAATAAACTGCCACAGTGTGTGGCTTAATATAACATAGTTCTTCTGTCTGTTCTAGGGACTAGAAATCCCAAATCAAGGTATCGGCAGGGTTGTTTCTTCTATCCCATGCCTTTTTTCTAGATGCTTTTGTCTGCCAGCATCCTTGATGTGGTCAGTCCGGCAGCTGCATTTCTCACTCTCTGCCCCCCTCATTATATAACTATCTTCTCTCTGTGTGGGAATGTACGGGCTGGCATAGTGGGTTAAGATGTCAGGTTACCAATCAACGTTGGTGGTTTGAATCTACCAGGCACTCCATGCAGAGAAAGATGATCTGTCTCTTCTCATAATGTTTTATCGTCTCGGAAACCCGGTGGAGGGTCATTATGGGTCAGAATCAGCTCGATGACAGTGGGCTAGAAAAACACAAGTTGGATAGTTAGGGCTGCGTGTGGCTCGACTGAGCCACAATTCTCGCTGGTTTGGCAGTCCTGGTGTTGTCTGGCAGTCATGTATTGCTGTCGTCACTCCTCATTTCACCATCTGACAGAATGTAATCACCTCCATGATGAGAACAGCCAGGAGTAATCAATTAGTTGAAGGCAATTTCTTTGGAGATGTAACCTACACTCAATGTATATGGACATTGTGGCAAAGCCCTCCGGCTTTGTAACTTGATTACATCTGAGTCTCAACAGATTTTTTTTTTCCATTCAACTCAGCAGGAGTCCCTGAGTGGCTTAAATAGTTGAGTTCTTGATTATTAGCCATTAGATGGTGGTTTAAAACCACCAAGAGGCATCTTGGAAGACAGGTCTGGTGATGTTCCTGAAAGGTTACAACATTGAAAATCCTGTGAAGTTGTACACTACACACATAAGGTCACCTTGAGTAGTGATAGATGTAATGGCAGCTAACAACAATATTCAGCCCAGAACTGTGGTCATGAGAGCTGGAGACCAGGCCTAGTGAGGAGATTTCTCCAGTCAGGAGCAAGGTGGTGGGACACCAAGGTGGAATAGAATGAGAGACCACACTTAGTTTAGCCACAGAGTCTCATGGTTCTCCTCTGCTTCAGGAGGGCCAGCTGTGAGGAAAAGGAAATAGGCCATCATCCCTTCCACCTTCATCTCCATCTTTCCCAACCTCAATTCTGTTCTCCTGCCCCTGGAAGCTCCTCATCATCCTGACTTATATCCATAAACAAGGCCGCTTGATAATGTAAAAATGCAGTTAATATATCACAACCATGATTTCTTGAATGCTTGCTATGTACCAGACACAGTACAAAAAGCTTTGCATGCCTTATTTAGTTTAACCCTTACTGTAAGTCTGTGAAATAAGAGCTCTTATTAGACACTTTTGACACGGGAAGAAACAGAGACATCAACGGTTAAATGATGTGTCAGGTCGCAGATGCAGTAAATGGTGTGACTAGGATTCTAGCCCAGCCTTATCTGCCTTCCAAGCTTATGCTGACACTGGGGCTAAGTTACAGGCTCTCCTGCTTTCCTCCCCCATACTTAGACCAGGGAGTCCTGGTAGTTTAGTGGTAAGGAGTTGTGAACCCAAAAGCATGCAGTTCGAATCCACCCTCTGCTCTGTGGGAGAAAGACGGAAAATCAGCTTGATTAATTTCCTCTGAAAACCCACTGTGGGTTCAGCTATGAGTTCCTTTGACTGGATGGTACATAACAACAACATGCTTAGCTTACTCCCTGGGTTGCTGAGGGTGATCTGGGAGAACTGTGGAAACTCTGGAAAGGAAAGCCTTTGCCTTCATGGAGGAAAGGCTCAACTCCCATAAAAGAAGGGTGATGAAGTATAATCCCCCCTGCCAAGAGGCAGACCAGATAGGCCTCTTCCTTCTCCTCTTCCTCTAGGCGGAATGGGACCAGTGTGAGTAGAACATGAAGCCTCTCCCCTACTGCTGTGTCTGTGGGGCCTGGTGCTTCCCCATTCCATTTACAGGGCCATAAACAAGCGAGATGTATTACTCAGGGATTGCCATGGTAACCTCTTCAGGTTACTACGGATGCAGGATTCAAACAAAAGTATTCGATTAAACGTTTCTGGCCACTGGAGGAATCCAGTCAGGTAATGGTGTGGGGGGCTGGGAGGGGCATGAAGCTGTTTGCTTCTTTCTCTTTCCTGCCTTCGGCTTTTTCCTCAGGGAATCACCACTCTGCTAGGAGAGTTTCCCCTCACCCTTCCTTATTTCTGAGCTCACTCTTTGCTCCTGAGATACCAGTTTCCCACCTACAAAGCACAATTGCAATGCCTAACCAATGCCCTGAGCCAGTTCTAAAGAAGCTAACTCCTGACTCTCAATAAACCTGCTCTCTTCTAATTGGTTTAGGGTTGAGTTGAACATTCAACTCAAAATCATTTTCACATACATCATCCTGCTAAAATGTAATCAGCAAGCTTGCAAGTTGGTTTTCCTCAGGCACCAGGTGCAGGCTGTGGGCTGGGAGCTGTGCTGTGACAGTTGTCGGGAGAGACAAGCAGTGATGGGACCCTGCTGGGCCACACCCTGCCTGAAGAATCTCTGTGGCCTGGCTGGCCCCACTGTGTCTTCCCTGTGGCCCAGCCTGGGAGCCTACCTTCATTCCAGGAGCTGCTATAAATATGGTTCTAATAACCAAGTGGTGTTTGTTTAACATAAACTTCTGCTGCCCTCCAAGGTAGCCTGAGAAAGTGCCGAGTTAAGCAGA
Source organism: Elephantulus edwardii (assembly GCF_000299155.1). Classification (NCBI taxonomy): domain Eukaryota; kingdom Metazoa; phylum Chordata; class Mammalia; order Macroscelidea; family Macroscelididae; genus Elephantulus; species Elephantulus edwardii. The sequence goes on along the minus strand of NW_006399843.1, from coordinate 9,543,112 downwards.
GTTTCAGAGGTGTAATTTAAAGTCCTGCTGGCAGGCCTCCATGTGGAGGCAGGAGAGAGGATAAATCTCTCTCAGCAAGCAAGTGGTGCTGACCATGGTTCCACCTCTTGAAAGGTTAGAGTTGAAGAGGATCCCAGAGATTCAGTCGAAGTCCTTCCTGGTGGCCTTTTTTTCCTTTCCTTTTTTAAAAAAATGGATTTTAATGAAAGTTTACGGAAACTCTGGATTTCCACTCATTCATTGTTGCCACTTGCATTTCTTTTACTAGAGAAGTTGAACTCATTGTGACATTTTACTATAGTGAAAACCTGTTAGAAATTTAAATTATCATGCAGTTTTGCCTATAACTGAATTTTGAGGCACAATGCTAATTAGAATTTTTAAAAATTTTTTTATTTTTATTTATTTATTTTTTTTAAATTTCAGTGAACATCTACAGAGATTTTGGAATTCCATTCATTCATTGCTGCACTTTTCTCCCTGCCTCCCCCCCACCCCCACCCCATTCGCTCCTCTCCTTTAAAAGCAAAAGGAAGATTGTGTACCAATGAAGGAGTTATTCTTTTGCTTTTCCTGGTGGCCTTTTGCTGAAGGCAGGGGACAGAGTGGATGCAAGGTAACTTAACGCTAGCTGGTCAGCAGCTCTATTCTGACCACGCAGTCCTTTTTTTTTTCTAGGGGGTAGGTCTGAGGCGACCTTGAGTGCACATTAGTCTGGAGATGGAGATGGCTAGGAGCACACACTGGGCCTAATGGTGGTTCAGCTGGCCCACCCAGTCTTAGAGTTGTCTGGGTGTCAGCCCCCTCGGAGAAGTACGTAAACACAGCCCTCACTGGCCTCTGTATCTCCAGTGGATTCTTAGAGCAGGTGAAACCTTCAAGACTACTGATCAGCTGTCCCTTTCAAACAGCAAGGTTTCATTATTCATTATTCTACTCAAGTACATCAGAGGCTTTGCAACAGGACTTCATCATGGGGTGATGGGGGGTTAGGGGTCAGGGGTGTGAAGGGCCTGGCTTAGGGCCAGATGCTGGCCACTTCCTCAGTCCTCACTTGCCAGCTCCCACCCCATTCCACAATCTCATGCTTTGTTTATGAAGTATTTGTCTAGGTCTCTCAAGGTTACCAAACGAATCTAGGAATCAGCGAGACAAAGAAATAATCCTGAAGAGTCTTGGAGTGTAGGGCCCAGGAGGGAGGGGGCAGGGGTTGTTTATCTTGGGAGTGTGTATAGTTTATCGATGTGCAATCATGGGACCCCTCCACCCTCTTCTCCCCTCTCTCCTGATGTTGCTGTGATGAGAGTTTATATTATCCAGCACACTCGTTTGTAAGTCTATTTACGACCCAGGCTTCTTCGGCTTGCGTGGGAGAGAGATGGCCCATCCCCAGATTAGTTAAATTGGAAATAAATTGGTTGTTAAATAAAAACCCTCTCTGGGATGTGACAGTGATGAATGAGAGATGGATGCGCCCTGGAAAGGGAGTTGTGGCTTCTCTGAGTTGAGAAGTGGGCTGCACTTGGGTGGGAGCCCAGCTGGGCTGGAGCTACGTGCAGAGCAGAGATTAGAAGAGCAGGGGCCAGGGTTGGGAGCTCTGGGACTTTGATGGAGGAAAATAAAGAGTTGGACACTTGGCCTACATTATATTTACAAGCTTATAGACATATCTAAACTCACTGCCACAGAACCAATGCTGACTCATGGTGACCCCATATGTGTAAGAGTAGAATTGCACGCCATAGGATTTTATATGACTGTGGCAAGGTGGTTAAATGCACCACTATTAACCCAAAGGTTGGAGGTTTGAATCCATTAGCTGCTCAGAGGGAAAAAATTGTAACAGTCTGCATCTGTAGAGATTTACAGCCTGGAAACCCCGTGGGGAAATTTTACTCCTCCCTACAGGGTTGCTAGGAGTCAGAACAAACTTGAAGGCAATGGGATTGGTTGTGGTTTGGTTTCTTTAACAGAGAAGTAGGTCAATCACCCTTTCTTCCATGATGACACTGTAAATTCGAAACTTTTGGTTATAAGCTGAATGCAAACTACTTGCACTACCCAGGGACTTCCCTTTATTACTTTACACATGAGGGAACTTTAGCGATGTGCCCATGAGGTTCTGTATAGTTTTAGTAACTGGGCTGCTACCTGAAAGGCTTCAAGTCTCCAGTAGTTCAAATCCACCAGCAGCTCCCAGAGAGAAAGATGGGCAATCTCCTCCCATTACGATTTATGGTCTCAGAAGACTGATTGATATAGATAGGATTGCTGCTATGAGTCAGAATCGATTTGACAGCAGTGTGTGAAACTTGCAAGCCACTTACTTCACCCTCTCTCACTCTGTTTTTATCGTTTTCCTGCTTTGATTTAATCTTGTTCAGATACACAATCTGTACTCTTGGCACCAGGGAATCGAAAGATGAGTTGCACTAGGAAAATTTGCTATCAAGGACCTCTCCAGAGTGCTAAAGAGCAGCTATGTCAGTCTGCAGACTAAGATGTGTCTGATATTGACCATAGTCTTCCCATTTCCTGGCTATGCATCTAAGAGCTAGACAAAGGATAAAGATGACAGAAGAATAGATGCGACTGCCAAGAGAATGAATGATTCTATCCTAGACAGGGTGAAACTGGGTTGCTCCTTGAAGGCAAAGATTCTGAAACTCCATCTCATATGCTTTGGGCATGTTGCTAGAAGGGATCAGTCCTTGGAGAAGGACATCATACTTATAAGAGTAGAGAGTCATTGTAGGATAGGAAGACTCTGGATGAGATGGACTGACAGTCACTGTGACAGTGGAATTAGGTGTGCTGGAGATGGTGAGGTTGGCTCTGGATAGGGCAGAGTTCAGAGCTATTGTTCATAGGGTCACTATGAGTTTTAGTTGACCTGATGGTATGCAATAACATCTTTCATATTTGAATTTTATATTTTTGTGTGTATGTTTCATCTATTAGAACCTACTGTCAAGAATAAAGGAACTGGCAACACCTTAAATTGTATTCCTTTTTGGAAGTATGTGTTTTGACCAGGGGCCAATGTTTTAAGCTTAGTTGTTTTGTTTTTGTTTTTTTATTCTAAAGAGATTGTACACAGCTTTAGTTTGCTTGGCTCCATAGTCAACAGTCTTGGCACCAGCAGCCAGGAAATTAAAAGGTGCATTGCCATGGGAAAGTCTGCTGTAAGGGACCTCTCCAAAGTGCTGAAGAGCAGTGGTGTCTCTCTGGAGACTAAGGTGCGTCTGATACAGGCCATAGTCTTAGCAATCACGTGTTATGCATCAGAGAGTTGGACAATGACCAAGGAGGATAGAAGGAGAACTGATGCCTTTGAGCTGTGGTGCTGGAGAAGAGTACTGAGAATACCATGGACTGCTAGGAAAACAAATAGATTTGTCCTGGAGAGGGTTAAACTGGGTGGCTCCTTGGAGGCAAGGATTCTGAGGCTCTGTCTAACTTACTTTGGACATGTTGTGAGGAGAGACCGGTCCTTGGAGAGGGACATCATGCTTGGGAGGGTGGAGGGACAGCGCAGGAGAGGAAGGCCCTCTATGAGGTGGATTGATTCAGTGACTGGGATAATTGGGATGGGAGTGTCAGAGACAGTGCGATTGGCACAGGACAGAGTGGAGTTTAGGTCTGTTGTACGTAGGGTCGCTATGAGTCGCAGGCGACTCGACGGCACATAACAACAACAACAACATTCTAAAGAGGGAGGTTTTCAAGGACTAAAAACCAGTTCTTGTTCAGTTGACCTCATTTTTGGAAATCTCATGTCGTCCAGGTAAAATTGTGCTCCATAGAGATTTCAGTGGCTGATTTCTCAGAAGGAGATTTCCAGGCCTTTGTTCCGAGGCAATTCTGGATGGACTCAAACCTCTCATCCTTGGTAGCAGCTAAAAGCATGAACTGTATCACTCAATGTCTCCCTTTCAGGGATAATCTGTTGATATTAAATTATTAAATTGGGTAAATCTTGGCTGCAACTTTCTTTTTAGACTTGAAGTGGTGTGTATACTTTTTTCATTAAACTATGGTGCCGTTTCTGTTTGGGAGGAATCCTAAATCATTGGACAAGACAGTAAATGATAAGGAGTTGGTTGATAATAGATCAGTGAATCAAAGCATTTCAGAACTAGACTTTGGAGTATCTGGCACATTTTTTCATTATACAGATGGCAAAGCCGAGGACCAATTAGGAGAAGGGCCAGTAGCTCAGATGGATGACAAATACCTGCCATCCCTAACTTTTCATCTTATGGTAATAATGGAGTGGACACACGACTCTTCTCAAGCTCTTCCCATCAAGCACTCTCACCCTACTTTATGGGGTTGGAGATGATGACATACTTTAATAAGAGTGCTATTCACTTTATGGACATTGTATGGGAAAAATATATATTGATGTCTGCTACCGTAATTCTCTTGGACTGGATAAGCACAGAGCCCAGGAATGTGGATTTAATCAAGTTTCTCATTAAATTGTCTGAGTTTCTGGATGGTGCAAATCATCAGTGTACTCAGCTGCTGACTGAGAAGTTGGAGGTTTGATCCCCCCACAAGTTCCTTGAATGAAAGGCCTGGTGATCTATTTCTAAAAAAAAAAAAAAAAGAAATGTAGCCTTTTAAAAATCCTCTGGCACAGTGACACACCTGAGGTTGCTGCAAATAGAAGAAATTGACTCAAGGATAATTACTTTCACTGAATTGAGAGCTTCGTCTTTGAGGAACATTAACAGAGGCTGTGGGCTAGTGGTAAGAAGCTGCCATGCAACCCCAAAAATTGTGGTTGCTGTTGTATACCATAAAGTCAGACCCAACTCAGAGCTGACCCTCCATTGGGTCTTTAAGAGATAGTTAATCATATGTGAGGAGATTGGCCATCTTTCTCCCAGGGAGCAGCTTGTGGCCTCAAACTGCATACCTTCGGGATTGCAGCACAGCTTCTTGACACTAAGCTACCAGAGCTTCCTGATTTCAAGGATATAGAGTTTGAATCCACCAGCTACTTTGTAAGAGAAGATGGTCAGTCTCGTTCCATGCATTTTACTGCCTCTGCAAAGCTGCTAGAGGGTCAGCCGTGAGTCAGTTCTGACTTGGTAGTACACAACAACAAAAAGGGTCTTGAAATAAGTTGAACAGAAGGATCCCCATGAAGCTTTACCAGTGCAAGAAATTAATGACTGGAAGACTCGACCAGGAGTGTTAGGCACGTTTAGGAGTCAGTGAGGGTGGGTTAATGACAGTTATTTCTCACTTCTAGGTGTTGTTGATTGTCAGAGTACCCTTTGCTCCTTTTTCTTATTTCCTCTTCTTATTGAAAATAAACTGGGAAGCTATGAAGAAGAATGTGGCATCAGGATTGGAAGAATATTTATCAACAATCTGTAATATGCAGATGATACAACTGTGCTTGCTGAAAAGGAAGAGAACCAGAGACACTTGCTGAAGATGATCAAATATGATAGAAAAACTATGGTACATTCACACAATGGAATCCTTGAAAACAATGAATT
>NW_006399843.1:9504578-9536589 GCF_000299155.1 Elephantulus edwardii | reverse complement strand
TATTTTAAAGACTAAGAGACACCTGATTCAAGCCACAGTGTTTTTCAATAGCTTTATATCTTTGTGAAAGTTGGACAATCAATAAAGAAGACTGAAAAAAAATGTCTTTCACTTACAGTGTTGAAGATGAATGTTGAATATACCAAAGGCTGAAAAAGAACAAACAAATCTGTTGGATGAAGTAAAGACACAATGGTCCTTGGAGGCAAGAATGGTGAGACTTTGTCTCATATACTTATGACCTGTTGTCAGGAAGGGTTGGTTCCTGGGAAAGGACATAACATTAGGAAAGGTCAATGAAAGAGAAGATGACTTCCAATGGGATGGATTGACACAGTGACTGCAACAATAGACTTGAAGGTGATGGAAATTGTGAAAATGGCACAGGCTGTGTCAGGGGTTCATTCTACCGTATCTAGTTGTTGTTGTGTGTTTAGTCAGAACCAACCCATAGCTGACCTCCTAGTATGTTTTCAGAGGCAGTAAATTCCAGGGGAAGAGATTGCCCATCCTCTCCTGGAGCAGCTGGTGGATTTGAACTGTGTGCCTTCAGGATTGCACCGCAGCTCTTGCCACTAGGCCACCAGTACACCTAGGGTGGTTATGAATCTAAGATAACCTGACAGCACTTAATAACAACAACCAGCACATAGACAGAGCCTGGAGGAGGGGGGTTATTCCTCAGGAGGAATTAAAGACTCTTCTTGCAAGGTAACAAATTCCATACTAATTATACAATTATTTTATTATGCAGTCTTAATGAAAAAAAGTACACACACCACTTGAAGTCTAAAAAGAAGGTTGCAGCCAGGACTTATCCAATTTAATAATCTTCTCCATCCTCAATTATTTCCCTGATTCTTTTAAATATAAATCTGCAGAAGGGTGGTAAAGTAGCTTTTTCTTTGGAAAGCCCACACCCACCCTGCCTGCTCTCTTCAAGTAGGTAGCAAGGTACGTGCCCTAGAGTTTTTCCAGCTCCCACCTCTCACCGTCCTCTTCTATCCCTTAGGAGACTGTCAGAAGAGGCTGAGGGCCAGTGGGATGGGGGACAGGTTTTATAATGCTCATGGTATAGACGTTTACATCTTGGGCTGTTACGTGAAAGGTTGATGGTTTGAATCCTCTAGCTACTCTGCTGGAGAATGTCTAGGCAGTCTGCTGTGTTAAAATGTGCAGCACTAGCCATCTGATGGAGTGTAACTGTTAGCTGGAATTGACACATGGCAGTGAGTTTGATTTAGGTGAATTTTGGGTTTTGGTACCTTCTGACAACAATGTTCCATCTTTTACCTTTGGCTTAGCCTGGCCCCAATTCAAATTCTATTTCTTCAGCTGTCCTCTCAACTAGCGAAGATGAAGCGGGTTAGATATAACACAGACATAATACTTCCTTAGGCCATGTAGGTCTGGATCAAATTTTGGCCTAGCTAAAGTACTGGTTTGTGACCTTGGAAAAGTTGTTTAACCTTTCTAACCTTTCTTTACCTGTGAAATGGAATGCTAATGTCTTCTTTAGGAAAGTTGTGTGGACTGAAGAAGGTAAGAGTACTGAAGGATTCAGCTAAACATTTGACACTTAGTTGTTGTCCATCAACTGTATTCTTACTTCTGTGTTCCCCACTCCCCACCTTGACCTTCTGATGCACTGTTGTTGTTGTGTGCTGTTGAGTTAGAATCACCTTACAGCTGACCTTCCAGCAGTTTTTCAGAGGCATGGGAGGGAGGAGATTGCTCATCTTTGTCCCATGGAGAAGCTGGTGGATTCAAATTACAAGCCTTTGGAATTGCAGCACAGTTTCTTACCAGGAAGTCACCAGAACACTAGTAGAGAGATATCTGTGGACACTATTCATAACTGTGGGGGAGACATCTGGAGTAGTGGGAACTGCATTGATTTCTCTGGGTTCCTTTTACTTACTCTTCTTTCTCCAGTGATTTTGAACTGATGGTATAGACTTCAGGAGATAATGGGATTTGAGAGTCAGGAAGAACCTGGAGAATCTTGTTTCTCATCCCCAGCAGAAGGGGTGGCCCAACACCATCGCCACAGTGATGCCTGCAGCCTGATTCCTTCCCTCACCATTCTGACTGAGGCAAAACAAAAAATATTTCTTATGCAAGATGCTGATTGCACCCTGGATTCTGCTGGCGCAGCACCACCTGCCAGGATGGCGGTCAGTATAAGAAGGAGGCTCCCACCTGGCTGGAGTCCTACCCAGCCCTGACTTTCTGCCTTCCTCTCTCTATTTATTTGTCCAGGGCAGGCTAGCTCACATGTTAGAGGTAGTTCATAGTTCAGTGGTGGGATTCCCTCCTTCCATGCAGAAACCTGAAGTTTGCTTCCTGAGTAACTCGCTTCATACAGTCACTCCCTGTCTGTCAGTGGAGGTCTGGGCCTTCTATGATACTAAAACAATGGATTTAAACATCACAGCAATTGTGAGAATGGCACAAGACTGGAAAACACATTGTTCTGTTGACTGGCTGCTAACTGAAAGTTGGCAGTTCAAATTCACCAGATGCTCCACGGGAGAAAGATGAGCTGTCTTTTGCCAAAACACTTTTAGCTTCAGAAGCTTGATGAAGATCATCATGGGTTGGAAATGAGTTGACTACATTGGGTATGGGTTTTGTTGTTGTTATTCACAGGGTCACTATGATGTTGTTAGATGTTATTGAGTATGACTCATAGTGACCTTATGAAAAACAGATCTGGACCCTGTCCTATCCTGTGCCATTCTCACAATCTCTGGCACACTTGAGCCCATTTCTATTGTCACTGTGTCAATCCATCTGGCTGAGGGTCTTTGCCTTTTTTGCTGACCCTCTACCTTTCCAAGCATGATGTCACTCTCTAAGCAATAGCTTCTGCTAGCAAAACGTCCAAAGTATGTGAGAGAAAGCATTATCATCTTTACCTCCAAGAAGCACTCTAGCTGCACCTTCTCCAAGACAGATTTGTTGAATCTTTTGACATAGGATGTTCAGCACTCTTCCCCAACACCACAATTCAAAATCATCAATTCTGTGATCCTTATTCATTGTACAGCTGCATGTGTTAGTTGAAGCATGTCAATAGGTATTTCTTCAATACCTGGGGCCTTATATTTTAACAATGCAGTTTGAACTGACTCATGGGGTCATTATGAGTCAGAGCCAAATTTATGGCAGCTAACCACAGACACGTTTTGTAAAAGGTGCAGCCAGAGTGCTTTTTGGAGGCAAGGATGGTGAAGCTTTGTGTATCTTACTTTGGACATGTTGCTAGGAGAGGCTATTCCTTGGAAAATGATATTACGCTTGGAAGGGTGGAGGGTTAACGAAAACGAAGATGTCAATGAGGTGGAGTGACATGCATTCAGTTGTATCAGAGAAGATGGGGATGGCACAGGATAGGACAGGATTCAGGTCTGTTGTTCATAGCGTCCCTATGAGTCATGCTTGACTCAATGGCACCTAACGACAACTATAGTGTGTGATGCTGAACACGTTTCAGCAGAGCTTCCAGACTAAGATGGATTATGAAGAAGGGCTTGGTGACCTAATTCTAAAAATCAACCAGCGAAAACTCTGCGGACTACAATGGTCGTGACCTCAGACCTGGGAAGTGTTCCGCCATGAATAAAGTCCCTATGAGTTAGGGGCTGACTTGGACAGAGACTAACAATAGCAACAACAATAGCTTGTACATTAACCCTTGACTGCAGCCTAACAGACCTCTCAGGCAATGCCTTAATGCCGAGTTTTCACCAAGTTGCCTTTGAAATCACCTGGAATTTGAAAGGCTGATGGAAGGCTGTTTTTGACATTCACAGGTGGTGTCACTCAGTGTGGTAACTCATTGCATTCCCCTCCCCCCCTCAAGGATCTGCTCCTATAACAGACCATAGAGAATCAATCCTTAGTCATGCTTATTATCAATTTTAGTCTTATTATAATGTGTGATATGTTTAGTTGTAAATTGCTTAAATGCATTATTTCTTTGTTTCCATGAACACTAACAACAAAATTGTTTTGTAAAATCTTTCTACATTGAATGACATTATTAACAATTGAGCAGAAACCTTTTTGGATTTTTCTCCCTTTCCTTTAATTATTACTTCATTTTTTTTTAAAGCTATTGATACAAGTTCCTAAATACTACTTGCTGTAACACTGTGGCTGAAAAAGCCAGATAAATTGGCAAATCTCTCAACTCTTACTCATTGCTGTCTGGAAAGAGCCCAGAAATGTACTGAAGGTTAGGGATGGGGTGTTAACAGCTGGCCATGTGTTATTTTCCACGTGGAGCTGCAATGGGATAATAGAGAATTCATTGTCACTTACCCTAATCAAGTCAGTAGTCAAGGTCCGCTCAGACATGTGCCATCCACCCCAGGCTGGGTCAACTTCTCCTGAAGCCCTGTGCAGAGTGAGCACTGAACTGCCTTTACGTATTGCTCAGTCTCCCTCTGAGCCCGCTCCTTCCCTTTGAAGCAGCCTGTCCAGTGGTTCCCAGGCTGGCCTTTCATGCTCATCAAATGTCAGGCTCAGCTTGATCAAACCTGACATCCTCCAACCCTGGGGTCAGAGGAGGTGGTGTGTGCTCTGCTGGGGCTTGGCCCTGCTAAGCCAAGGTCCCCAGGGCTCTTGGAAAGGCTTTGGCTTGGCTTCCTCTGTGCCACTTGAGCCCCAGGGTGGAATGAGAGCAGCAGGTGCAGGCTTGGATGCTGCTGCTGAAATGACAGTGGCTTCAGATTATTTCAGAGGCCAGATGAGGGTGAGCGTGAGTAGTGATTGTGCCAGGAGTACCGAGGGTATAGGAGCCAGCACTGGACACATTCCTGCACAGAGTGCCTCCTGTGAAGACCAGGGGCTCCCTCAGCTCTTTCCTTTGAACTCCATTTCTTTGACACTTGTAACAGGCTGAGGATCCTTGTGGGGTGACTTTTTGCCGCCTTTCATGAGCATGTTACTGTAAAGTATCCAAGCATCTTGAGCTACAGCAGCCATCAGGTGTGCATAAGGGACTGTCACGTAATTTAGCATGACTGAGGTGACCATATTTACGAGGCTAGGTGACTTCCTCCTTCCACTTTTCACTTTGGGCTACTCAGTCCCGTCACCCTCTGGGCTCCTGGACAAATTTCTGTTCATAGCGTTCTCTTCCTTTCAGATTCTTTCCTTGGGGCATTTCTGAGGGCCTTTGGTTTTGATCGCTTATTGCCATTGTGTTGGAACAAAGACATAGCTGACCCTCTGGCAGATTTTCAGAGGCTGTAAATTGCATGGGAGGCGATTGTCTTTTTTTGTCTTGTGGAGCAGCTGGTGGATTTCAACCAGCAGAGAGGCTCAGGTTTGGATTGGCTGCACCACACTCTATGCACATCACCAGAGGCCTAATTTCCTTTCCAGGCTTTCCAGTCACGCATCCAAGCCTATCAGGGGCCCCTGCATGAAAACATAGTCTTGGGACCACTTTTCTCATTCCCAGTTGGGGGAGCTCCCATTGTTTCCTTTCCTCCAGCATCTCCTCAAATTCCTTCCTCTTTCTCTTCTTCCACTGGCTTCTTACCGGACTCTTTCTTCCTTTACTTTGATACCTAGGCAGGCCTATCACCCTTCTCTAGACTCAGAGCCTTGTCTTTTCTTTTTTAAAGAACAGTAAGTTGATTTCTTTTTCTTTGTATTTCTTTCCCATAGTTTTGGATACCAGTATAATCTGTCTTGAGCTTCTTTAGGGAAGAAGTAACATTTAGAAGTTTGATTCAGCCTTGGCCTTTCCCTACATCTTATAAAATAAAAAGAAGAAAAAAATTGTTCTTGTTGAAACTATACACAACAATACCTGTATCTACTGAACAAGTATCATATAGAGGCATTGATTACATTCTTCTGGTTGTCTGACTATTCACATCATCTTCTCTTGTGTTGTTTGTCCTCCATTAACATAAATGCTGCCTGCTGTGAGTGAACCTTTTCCTAGGTCAGGCTGCCTCTCCAGCCTCCAACACATTGTCTGCATCTGGAAACTTCTTCCCTGAGCACTCTTCTTAGTTCTCTCATTCTTTCCATTCACTGCTGAGCTACCCCCAAGGGGTAGCTGGTGAATTCGAAGCACTAGGAAAGCTCGCCTTTGGGTTAGCAGTGCAGCTCTCTACACACTAGGCCGCCAGAATGCTGTTGGAGGTAGTTCTATCGATAAACCAACCTTTGCTTAGAGTCTTGGTCCATGTGTTACACGCAGTAACGTATTTATAATTTACCATGACCCGTCTCAAGCCGCTTGCATCCTGACCATTGTGTTTTGACTCAATGAAGTGAACACACTAGAGGCGGAAAATGCATTTTTCCAATAGGTAAAATATAATGTATGCACACAATTTTATATATAATTCAGCATCATATCATATAGGGCATCTAGGGAATATTTGGAGGCCATAGGTTGTGAGATTCTACAGGAGGATGCCTTCTGAAATGTCTTTTGTTTCAAATGGTCACCACTTCATTGACAATATGAGATCAAGCTACCAACTTCACCCTCCAGTTTGTCCCCAAACCCTGGCCTAGAAACTGGGGTGCAGCTTATAGAAACAAAAAGTAGTGACCTTGGATGAGATGGACTGACTCAGTGATAATGGCAATGGGATTCGGTAACAAAAAGTAGTGACCTTGGATGAGATGGACTGACTCAGTGATAATGGCAATGGGATTCGGTGTGTTGGAGACAATGATGTCGGCTCAGGGTAGGGCAAGGTTCAGAGCTGTTCATAGGGTCACTAGGAGTTGTAGATGATGTGATGGCAAACAACAACAATAACACTTTGTTTACATCTACTTCCCTAAAGGAGAAATACGAAGGGGAGAACACAATCCCCACGTACATCAACTCATCCCTAAACTCCCCTTGTTATTCCCAGTGACCTTGAATGGTCTTGGCAGGAGAAGAGGACGGTTCTTCGCTCTTTATATCAGACACTGAGGGTGGTATTCCTGTGGTCCAGACACTTCTGGAGTGCCAAGGTTATGATGGCTCTTAACCTTTTCTTTCTAAGCTTCCATCTGAGGGATTCCATTTTGTAACCAATAAGTCATTTTAAAATGTATAAGCCTCTAGAGCAGTAAACTGAAAGTGGTGGGGGAAGGGGGGAAAGAGCCCCCACCCAAACATCAGCCAATCCTGTATCGCCCTGTTTTCGCGCCCTTCCTTTGAACCAGCCAATCCTGTATAGCCCTGTTTTCCCGGGCTTTCCCCTTTAAATAGGCAGGAAAGCCCAGAAAAGGGGTCGCGCCATTTTCCCTGCTGTATCTGCACGGTTTGAGCGAGGCCCGGATTCGAATCTGATATAAATTCCCTCTTGCCCTTGCATTGGTGTCGGCTCCTTGGTGACTTGGGGGGAAACTGGATTTGGGGCACAACACATCAATTGATCTCTCTGTGGGCCCCTCCAGGATAGCAACCCAAGGCCCATGCTCTTCTGAGAAGGCCTTTTAACTGTTTACAGGCATTCTGTTATTACAGTCCTCACTTCCTGTAAAATTTAAAAACCAAAAAGAGCACAAACCCTGCAAGAGTATTGTTGGAGCCTATTTTACGGCTCTGGCTTTAAAACAAGCAAAAATAGTAATTCCATTAGTAGTTGAAAATCATGGTAGTCCTGTATTGCTGAGCATAAATTTTACTGCTACGGTAACCGTGTGCCACAAAGACAATAAACACTCAGCCGAGGAGTGATTATTGGCAGTCCGGGTGGACAGGAGACAGCACGTCACTCTTGCAGAGCCACCTGGGAATTGAGGTGGATGATGTTTTACTGTTCAGAGAACTACATTTCCTTGTTTACAGAGGGATGTGGGTGGTAGAGAGAGCATGGGCTTGAAACCAGACAGATCTGGGTTGAAATCCCTGCCCTGTAGTTTTTCAGCTGTGGAAAGTTAAGCAATTTGCTTAGTCTCATCAATAAGACGGGGATAATTCTCCCAGGTTGTGAGGATTAAGTGGGGCACTGAATGGAAAGGTTCTTGTAAATTGCTAAACTATGAATTTCAGAAATTTCCGTTTGTTTGCTTCTCTATTTTCTCATTAATGCTAAATCAGAGCTTAAAGGAGCTCTGGTAGGGCAGTCCATGGTGTGTTCTGCTGCTAATTAAAAGGCGATGTGGCTCCAGCAGTTCAAGTCCACCATAGGCTCTGAGGAAGAAAGACAAGCAGTCTTTTTCTATTAAGATTTGCAGCCTCAGAAACTTGATAATCACTATGGGTCAGAAGTGACTTGATGGCAGTGAGTTTTGAGTTGCTTGTGTCAGTGCCTGCCACATGAATAGGTTTAACTCAAAACTCTTATCACATTGCAATCGAGTTGGAAACAACTCATAGCTGACGTGCTAATTTTCAGAGGCAGGGAGTTCTGGTGGTTTAGTGGTAAGAAATTGTGCTATCAACCTAAATGTATGTGGTTTGGATCTACCAGCTGCTCCATGGGAGAAAGATGGGCAATCTTCTCTCGTGTGACTATACTGCCTCTGAAACCCCCCTGGAGGATCAGCTATGAGTTGGTTTCAACTTAATGGTACGCAACAAAACCAAATTCTTTTGGAAGTAATTGCAATCTTTCTCCCACTAGTGGAGCTGTTGATAGAGTAGAACTGTGCATCTTTGAGTTGGCAGCACATGCTAACAGTTACTGTGCTGGGTGGTGCAAATGTAATAGTCTTGGTTGCTAAATAAAAAAGGTGATGTTCCAGCCTAACTAGAGGCATTTGGAAGAAAAGCCTAATCATCTAGTTCAAATGAGCCTTTAAAAAGCTCTTTGATATTCTTCTATTCTGACACACATGCAATTCAATTGGCTCCATGGACATTGGTTTTAAGAGTCCTTGGTACAAATAAAAGGGAGGTATAAGTGTGGTGTAGTGTGTTAAATGTCAGGTAATAACCAAAAAGGCAAGGGTTTGCATCTACCAGTCACTCCACGGCAGAAAAATGAGCAATGTCCTCTTGTAAAGACTGACAGACTGGGAAACCCAATGAAGGGTCATTATGAGTCAGAATCAACTCAATAGCAATGGGGGGGGGTGTCATTGTTATGTGCTATCCTGGAGACTAAGACTTATAGCAACTCTATGAATGACTCTGAACCTTGGTCTGTGGGAAATGGCGCAAATGGTTAACCTCTTTCTAAATTGCCTTTTTTTATAAAAAAAACCTCTGCCTTGATTTTTCAGTACCCAAGAGTATTTTGGAGGAAAGGTGTGATGATCTACTTCTAAAAATCGGTCATTAAAAACCCGAAGGAGCACAGTTTCATTTTGATACACGTGAGGCCACCATGAGTAGGAATCAACTTGACTGCAACTGGCGTGAGCTATGATTATGATTGCACTATTTTTTGTTTTATAGTAATTACTTTTATAAAACTTGTAGATAATCAAAGGCCTCCTATTTAGTTAATCTTCCATCTCCTTTTCTAGGCCAACCAGTAACCCATGCCTTTCCATTTCAGTGGCCCAGAACCCAAAACAATAGCAGGGGAGCCAAATGGGAAATTGCAAGACTTGGTGTATAAGGGGAAAAAAATGAAAGGTTGAGGTTCCCCTCCCCCCTTTCTAACTCGTGAGATTGACGAGCTAAGAATATGTATATTTTAACCTTTTGGCAAAACATTTCTGAAACAAATTACAATACTTGATTTAATAGCAAGATTCCCAGATACAAAGCGTGTCTTAGCTAGACTAGAGATTTGTTGCTTGATTTATAGGTGCTAGTTTTGGTGTAAATGTTTATTAGAATCAAGCTCTCTTTAAAGGTGATATATGACATTATTGCACATTAGCATGAAAAGTGGTGTCTTCAGAGCTTTCTGATTGCACCAGGTCAGAAGCTTTGCATTCTCAATGGCAGGGAACGCTGCTTCCCAACCATCTAGCCCAGCAGCGTTTATGGTTCTTTATCAACTTTATATCTAGATTGTCACACCTGCGCAGCTCCTGTCAAGCATTAAAAGTTTTCGGTCTGCCAGTGGGAAGATGCCTTTTGGCATTGTAGATGACCTTCTGCTTTTTAGATTGTTAATTCTTTTTCCTGGAGAGGGTTGAACAGGTGTAGCCGACAAGGGATCACAGGACAGGCCATCAGGGGGTCAAGACTTTGTGCTTGGGCAAATTAAAGCCTTTCTCACTCTGCACCTTAGTTACAGTACCTAAAAAATGAGGGTGAAGATAGCACACTGCTGGCGACTACCTGGCCTCATAAAATAGGCATTCTGCTTTAGCTTACTTTCTCCAGTGCTATTCATAATCCTTGGCACTCAGAAATGCCCATCAGCAATTGTTTATGAAATGAAGGAGCAAAGATGGTCTAAGGCAGATCTGGAGTAATGATGACCTGTATAACTTGCTACTGGTTTTGGTAGAACATTAGTGATTTCATAGTAGAATTCTCACCCAGCAAATGCACCTCAGGCCCAGCCTCCAGCTCCTGTCATCAGAGGTCTGTGTGTTGCTATCCTGCTGAACTCTGTCCTGGAACTCGGGTGGCCTAGTGGTAAGACGTTTCATTGTTAACCCAATGGTACGAGGTTTGAACTCACCAGCTGCTCTAGGGGAAAAGGATAAACAACCTCCTCCCATGTGATTTACTGCCTCTGAAAACCCTGCTAGAGGGTCAGCCATGAGTTAGTTCTGCCTCAATCATTCATAGCAACAATGCTGCTGACCAGGGTTCAGCAGAGCCTCCAGACTCAGACAAGCTAAGAAGAAAGGCCTCATGGTCTACTTCTGAAATCAGCCAGCGAAAACTTAATACTCACAATGGTTCACGTCTCAATGGAGCATGGAGGTGGGGAGAACTTAAGGACCATGCAGTGTTTTGTTCTATTGTATATGAGGCCTCCACAATCCAGGGGTCATCAGGTATTCAGTGCCTATTCTACAGCATCTAACAACTACAACAACAATAGACATTCAGGGAAGAGTATTCCATTCAATCTCAACACACCTTGCTTCTCTCTCATCCTTGGCCCCCCTTTTCTTCAGATATTTCTTTTCTGAATACTGTGAGGTTGAAGTTGGTGCCCCACACGTTCCCAGGATGCCCCTCATTGTCTGACGCCTTGGTACCCCATCCCTTGCGGATGCAGTTGGCAAACACTCTATAATTATATTGGAAATCACAGTTTCCCAGAGACTGGGGAATAATTACACTTAATAGGAATAAAATGAATTCCCAGTTGCCCTCTTCGAGGTGGATGGCAGTTCGACCCTATATTTACCTTGTAATGATATGGCAATTATGACTTAATAATTACCCTGGTGCTAGCTGGCACCTGCCCAGCCATTAATTGGTTAATGGCCATCGTGCCACACAGGAAATTGAGAAATACGCCTGCTCCCTAATTTCCATAACTTAAAATCTTCAGCAGATTCTGGGAGGCTCGCTCTTAGGAGACAGTCACGTGGGGAACTGGAAGGAATTTCAATGCCTGCAATAGAGGGAGGTTTTCAGCTGAGGGTCTCTTCTCACCTGGAAGGTAAAGCAAGCCTATGGGAGTGTGGCAGGGAGAGAAGGGGTCCATGGATGACTCTCCTCACTCTCATCCTCATGGCAGTGAATGGACTCAGGATGCCAGGGCAAGATGTAATTAAAGACCAAACTAAATCCCACCTCATCCTTTCAACATTAATTAAGTCATTTCCTTATCCCATCTGTTTACTGAGTTCACAGTGCACTTCCAACCTCCTGGGTGCACCTTGACCTTGCCTTTCTCTGAACCTCTCCCGTGAGATCTTACTTGTAGCTCCATTTTCTGTGGGCTTCTCATTGCTCTCAAGGTCTCGATGTCACCTCTGAAAGCAGACCTGTAGCTTTCTGAGTGCAACATGTGTATTAATAATCCTTTATACTTTCTTTAGGGCCAAGGCAGAGCAGGCCCCTAAAATACTTGTTAGATGAATCATATTTAGCAAGACAAAAGCAAAAAGGAAAAGTACAGGAGCTTTGAGGTCAACTAGACCTGGATTCAAAACCTAGATTTGCTATTAATTAGTTGCAGGGCCTTAGGCAAATCATTTACCTCCTCTCAGACAGTTTTCTCTCTTGGAAAATGGGACCAATTAAAGTACTTAATAGTCTTCACATAATACACAGTTGATGTCAAAATGGTTTCCAGTATTATTGTGTTGTATTCTATATATTATATTTACAAGGGCATTCTTGTGACCTAGCCATAAGGAGCTGTGCTGTCAACCCAAAGACACATGGTTCAGCTCTACCAGCTGCTCCTCAAGAGAAAGATGGGTGATCTCCTCCTGTGCAATTTACAGCCTTTGAAAACGTGCTAGAAAGTAAACCCTGAGTTAGTTTCAACCCAATGGCACACAACAGCAACCACATTGTATTTACATATGAATGCATTTCACATTCATATTGAATTGTTAGAAAACCCCTGAATAACCATGGGGTAGGTATTATCTTTTTTTTTTTTTTTTGGTGGGAGTAGAGGTAAGCTTTGCAGTTCATTTTTCTCTGACTTGTGAGCAGAGCGATGTTGTTGTTAGTTGCTGCTGAATTGATTTCAAGTCATGGAGACCCCATGAATGCAGAGTAGAACTGTGGGTTTTTAAGGCTGTAAACTTTTGGAAGCAGAACCCTACCTACGTCTCTCTTCTGAGGTGTCTTTGACCCATCAACTTTTTGGCTGGCAGTAGGGTGTTTGCATCATCTCAGGACTCTCTGTGAGTATACCACTTCTCCAGCTCAATGTGGGAGTCACTGGAGACCATTCAAGTCCCACTGAGCAGATGTCATGCAAGACAATTTATTTAGTCCTCGGGTTAATTCTGTAAGGAGAGAAATATCATAGTGACAAAATGCACAATTAAGGGGATAATTTCATTCAGTCTATTTGCAACAGGGGGTTCATTCATTATGAGGAGCAGTGCAGAGGAAAGGAAGGGGCTTCGATGTTTACAGAGGCAGGTAAGTAAGGGAGTCATCAGGGAGAAGTCTCACGAAGTCATGAAGAAGAAGAGAGGTGTGTCTTACCTCACAATATAACCTGGGGGGGGGTGTCTTTTGAGATTTCAGGGAATACAAAGGGGAAGGAAGTTCTCAATTGGAAGAGTACAGGCCTCAGGTTAACTTGGTGACTGCCATTATCATCCTGTTGTTATACAGCAGCAAACTAAAGATAATTAGAGAGTTCAAGTAACTTGCCCAGCTTCTTATGGCCTGTTTGATGTAGAACAGTTTTCTGAATCCTGGCGTGTCTGGCCTTAAGGTTGTCTTCTTATTGCAGATGGGATGAACTTTATTACACTCCAGGATTGATTAAAAAAATACTGACGTTGTGCTGGTCCAAGGACTGTCTTAAATGCTGGGGAAACTTTAATGAATAGATAACAAAACCCTCGTTGAATGGATATTCCGTTTGAATGGAGTAAATGCTGAGCAACTTAATGAGTAAATAAAGTAGTTAATTTGAGTTATGATTTGTGCCAGAGGGACTTTAAACATGGTGATGTGACTGAAAGTAACTTGATGTGGAGAGTGATATTTTTTATAGTTTCACGGGAGGCTTCCTATAAGAGGTGACAACTGAGCAAAGGTATGAACACTGAGAAGGAATTGAGCATGTAAACAGCACAGGAGTGGAGGCAGAGGAGACTGTTCTATGAACAGAGGGCATCAAGCACAAAGGCTTTATGGATTGTATATGGAATAGTTGGAGTCACTGACACAGAGCTAACAATAGAGGAAAGTCATGATTGAAGTCAGAAAGTTAGAAAATGGTCATATCATAAAGGACTTTTTGGATCTCAGTGGGTTCTTGGTGCAAATGGTTAATGTGCTCAAATTCTAATTGAAAGTTTGGAGGTTCAAGTCTGCCTAGGTCTAAGGACCTATTCTATAAAACTTAGCCATTATGAAACCCTGGGGAGTACAATTCTACTTTAACATTTCATGGGGGTTCCTTTAGTCTGAGAAGATGCCCCCAATCTGGTTTTAAGTACTGTGAGGTGGTCTAATTGTATTCCAAATACAGTGTGCAGGGGTGAGCCATCTGCAAACAATAGATACCACTGGAGTGCTAAGAGAATATTCAGATTTTGAGTATTTGTGAAAGACAGTCAAGGTGCCTTTGGACTAGATAGGCTGGCCTGACAGCCATGTGGGCTCCTGCTCTGTACATGCCTCCAGCTGATGTTGATGGCAGAAAACAGTCTCTGCTCAGAAGCCCAGGCCAATGGTCTGCCTTCTTCAAGGGGCTTCCTCCATCTTTGCTGACCATCTTCCTCCTGTCCATGCTCCAAAATGGCCAAGGGGGTTTGCACCCTTGGTAGGTGCAGTTGAGGTTGAGTCCATTTAGTTTCCTAGAAACTCCACGTGACAGAGTAAAACCCCCAGGATTTTTTAGGCTTTAATTTTTACTAGAATAGATCACCAGTTTGTTCTCTTTCAGTTAGCAGTTCAACACTTAACCATTTTGCCACTGGGATTCCTATACAAGTGGTTTCGTTCCATCATTTATCCTCATTTTGTTTTCTGCAGTGGATGAAAACAACCAAAATCAACACACACTAGTTGTTCATGATTCCGAATAGAGCTGTGTGCTGTGAATTTCAAGGTTGTGATGTTTTGGAAACACATTGCCAGGCCTTTCTTCTTGCTAGGAATCTGTGGATAGACTTGGGGTTTCCAGTTTTTCTACTAGTGGTCAGGTGTTTAACCATTTGCAACATTCAGAGACTTCCTGAGGTGAGTAGAGCTGGGACTATGCCTCATCTTCTCCCTTTGTCCTGAGGAAGCTGAGGGTGTAGGTGACAGGCTTAAGGTCCTGCAGCTGGTTCCAGAAGAAACTAACACTGGAAGTCAGGTTTTGTGATTGCTGGGCTGAGTATCCATCCACCCAGCCACCACTACCTGTTCTACCTTGAACTCCAGAGACTTTAGAGCAGGCTTGCACAAGGATGTCCACGTTGTTCTATACCCACTTAGAATAATAGATGGAACTAGGAGATGGCTCTGCACCTAGTGATCTTTCAGACCACTACCTGTGAGTTATCAGCCCTGATCTACAGCCAGCCACTATCAGCCCTGATCTACAGCCAGCCACTATCTATTATCTGCTATTAGCACTGCCCTCTATTAGCAACTATTATCACTTACCAACTATTAGCCACCATTAGCTACTATTATCAGCCAGCTTCTATTATCCATTATTAGCTACTCTTATCAGCTATCTACTATTATCTACTATCAGCTTCTATTAGCGGAACCATTATCCAGTATCTTCCATTTGTTATCTGTGATCTACTATTGCTGTGATCTATTATCTCCCATGTGCTACAATCTATCAGATGCTTTTTTATTCTTGACTATATATAGTTACCTACCATCTACCTGCTACTGTCTTTCATTGAACATCCATCAACTACCATCGTGCTACCATTCTCCATCTTTCCTCTCTACCAGAGCCTACACAAAATAATCAATAAGTGTTAGAAATTTCAAGCCAGAACTTTGCTCATAGATGTACTCTGGAATAAGGGCCTCCCTCATCAAGACACTACATTTTGAGTGGCTCTCTCCGTAGCGGGTTCATATTTCTTTAAGTTGGCATTAGACTTTCTCTACTCCTCTCAGCCCCTCTACCTCAGAACCACCAGTGAACTCTTAGATAACACATTACAAATGAAGAAGAGTCTTAAACAAAATCTAGTCTTGGGACAGAAAGAGAGATACAGCTTTAATAACACATAGCTGGATTGTCAAGTAAAAACCTACATAAGGTAGAACACCTGCTTCCATGGAAACAAGAATTCAGAGAGATGCCAATGTATAAGAAAGGTAAAAATGAGTTAATTATCCCTCATCCCTAAACAAGGAGTCCAGGTGGTGCAATGGTTCAGCACGGTGACTGTTGGCCAAAGGGTTGGTGGTTCAAATCCACCAGCTGCTCTGTGAGAGAAAGGTCTGAAAATCTGTTTCCATAATGATTGCCTACAAGGCAGGTCTACTCTGTCATTGACAACAGTGATGAGTTGGAATTGGTTTGATCCAGCAATAGCAATGACATACCCAAACACATCTGTGACCTAGGTGTGCACAAATAGATATTGAAGACTGCTTGGGGAACAGGTGCTGAAAGTCTGCTGAAAGGTGTGGAAAGCTGAGAATGAGTCAGGAGAAAAGCTTGGAATTGACTCGCCAGCAGTATGTTTAGCTTAACAGCCTTTAGTCAAGTGGGTCTAGACAAGGACCTTTTGTGGCTTAGTGGTAAGGAGTTGAGCTGCCAACCCAAAAGAACATGGTTCAAATCCACTAGCCATGCTGCAGGAGAAAGACAGGCAATCTCCTCTTGTCTGTCTGATTTACTCTCTCTGAAAACCTGCTGGAGGATCAGCTATGCATTGGTTCTGACCCAATGGTACACCACTGCAACAATCAAGTGAGTCGTTTCCAGAATGAGAGGTGCTGTCTGACCCCAGGGTATCTATTTCAGCAGGCAGATGGGGCATGGAAAGCACTGGGTCTGCAGTCACATTCTGCAGATTAAAGTCCTCACTCAAGCTACCAGCTCTGTGACCTTGAGCAAGTCTCTAACCTTGCTGATTCATGAAGGTAACATGTATATGTGCACATGTGTGAAACAGGTTGTCAGGAGGAATGTTCTGGAGATGAGGAGAGGTTCAGAGCAGCAGCAGAAGCATAAGGTGCTCCCCACTCCCCCTGGGGGAAAGGAGAAAGCTAGATACAGAGTCATCAAGAGTCACAGCTGTGACAGTCATTGGAGAGCACTGAAAGTAGACATTTTCAAACTGTGGATCATGACCCACTGAGTAGTGACATCAATTAATGACCAGTGACAAACATTTTTTTTAAAAGACAGAAGATAATAGAGTATAATGCATTTAGTCCAGGCAAGCTTTATTTTGTGGAATATACACATAGATGTTTCACCAAGCAAAGCTCATTTGCTATATTTTTATGCAAGCAATCCTGCACATGAATGGTTCTTGCAAATCATAATGCAAAGCTTTAAGTGTTAGTTTCCCATGTGCATTATGAACATTCTATATCTGTGCACATTATTTCTGTACATATATAATTTGTGAAAAATATGATATAAATCTATATTTGTAGCTCAAATATACCAATGGTCATGAAGATGGTGCAGGGTCTATTGCCATCATGTTGTGTTATCCAGGAGATCAGGGGTCATATTGACATACAACTGTTAAAGTGCTTGACTACTATCTGAAAGGTTAATAGTTTGAATGTACTAGCTACTCTATGAGAGAAAGATGTAACAGTCTGGTTCCCTAAGATTACAGCATTGGAAGCTCCATGATGTAGTTCTAGCCTCTTCTGTAGAAGAACTATGAGTTGGAATAAAATTATTGGCATTGAATTTGAGTTTTGTTTGGTATGCATAAGATTGCCATGAGTTGCAGCTGACTTGAGAGGAACTAACAACATAAGCAATGTATGTCTCTCTGTGTGTACTCACTATATAACTATATACTGTGTTTACTTATAAATCAGATTGTATAAGAAAAGATATTTCTTATTGTAAGTAATGGTAAAATAAGTTTGAAAATCATTGACCTGGCCTAGTTTTCTAACTTGGAGATCGAAACTCAGAGAAGTGCTGAGCCAGGATAAGAATATGCCAACATGGACAGAATGCCCACCACCCCACACACTAGGGGATGGGACCATTTTTAGAGCATTGAGTTAAGGACTCCCTTGCTGGAAAGAGAAGAAGCAATCAAAGGGGTTTCTTAATGACAATATCGGAGGTACCAGGGCTATTGGAATAGCTTCATGGAGGGTATTTTTGCATACAGAGCATCACTGTCAGAGCTGAAAGCTCTAGATGATGAGTATGCCTCAGCCCCACCCCACAAGGACTTGCCATCTCCACGACCAGCAGTGGGAAGCCAGCTATGTGTGAACTTGGTGTCAGACAGACTTGGGGTTCAAATCTAACTCTGTCACTCACAGATGAAATCAGACATGTCATGTGAAATTCATGGGTCTCATCTCCTGCTCTTTGGGCATGCTTTGGGGAATTCCTAGAGAAAGACATCAAGATGGGTAAAGCAGAAGTATTCAGCCAAAAAGAGATTCCCAAAGAGATGGCATGCCACAGGCTCCACAATGGGCTGTGAATATGTGAGGATGGGACAGTTTTGGGAAGAGGGGGCAGTTGTGTTTCAGTAAACACAGCTGTGAATGTGACTTTAGGACAGGTCTGGACAATGTCTCTGGGTACACAACAACTTATTACATCATAAGCAAGACAAGACTGTGCTTACCTTTCTTATTGGGTCCTCTTACCTTTCTAAGGACTGTACATTTGAAAAGAGGCTTTAAGTCTATGGAAGGTGCTAGGGGGGTGACTGAGAGACAGATGTCAGCCATACCTAGAAGCAAAATCTTTGATGAGGTGAAAAATATGAAATTATTTAGTACAGATTCATAAATTAGAACAGGCAAACCAGTGCTAACCTTCTTGCTTATTGGATAATCTGAGACTGCACATGAACATAGGGTTGGAAATCACTTGATGCATTTAATGATAAGGAGTTTCTCCATAACTAAGAGAAAATGTCTACCTCACAGAGATTTTTTTTAAAAAAGATTTAATAAAATAACCAGAGAGTGCATGGCACTTGAATATATTCAATGAATTCTTACCCCAGCCATCTCCCTTGCTCCCCTACCCAGGGCCTCTTGGTCCACAAAGTGCTTTCACATCCATTATCCCATTGACTTTCTGTCTCAGACAGCAAAGATAGTTCTTACACAAATAGGTCAGTAAAGTAAATACTCTTAGTATTTACATTTGTGCAGGCAAAAAGGCCAATGTTCCTCACCAAGGCAGTGATGACAAGTAGAGATGAACTTGGGCAAATTTTGATACCTTCTGGAATTTTCCAGTGTCCCTGGGGTCATGAGCAATGTATGCCCTTGGACCAGGCTCCAAGAGGCTTTAGTAGAAATGGAGACCTTATTTGAGATCGTCTCGACTTGTATTAAAATCACTGACCAGGCAGATTCACTTCCTTCCTTGTTCCCCGGAACTAAGATGAATCTAGTTGGGAGGCCCATTAATGAGAAACATGATCTAAACCTGGAAGGGCTTTAATACTCTAGGGGAAAATATTGGTTTCCCCCCACCAACATTTTGAAAAAAAGTGCTTCTATTATCTCCCTCAAGATAAATTCTGGCTATTTACTCACAGTTTCCTCTGTGAAAAAAGCATCTGCATTCCCTTGAGGCGTCTTTCTTGCTTGATAACCTCATAACCAGATTGTAGAGGAATATATATCAAGATGCTTGTTACTGTGCTTTCTCGCTCTCAGGTGTGAAGATAGATGGATGAAGATGAGCTTCATGTCTTTGGAAAGCAGGCAGCCCAGGTCCCTTGCTTTTAGGACAGGCTGGTTTTCGTTTGGATGATGCCATTTATTATGTGGTGGCTGTAACCTCGCACCCTGGATCTGGAGCCAAGCCCTTTGAGATGTTGGCAGGCCATAAGCTCTAGCTTTTCCTCCCTGAATTAAGAATTCAGACAGAAGGTTAATATGACTGTGTTGTATCAGTGTCAGGAGATCTCTAGGTAGACCTGCTCTCATGTCATTTGTCTCCTTGTCCTCTGAGCACGTTTACCTGGGCTCCATTTGCTGGTTGGCAACCACGGACACCATGGCACATCCAATGCTCCTCTTACCACCTTGTTGCTGTGCTCCTATAGTAGTTGCTCTTTAACCTCACCGATCTCAGCAAGCTTACACCCGGGGACCCCTTTTCCCCTTTGTGAAGCTTTAACTCCTCTTGTCCAAATTCACAAGCTACTGAAATAAAATTTGTTGTTGTTATGTACTGTCAAGTGACTTGTGACTCATAGTGACCCTATGTACAATAACGCTGAAACCTTCTCTATCCGGTGCCAACTTTACCGTCACTGTATCAATCCATCTCATTGATGGTCTTCTTCTCTTTCTCTGTCCCTCCAACCTTCCAAGCATGATGTCCCTCTCTAAGGACTGGTTCCTCCTTGCAACCTGCCCAAAGTATGTCAGAAAAAGCCTCTCAGAATCCTTGCCTCCAAGGAGAAGCCTGGTTTCAACCTCTTTAGGATGAACCTGAGTATATTTTCCTGGCCTTCCAAAGTATATTCAATACTCTTCTCCAACACCACAGCTCAAAGGCATCAATTCTCCTTCTATCATCCCTAGTGTTGTCCAGCTCTCTGAAGCATAGCAAGGAATTGTGAAGATTAGATTTTGAATTGAACCAGTATACTGAGAAGGACAGGTATGTGAATGTGGATGCAAAGCACGGGCTCACCAGGTAGAAGTTCTGCCTCCTGGCTCCTGCACTTGGTGGAATTTGACAAAGCTACACAGCAGACGTTAGTTTCCCCTCCTGAGCTTTATTGAGGTGTAATTTACATACCATAAAACCCACTCTTTTTGAGTATACAACAACTCAATGATTTTTAGTGTATTTACGGGGTTGTGAAACCATCCACATCCTAATTTTAGAAGATTTTCATTATCTCATAAAGGTACCTAGAGCTCTCAGCCATCACTGCTCTTCCCCCCCACAAGCCACTCTATCCCCCAGAACTAGGCAATCATTTATCTACTTTCTGAATATGGGTTTGTCTCTTTTGGAAAGTTCATTTAAGTGGAATCATACAGTATGTGGTCTCTTACAATCATTTTATCTTACTTGGCATAATATTTTTGAAGTTCATGCCTGTTATGTATTGGTACTTTGTTACTTTTTTATTATTTGCACGTTTTTTGTTGTTGTTGTTAAGTGCTGTTGAGTCATAGGTGACTCATAGCGACCCTATGAAGAAGAGTTCTCAACGCTTGGGTGCCTTTCATTCTCTCTCCAGGTTCATAGGGTTTCCGGAGGCAAGCTATTACGGAAGTGGATGCCACTCCTTCTTTCAAGCTTGTTTTCATTGGGGGGTTCCACCCCATTCTCTGTCCACATTGGGTAGCCAACCATTAACACATTTGACACATCAGTGTCACAGTGTTCAGGCTCACAGCAACCACAAGTGACCACAGGACGGCAACTTGTACACCAGGGCTATACGACCTAGAGGAATGTCTGAACAAAAACAACGAAAGACAGGCCTGAGGGCTGTGCATGCTTATTACTTTGTTTATTTATTCACCAGTTAATGGACATTTGAATTTTTCCTACTTTTTTAGCTATAATGAACACTGCTATTAGGCGCCTTTGAATGGGCTCTGACTTATAGCTGTCTTGTAAAATCTGCCTCACTCGTACCATCCTCACCAGCTCTGCTCTGCTTCAGCCCATTGTAGCAGTCACTGTATCAACCCAGCTTGCTGAGGAGTTGTTATGAATAGTGCTGCTATATGCATATGTCGTGTGTGGACATCACCTTTACCATTTCTCTTGGGTTGATCCCTAACAGTGGAATCTCTGGGACACCCAAATGGTTCACATGCTTGAAAGCTGACCAGGAGGCCGTAGGTTCAAGCCTACTCAGAGATAGTTTGGAAGCAAGACCTAATGATCTACTTGCAAAATAAGACTACTGTTACTGCATTGGTGTGCAGGGCTGGGGAAAACAGGAAAAGAGTGGCTAGGTAATGAACTGGAACGGATGAAGGAAGGGAATGTATAATAACAAGGACTGTATTACAAAGGGGCGGGAGGAGGAAAATGTGCATCAATGAAGAAATAAAAACCGAACCTTTCTGTAAACATTCATTAAATTACACAGAAACAGCCCAAATGTCCAACCACAATCAAATGGACTGAGAAATTATGGTACATTCACAAGATAGAATACTAGGCAGCACGCTGGAGCAATGATTTTGAAAATCGCTACCTAACTTAGTGTGCATGAGGTTGCACTGCTAACCCTAAGTTCGGACTACCTGGTGGTGAAAATCCACCACTGGTTCTGCAGGGGAAGATGGGAAATCTCTTTTCATGCTATGACTTCAGCTATGAGTTAGTTCCAAACTGGTGAGAATCTTTGTTTTCTTGATTTTGAGTTTTAATCCATATTAAAGGCTGAAGTCCTTGACCTTCTGCAGCAAGAGCTTCAGGTCCTCCTCAATTTCAGTAAGCATAACTGTGTAATCTGCATTCTTGATGAGTCTACCTAATCCTAATGTCACATTTCTCTCCATAGAGCCCAGCCTCCTGGATGCTCTGTTCTGCATTTGGACTGAAAAAATATGGAAACAGGACACATCCTTGACGCATACCCTTCCTAAATTTGAATCAGGAAGTGTTTTCTTGCTCTGTTCTGATGACTGGATCCTGGTCCAAGTAAAGGTTTCACATAAGCACAATCAAGTGTTCTGGGATTCCCATTCTTCTCAGAGTCAGCCACAGTTTGTTGTGATCTGCATGGTCAAATGCCTTTTCATAGTCAATGAAACACAGAGAGAACTTCCTTTGTTACTCCCTGTTTTCAGCCAAGATCCATCTAACAATAGCTATAATATCTGCTAACACCATGGCAGTTCCTGGCAGTTCTCTCGATGTTCTGTTCCAGTCATTTTTGCCTAATTTTCAGGAGAATCTTGTTTGTATATGATATTAATGATATTGTTCTATAATTTCCACACTCTGTCGGGTAACTTTCTTTAGAATGGGAATATAGATCTCTTGGCCAAGTGATGTCCACCAGATTTCTTGGCACAACTTGGTGAGCACATCCAAGGCAGTGTCTGCTTGTTGAAATATGTCAACTGATATGCCATCAGTTCTTGGGGTCTTTTTTTGACAATTCTTTCAGAGCAGCTTGAACTTCTTCCTTCATCAGCACAGGCTCTTGCTAATATGTTGTTTCCTAAAATTATTCTGTGTCTGCCAATTCCTTTTGGTGCTATGACTTTGTATACTCTTTCCATACTCTTTTAATGCTTCCTGGATCATTTAATATTCTGCCCAAAGCTTCCTTAAATATTGCAACTTGAGGCTTGAATTTGTTCTTCATTTCTTTGAGCTTAAGAAATGCTGAGCGAGTTTGGTCCCTTTGATTTTCTGACTCTAGCTCTTTGCACCTTTTATGATAATATTTTACTTTGTCTTCCCGCACTGCCCTTTGAAATCTTCTGTTTAGCTCCTTAATATCTTGATTTCTTCCCTTTGCTTTGGCTTCTTGGTGCTCTAGTGCAATAGTCAGAGCTTCTTCTGACATCCATCTTGGCCTTTTCTTCTCTGTCTTTGTAATTTTCCCTGCATTCTTCCTGGATGATGTTATTTTTTTTCCAGCAAAATACTTTTTTAGTAATTAAGTTAAATTTTGTCAAAAATTGTACGGAAATGCATACCTAAGGAGAAAAAAACCCTCTAGTTAGCAACCCTTCCAAAGCTAGTCCTCATGTTGCAGCCACACTGCTCTTTTTTTTAATTTATTGTCTTTTTTTTTCCTGGATGATAGTCTTGATATCCTCACACAGCTGATCTGGTCTTCACTCATTAGTGTTCAAGGCTTCAAACCTGTTCCTGAGATGGTTTTGAAATTCAGGTGGGATGGACTCAAGGTCCAATTTTCATTTCTGTGGATTTGATTTAAATTTCTTTAGCTTCAGCTTGAACTTGCTTTTAAGTAGTTGGTGGTCTGTTCCACAATCAGCACCTGACCTAGTTTTCACAGCTGATAGTGAGCTTCTCCAGTGGTCCTTTCCACAGATGTAATCAATCTGATTCTTATGTATACCATCAGGTGAAATCCATGTGTATAGCCTGCATTTGTGTTTTTTATAAAATGTGTTTGCAATGAATAAATCATTGATTGCACAAAATTCTGTCATTCTATCTCCAGCTTCATTTCTGTCACCAACTCCATGTTTTCCAACTACTGATCCTTCTTCTCTGTTCCCAGCTTTTGCATTCCAGTTACTCATTATCATTAACATGTCTTGATTGCGTGTTTGGTTGACCTCTAACTGCAAAAGTTCATAGAAATCTTCTATTTCCTCCTCTTTGGCTCTGGTTGTTGGTGCATATTTTGGATGATGGTGGTATTCACTGGACTTCCTTGTATGTGTATGGATATTATCCTGTCACCTACAACATTATATTTTAAGGCAGATCTAGAAATGACTTTTAAAACTATGAAAATGACTCCATTTTACTTCACCTTTTCATCTCCAGCATAGTAGATCATATGACTCAAAATGTCCCATGCCATTCTGTCTCATTTCACCAACACCTAGTATGTCAATATTTTGCATTCTGCTAGGAAAACAAACAGATTCATCCTGGAAAGGGTTAAACTGGGCGGCTCCTTGGAGGCAACGATTCTGAGGCTCCATCTAACATACTTTGGACATGTTGTGAGGAGAGACCGGTCCTTGGAGAATGACATCATGCTTGGGAGGGTGAAGGGGCAGAGCAGGAGGGGAAGGCCCTCCATGAGGTGGATTGATTCAGTGACTGGGGTAGTCGGGATGGGAGTATCAGAGACAGTGCGATTGGCACAGGACAGAGCAGAGTTTAGGGCTGTTGTACATGGGGTCGCTATGAGTTGCAAGCGACTTGACGGCACATAACAACAACAACAACAACATTTCTTTCTTAACACTAATTAATTTTCCTACATTCATGGTTCTCACATTCCAATCACTAGTGTCTGCTTACCACGGTTCCTCCTCCTCTGTGTTTCTATACTTGAGGGTTCCACCTCAGTTGCCATATCTGCTAGTTTATGTGTGTTCTATTGTACATAGGGTTTTCAAAGACCTGCTATTTTGGAAGTAGATAGCCAGTCCTTCTTTCTAGTCTGTCTTAACTTGAATGCTCAGATTTAGAATAGTATATGACAGACAAGCATTTTATAGATAGAAATAACCAATAAATTCAGTGTTGTCCCTGCCCTTGACATATGTGTCTTGACACCCCCACGCCCCCACTTTTCCTGCTCCACCAGCATTACCTTCCACTCCCACCTACTCCATTCAACACCTCTCTACCTCATCCAACCCTTGATATGATGGCTTATATCGTAAGCTTTCTAGTCTTCTGTGATTCTGAATGCCTCTTAATAAGAAGCTTTATAAAATCCTTGAATTTGTCCTATCAAATTTTGAAGTTTGGAAGCTTTGGCAAATATAGGGTCTGAGTCTTAAAAGTTCATCGGCTCTTTTGGTCCCTTCAGAGAGAAGTTACCAGTCTTTGTTGCTTCCTCTTTCTCTCATCTCAGCTCAGCCAAGTGAATATTTAAGGACTGTAATTTTCAAACCATGGCTGGCGTTACATTGTGTGGGCTACAAGATACAGGGCACTTCAGTCAGAATAGCCTGGACAATTTAGAAATTTGTTGCTTCATAAATCAGTGAAGTCCGAAAGTGAAGGAAAATGCCACAATCAAGGAGCTCAACGTTACCAAGATCTTTCTATTTCTCTGGTCCATCTGCCATGGTGTTAGCTTTTTACAAGACTAGATTTTCACAGAATTACAAGGTACCTGTCATGATTTTAAAGTGTAGTAGACCACATGCCTGGAGAAAGAAGAAAAAAAAAGTGTTGCTTAAGTTCTATCCCTAAGGACCTGATTTAATTAATTTTCATACAATCATTTCTAGACATCGTGTTTTATGAAATTATTCATGTCCATTATGTTTGACATAATATTTACTATTTATCAATGCCTTTTTTGCATGCCTGCCTCATCATATCCCATTGCATTTTGCCTATTCTTTCACCCTTCCTATCCACCCACTAATTTCTGCTGCTTCCCTTTTCTTTTAAAAGCTCCTCAGATGTCTGCAATGTGTTGCCAAAGTGAAGAACTCATCTGAGAAGTGAGAAAAAATGATAATAAGAAACGTAACTCTAAAGAAACTGGTAGTGGTTGTTGCTGTTAGGTGCTGTTGAGCCAAGTACAACACATAGCAATCCTATGAACAACAAATCTGAACCCTGTCCTGTCCTTTGCCATCCTCACATTTCCTGACACATTTGAGTCCATTGCAGCAGTCACCAGGTCAGTCCACCTGGTTGAGGGTCTTCCTTTCCTTTGCAGACCCTCCACTCTTGCCAGCATCATGTCCCTCTCCAAGGGATAGCCCCGCCTAACAACATGTCTGGAGTATGTGAGGTGAAGCCTCATCATCCTTGCCTCCAAGGAACACTCCAGCTGCACGCTCTCCAAGACATATCTGTTTGGTCTCCTGGCCATCCATGGGATGTTCAGTGCTCTTCTCCAACACCACAGCTCAAAGGCATCAATTAGAAGAATCTTTATTCATTGTCCAGCTCTCAGATGCAAGTGATCTGAAAAACCATAGCCTGAATCACATGCACCTTAGTACTCAAACTGCATTTGAAAATTACTGAGCAAAAAAACTGGTCCTGGAAGTAAAATCAACATTTTGGGATTTACTGTGTTTCAAAGAGATGGGTTGACCCGGAGGCTGCCACAATGGGCTCAAGGACAGCTGTGGGTGTACTGATGCTGCAGGACCGGGCAGTGTTTTATTCTGTTGTACTTAGGGTCACTATGAGTTGGGCCTGACCCAATGGCAACTAACAACAATAAAAACATTACTGAGTCTACAATGGCATTGATTAAAAGGCACATTATTTTATATTCCACTGAGGAAGAAAAAAAAAACCCCACTGCTAACTAAACTGTGATCCTCCACCAATTGTCATTTGTATCCTAATTTTAGAGACAAAGATGTGGGGAAAAAATGTGACTTCAGATCTGTGAAACAAGCACTGTATCTAAGAGAATTGCCCTTTAAAGTAGTCACCTTGGAAGGATTAATTTTTTTTACAGATTCCTTTGAAGTTACTTCATTCAAAACACCTGTGGAATGTTTTACCTTTGCCTTCAGAATTCATTTGCTATTTATATAAGAAAAATCACAGCATGCTGGAACAAGAAGAGATGTTAGAGACCATCCGGACTAACCCCTAGCTCGCTTTAATTATTGTTGCACCTTTTTTAGATGAAAATAATGGTATTTTCCAGCCTTAATTTCTAACTCATTCACCATTCTTGGCTCTGGCAAGCTTTGGGTCATTTCCAACAATCACATCCATCCTCGTTGGATGAAGATTTGCCACTAGTGAGGGTATTTAAAGCAGCATGCAACAGGTTCTCCTGGCAGGTTCTCAGAGGGTTGAGTAATGGAACCACATTTGGAATAAACCCCTACTCTCACTATCATGTTTATGTTACATTATGCCAAAATAAATTTTACTGTCAAGTTTTGATCCATGGAGTGAAGATGCCAGGAATTGGATTTTATGTCCTATTCTTTGGGTGATTTATGAATGAGACATGTATGTTGTCCACTTCTTCATACAGGATCTTTCTTCTTCAAATACAAGAACTCAATAGTGATAGGGGAAGAGAGCCTCAAATAAAGAACAGTATTTAAATAAGTCTTTGTAATTCAGTTGGCAGAGAACAAGCTAAGATTACTTTCCCCATTTTGAACAAATAGAAATTAAGACCCAGAGAGGAGTAGGATGTCTGGGCCAGGGTTACAGTAAATTGGAGTTGGCATGACCAGAGCTTCTCATCTCCCAGCCCAGGGCAGTACTAACTGGGCTGTGCCATCTCCTCTCTTCATGCCTCATAGCTTTTATGCAGCTCAGGGGTTGAAGAGATACTTGGGCTAGACATGAGGCAGTGAGCCAAGCAAAGAAGCTGGTCTTCCAAACCTAGAGTACATGGGGCCAAGGTTTACCCAGCTCAGCCTGCCAGCCCTTCCATGTGTATTGGGCTTATCTAGGGTCTAGAATAAAGCACAGACCCAAGTCCCAAGGTGGATAAAACTCTTGACCTTGGGTATCCAGAAAGTCATTCAAATAAAATAGTCTTTTCCATTTGTAGTGCAGGTAGCATATGAACTTGAACTGAATGGATTAGTGGGCTTGAAAGGAAGGGTGGTAAGGAGCTGTGTTGCCATCTAAAGGTATGTGATTCAAATCCAACATCTACCATGGGAGAAAGATGAACAATCTCATCCTGCACAATTTACTGCCTCTGAAAACCTGCTGGAAGCTCAGCTATGGGTTGGTTTCAACTCAACAGTACACACAACAACAACCTTCTGAGAAGGGAGCTTTGGTGGCAGTCTATAGCTGGTTGTACTGTTAACCCAAAGATGGTTGGTTGAATTCTCCAGTTCCTTAGGAAGAAAAATGGGCAACTTACAGCCAATCTTCTCCCATGCAATTTGCAGCCTCCAGAACACCTACTAAATGAGTATGAGGATTGTTTTTTTCCCTACCCAAGTAGGGAGCTCTGGTGACATATGTGTAGCAAGTTGTGCTGCTAAACCTGGCTCTGCCTCTCTGGTGCTCTCAATTCACGGGTGCCTCTGGGGAAGAAAGACAATCTCTTCTGGTTACAGGGTACAGCCTCAGAAACCTAGCTTTGAGTTGAATCTGATTCAATGGTAGTGTATCTTTTTAGTCCCATTGGAATAAAAATGGGCTGCAGAATTCTCATGAAAATTTAACACGATATTGTGGGAGGGCGAAGGTTTAGAAGAGAAGCTCAGCTAGGAAGCGGTGCAGGGCTCCATTTCCTCTTATCACACATCAGTGCAGTGGTACTCCAGCAGAATGTTCCCTCTTCTCACTCCAGAGCCCTCCTTTTCCCTTCTCAGTGCAGCTCCTTTACCCTCTCCTATCCTTCTTCTCTTCATCATATATTTTCTCCTATAGTTCATAACAAGGTGTATTAGCGTGCATTTCCCACAAGTTTCCAGGTGATGCTAGCACTCGGATTGAGGTTTGAATTGCGTTTGTCTAAGGCAGGATTTCTCTAAGTATAGTCATTCCCCAGATCAGCACCATCATTTTGGAATGTTTTAGAAATACATTTTTTTTAACATGGTTATGCTTATATGAGGGGAAAAGTAGGCAGTGGCTTAAAGGCCCAAAGGGCGCTTGGGCCTGCAGCCCTCGGGCTTGGTTCAAACTGTTTTTCTGTCAAACATGCATCTAGGTGGTATAGCACTGGTCTGTGCATTCCTGTACAGAAGTAACTCCTGGTTGCTGTGATGCTAAACACCATGACACTGATGTGTCAAATGCTATAATGGTTACTTATGGTGGACAGTGTTTGGTAGAGCTTCCCAATGAAAACAAGCTTGGAAGCAGGAGGGACATCCACTTCCAAAATGGCTTGCCTCTGGAAACTCTATGAACAGTGCTCAGGCCTTTTATTCATAGGGTCGCTATGAGTCATCTACAACTTGACGGCACTTAACAACAATAACAATGACAACATAGAGCTACATTGGCCTAGTGGACAGAAAGTTATGCTACTAAGCCCAAGGTGGTTGATTTTAATCTGCAGCCCTCAGGCCTGGTTCAAACTGTTTTCCTGTCAAACATTCTTCTAGGTGGTATAGCACTAGTCTGTGCATTGCTGTACAGAGGTAACTCATGGTTGCTGTGATGCTAAACACTGTGACACTGATGTGTCAAATGTGATAATGGTTACCCACAGTGAACTGAGTTTGGTGGAGCTTCCCAATTAAAACAAGCTTGGAAGCATGAGTGGCATCCACTTCCGAAATGGCTTGCCTCCAGAAACTATGAACAGTGCTCAGGCCTTTCGTTTATAGGGTCGCTAATGAGTTGTCTATGACTCGACAGCACCTAACAACAACAACATGCATATTTGAGTTTTTGTCATAGGCTTTTTAAAGAAAATTTTTATTTTATGCTGGTTTTGTTACAAAGTTCATATATACTGTTTTTCATACCCATTTCCTTTACCTATCCTCCCTCTACTCATCAAATTGTGTGAACCTATGATTTACCACCCTTCCCCCATCCTCATCCCTCTGCCACTTTAGTGGCCAGTTACCCCAGTAGTGAGATTCTTTGTTTTCTTGAAGTAGAATTTCAATCCTTATTGAAGGCTATAGTCCTTGACCTTCTGCAGCAAGCACTTCAGGGATTCCTTAGTTTCAGCAAGCAGGGTTGGGTCATCTACATAATGCAGATTGATGATGAGTCTTGAATCTTGATGCCACATTTCTCCTCACAGAGTTTCTATCGTAGCCTTTTTTTTAAATGAAATTTTTTATTTTATGGTGGCTTTTGTACAAAGATTGTATACATTGTTTTTCACACCCATTTCCTTTACCCACCCCTCCCTCTACTCATCAAATTGTGTGACGCTGTGATTAACCACCCTTCACCCCATCCTCACCCCCTACCTTGGTTACTCACTCATACATGTTTTACTAGTTATTTTTCCATTTCTACAATAATGGCCATATACAGTATTTGTCCTTATGAGACCGAGTTAGTTCATTTAGCATAATGCTCTTTAGTCCTTCCCAAGTTAGGAAGTTTGTTGTTGTTATGTGTGGTTGAGTCAGTTGTGACTCATAGTGACCTTATGTAAAATATCCCTAAACCTTGCTCTATTCTGTGTCAACCTTATTGTCTCTGACACACCTACCTTCACTACCCCAGACTCTGAATGAATCCATCTCATCAAGGGTCTTCCTCTCTCTGTCCTTCCCAAGCATGATGTCCCTCACCAAGGGTTGGTCCCTCCTTGCAACATGCTCAAAGTATGTTAGACGGAGCTTCAGAATATTTACCTCCAAAGAGCAGTCTGGTCTCACCCTCTCTAGGATGAACCTGCTTGTTCTCTTAGCAGTCCATGGGATAATTAATACTCTACTCCAACACCACAGCTCAAAAGCATAAATTCTCCTTATATCATCCCTAGTCATTAATTGTCCAGCAAGTAATTGCAAAGACTATGGCCAGGATCAGGAGTACTTTACTCCAGATTGACATCGTTGTTCTTCAATGCTATGGAGAGGTACCTGATAGCAGATTTTCCCAAGGCAATTAGTCTTTTAATTTCATGGCTGCTGGTACCAAGAGTGTTGATTGTGGAGCCAAGCAAACCAAAGCTGTTAATAATCTCAATCTCTTCACCATCTATCATGATGCTGCCAGTTAGACTTGTGGTTAGATTATTTATTTTCTTGCTGTTGAGTTTCAATCCATACTGAAGGCTACAGTCCTTGACCTTCTGCAGCAAGTGCCTCAGGTCCTCCTCAGTTTCAGCAAGCAGAGTTGTATCATCTGCATAATGCAGATTGTTGATGAATCTTCCTTCAGTTCTGATGCCACTTTTTTCCTAAAGAGCCCAGCCTCCTGGATGCTCTGTTCTGCATATGGACTGTAGAATTATGGAGACAGTACATATTCCTGACATGCACCCTTTCTAATTTTGAACCATGCAGTGGTTCTTTGCTCTGTTCTTACAACTACCTCTCAGTCCAAGTATATAGGTTTCACATAAACACAATCAAGTGTTCTGGGATTCCCATTCTTCTCAGAGTCAGTCACAGTTTGTTGTGATCCACATAGTCAAATGCCTTTGTATAGTCAATGAAACACAGATAGACATTCCTCTGGTATTCTCTGCTTTCAGCCAAGATTTATCTAACATGAGCTATAATATCACTAGTACCATGGCCTCTTCTAAACCTAGCCTGCACTTCTAGCAGTTCTCTGCTGATGTGCTGTTCCAGACATTTTTGTATAATTTTCAAGAGAATCTTGTTTTCATGTGATATTAATTATATAGTTTGATAATTTCTGCACTCTGTCAAGTCACCTTTCCTTCAAATGGGAACAAATATAGATCTCTTCCATTCAGTTGACCAGGTGGTTGTCCTCTAGATTTCTTAGCACAACTTGATTAGCACATCCAAGGCAGTATCTGCTTGTTGAAATATGCCAGTTGGTATGCCATCAATTCCTGGGTCATATTTTTTTCGAATCTGCTACTCTCTTTCTCTTCAGTGGTGCATTTAAACCATTCACGTTCAGTGTGACTGCTGAGAGGCTAGGTTTTATTGCTATCATTGTGTTGAGTTCTTTTTGGTGTTGTTGCTAGTTGCTTTGGGCCATGGAGCTTTCTGTGGTATGTCTGTAAGAAGGACATCTCTGAGTTTCTCCCGCAGTGCTGGTCTTGTTTTTACAAACTCTCTTAGGTT